>NC_033794.1:24662179-24678267 GCF_001876935.1 Asparagus officinalis
AAACACTCTACAGAATTAGAACTAACACTCTACAGAATATGAACTAACACTTGAGCAGATTAGAACTAATACTCTACAGAAAGAACTAACACTTACAGGAATAGAACAAACACTGTGGCAAGATTTAGAAACTAACACTCTTACAGAATAGAACTAACCACTGATGCAGAATAGAACTAACAAAACAAATAACAAGAGTAGAACTTAACACCAGTGTTAGTTCATATTCTTGTAGATGTTAGTTTATCAATGTGCACAGTGTTAGTTCTATTCTGTTAGATGTGTTAGTTCTAATCTGGACAGTGTTTAGTTCTATTCTGTAGAGTGTTTAGTTCTATTCTGCAGTGCATGTTAAGTTCATAATCTTGTCTGCTAGCGTGGAGTTCTAATCTGCCAGATTAGAACTAACACTCTACAGAACGGAACTTAAACACTGGCTGCCAGATTAGAACTAACACGCTACAGATAGAACTAAACATAGAATAAGTTAGAACAACAATGCATAGGTACGAATTAGAATGAAAACAATGATCAGATTAAAATATGGAACTTACACACAATAGTGTCATTGCAACCTGGGGACATATGCGACCTTTGCTTCTTCTTTCCTCCAAAGCAAACTCAATGCCCCTGATAATTTCATTATACAAGAACGGCGCCCATGCCCAACAGAATTGACCCTCTGAATGCTATCCAGGTATCTGAGTAAGGCGTCTAGGCCGATACCTTCCCCTGCTATGCGGACTCCATATCATAGTAGCCTTGCTACAAAATTTTAGCCAGAGCAAAAACCTCGCATATCCGCTTTTTTGGTAGATTCAACAAGCCGTTCAAGTAGCCCTCAAATTCTTTACGTTGGCTGGCTTCTGATTTTTTAACTTTCTTACCCCTCTTTCAGAAAATGCAAAAAGCTTAGCCGAAGTTATTCCAGCCATAATTCTGCTTCTGAGTCCCTTTATTGTTCCTTAATGTCCTTCCCCATAAATTCGGGAAATATAGTATGGTTGTGGACCCATTGCAAATCAAAACATAACATTTTTCATACCCCCACTTTTTGCAATCAGTATACAAAAAGGTTTTTTATCTCTATTCGAAAAAGCTCAGCAGCCCCAGCTCAAGGGTGGGTCGATCAGCACGCAGGAAGCCCCAAACAAATGTAGTGCCTGCAAATATAGAACAGCAGATGCATCCCTATGCCACTGACGGTATCTCGGGCGCAAGCGCTTCATAAATGCCAATAAGCCCCGATATTGGCCGATTACCTTAGTGTTTTCGCCTCTGAGCCCTGTTAGCAGCAATTTTTCCCTGCAAAAAATTTTCGAATTTGTTAAGTTCAATAAACATATGAAACAATATTAGAGCCTACACATAAACGGGCGAACAAAATAGAGCTAACACGTAATATTATAGAACTAACATTTGGACTCATATTAGAACTACATAGGACTTAAACTAGAATCTAACGTTGGTATAAATTTAGAAACTAACATTGGACAAAGCCTAGAACTAAACAATATTGGGTTAATTCTGGCATTGGTCTCTCGCAGGTAATAACATAAGCCTAGAACTAACAATATTGGGGTTAATCTGCATTGTCTTCGTTCGCAGTGATACATAACACTTACTGTTTTTTTGAGGGGGGTTCGTTGAGTCGACCAGCCATGTCGTCCTCCTTTTTCTAGGTCTCCGCATCGTAATGCCTCCTTTGCATTTCCCGATTAGGTTTTTCGTAGCTTTCCGTAGCTTCCTCCGTAGCTGCCACCCGCCCAGATGAAGCGGCCTTTTCCTTCCAACTCGGCTCGGCTGCCGCACCTCGTAGTCGTTACTGCGATTATTCCGTAGACGACGACATTTTTCCGGCGATAAACCCTAGGAAAACGTTGAAATTCGTACAGAAATTTAGGCAAGATGAAGAGTTCTTGATGAGCGGTGCTAGCGTGAAGAAGAGAAAGAGAGCGTCGAGAGTACTTGTAAAGGTGAGCGGGCCCCACATTAACCCAGCTCAGTCCCATCAAGGGCAAGATAGTAACTTGACACCGCCTCGCGGCTTTTTCTGAAAAGAGTCAATTCGGGGCCTCGTCGCAAATACTACGCGTATTTGGGGGCTATTCCACATGGTGGGGCAAAATACAGGGGGGCTAGTCACACGAAGTTCCCACTTTTGGGGCCTGGACACATTTTTCCCTTAATATAAACTTAGATATATTCATTATTTAACATTTCTTAAAAATATAAATATTTAATATTATATTACATAGATTTTGTTTGTACTGTTTAAATAGATTACAAGATGTATTCATTTTTGTTGTTATCATCCGTTGATCGAAATGAGGGCGGTTTTTTAGATTAATGTTTATTTTTTGTTAATAATTATTATCCAACATAGTACTTTAATTTGAAACTCCTAATGCAAATAATAAATGAATCTAAAATTTAGTCCAAGAATTTGACCATCAATCTATGAATCCAAAGCAAAAGTTTGAGAATCTAGACCAAAAGTTCAAGAATTCTACTCACAAAAATCAAAATCCAACCAAGAGTCTAGGGCTCTAACCATAAAATCCAAGTCCAGGTTCCAATCTAAGAATGTCGAATTCGTGAACAATTGTCCAAGTTCAAATCAACAATCCAGAATGAATAACTCCCTTTTGTCACCTAAGAATCCTCATCAAATTAAATCTATCCATAATTAGCATATTCTAATTATGATCAAATATGTAGCAATCCTAATCAAATGAAAACTATCCATAATTAGATTTTTTTAATAATCATGTTTTTAATGTTCTTTTCTTTTCAATATGAAAGAGAGATTAGTGGTTTAATATTAGCTTTACATCTCAAAAAATTGCTACGCGTCCCTAATTTTTTATAGACTAGATTTTGCTAAACCTCCAACAAGTTTGGGTGTTTCAGCACTAATCCCCCCCAAAAAATTGTAATTCACTTAGGGCCTGTTTGTTTGCACGGAAGTAATTATCAAGTAGCTGAAGTAAAAGAAGTAGATGCTACTTTTGCTATTTCCAAGCAAAAAAGTGTGTTTGGTTCTCCTTAAAACTTACTTCCAATACTTCCTTAAATACTTATGTAACGCCTTTGTGTCATCCTTACTTCCAAAATACTTTTCTAATTCTCAATACTCAGAAGTAGCTCGGAAGTAGTTGAAATTCATATTAATTAGGAAATAAATATTTTTTATTAATATTTTCTTTATTAGTTACTTCTAACAACTTTTCATCGATAAAATTACTTCCTATTAATATTTCCAAATGTTATCCAAACAAAAAAAAGTAAAAGAAGAGGAAGAAGTTGTCCTTCCATTACTTCTAAAAGTATATGAAACAAAAAAAATTATTTCCACTACTTCCTACTTCGTAATTTTAAAAGTTAATTCTATAATTTACTTCTTACTTCCAATACTTTCATTATCCAAGCGGACCCTTAACGCGGAATAACAATCCTTTCTTTATATGTAAAGAGTGATTGGTGGTTTACTATTGGCCTTACATGTCAAAAGATTACCCTGTGACCCTTCTTAATTTCTTTAAAGCTTAAATATCACTAACCCTGCAATAAATTTGGTCGCTTGGTACTAATACCCAAAACATTTTGAAAACCCCAATAAGTTTGGAAATTTCAAAAAACCTACAAAATATTTTGATCTTTTGTAGTTAAACCACATATGGTGTTACCCTATAATTGTACACTAATGCACATTATCCTCAAAACCAATGTGTACTTCTCAAATCATTCTATTTGCAGATTAACCCACAAAATTTTAAACAACCCCTGAAAATATATAAATTATAAATAGCCCCATTAAAATATGGAGTTAACCCCCCCCCCCCCCCCCCCACCCAAAAAAAAAAAAAACTAAAAATTATAAATAACCCTCTTTGAAATTTCAAAAATCGTTGACAACTCCATAAGAAATCTATAAACTACAAAAAAACTCCTTGAAAATATAAAAATTACAAACAACTCCCTTAATTATGAAAATTTTAAAAAAACCCTCCTAAAAAATATAAAATAGTGAGAAGCCCTATGAAAAACCTAAAAATTTCAAGTAGACCTTAAAATTTTTTAAAATTATAAAAAAACCATCCAAAAGGTTCGATATTACAAATACCTCCTTATAAAAATTAAAAAAAATACAAATAGCCATTATCTAGGGTTTTCTGTTAAAAGTTATTAGGGTTTAACTAACAAAACTAAAAAATTTTATTACAATGTAAAATTTTAGAAGAATGATGATCATAACAAAAAAATTGGAACTCATAAAGAACAAAGAAATCGGACACAAACTAAAGAAACCACATCCACTCATGCGAGCATAGGATATTGCTTGACATGCATCATCTAAATGCATGACATGTGCCATATCAAAAAATTAGACATGTGTCCTTCTATCCTATCAAAAGATGATACATAGACACATAATCTTATCTTTACCTAATTAAAAATCCTCATAAAATTTGAACTATCCACAATTAGAAATTCTAATAATCAAATATTTGGTAATCCTACATAAATCATAACTATCCATAATAAAATAAAATCTCATAATCATATTCCTGCTTTATATATAAATGTGGCAAAAACATGCCATGTTTCAAAGTGTTCATGTACAAATATTTGGAAATCCTAATCAAATTATCTTCACCTAGAAATCCAAACAAAATTAAAATAAAGTATAATTAGAAAATTCTAATAATCAAAACCCTCATTTCTAATCCTCTTAACCTAAGAATCCTTACAAACTAAAACTATCCTTATTTTAAAATTTCTATTAGTTAAAGCCCTCTTTTATATAAAAGAGTTTTTCAATGTTAGAAAATTATAAATTGTCTCCTTCCAAATCCAAAAATTACAAACTGCTCCTTAAGATTTAAAAATTATAAAGAACCTCCTGATAAATCTAAAATTTCCAAATAGATCTATCGAAATAAAAAATTGTAAACAACCTCTTAATATTATCTTGAAAAATATCAACTGTCTTCTTCAAAATTCAGAAATAACAAATTATCCCATGAGATTCAAAAATTATAAATAACCTCCTAATAAATCTAAAATTCCAAATAGACCTGTTGAAAATAAAAAATTTGTAGACAACCCATTAATATTCAAAAACTATAAATAAACTCGTGGAAAATTTTAAAAAACTAAAAATAGCATTATAATATTCAAAAAATTATAAAGTGCTCTTTTTAAATTTTATAACCTCTATCCAGATAGAGATGTCCCTATGAGCGCCTACGCGGATCTTTTCTTATATGTTTTGGCCATAAATAATCCCTAAAAAATCTAAAAATTATAAAAAGTTTACTTAAAAGTTAAAAAATTATAAATAACCTCCTAAAAGTTTATAAACTTCCCCGTAAAAAATTTATAACCAGCTCCTTAAAAGTTTGTAAAATTATAAATATTCCCTTTAAAAAATTTACTCATAGCCCTTTGAAAAATTTTACTACTAGCCTCATGAAAATTGCAAAAATAACAAACAACCTGTTGAAAATTTTAAAATATTGTAAACAACTTAAAAATTTTACAAATGATCCAGTTGCAAATAACCCCTTAAGATTCAAAAGCTATAAATAAATCCTTGGGAAATTTGAGAATTACAAATAGCACCACAAAATTAAGAAAATTATAAACTGCCCCGTCTAAAATCCATAAATTACAAATAATCTCTAAAAAATCTGAAAAATTATGAACAATCCTCTAAAAAGTTCAAACATCACAGATAACCCCATGAAGTTTTATAAACAGGTCTCTAAAAAATTTACAATCAGCCTCTTGAAAGTTTTAAAATGGGCTTTTTTAAAAAAAAGACTTTTTGCTAAATACTTAGCAAAATTGACCGTTTTGCTAATTATTTAGCAAAACCGACCTCTTTTTGTTGGCAAAAAAAAGGTCGGTTTTGCTAAATTTGCATTTTGAAACATACAAGACTACTGGTCTCGTATGTTTAGTAGTCACTAATTGGCCACTAAACCTAAGCCAGAAAACCCACGAGACTACTAATACAATGGGTTTTGTTGCCAAATATGCTTATGTACAAATGGACGGGTGTCAAATCTCCGCCCAGAACTCCTGTCACCATAAAAAAGGCAAAAATTAAAATAAAAAGTTAAAAAAGATCTCTGCAGTGTACATGGTTCTCTTCCTTCAGAGCCAGCCTCATTTTGAAATGATTGAGGTCAAGAGATTCCTAGATTCTAAAGGTTTTCGATGTTTTTGGTTTTTTTGGTGATTTAACGAACCAGATCTAGAGATCGTGGGCCTTGGACATGATCGAGAGCCTACTCGGCCTCGGTTGAAACGCCGCCCTCCGCCACTGTTAGTGAGAGCTCGACCTGATCAACGCCGCCAACGCTCGCTTAACGAGGTCCCCCTCTGTTAGTCTAAGTGTGTAGATCCGAAGCTGCAATCGAAAAGACGAAGAAAACAGTCAGAAGACTGTGCGGTCGACCGCAGTGGCAGATCCTGTCGATCGCGTGCACTGCAGGAGACTGAGAAGGATTTTTCGCTCTGGTCGGTCGACCGGCGTGACCGCTGCGGTCAACCGCAAATGTGCACAGGACACTGTAATGGATTTTTCTCTCTGGCCGGTCGACCGACCTTGGTACGGCTGTCGACCGCGACGCTGTTTCCCTATTTCCTATCCTGTTTAGGAATCATGTTTGGCTGGGGTTTGTTATAAATACCCAAACGTTTTTAGGGTTTGTAAGACACAAAAAGAGAGCTTTTTGACTGCAAAAAAGAGAGAATCTCAGAGAGTTAAAACCCTAGTTTGAGAGCTTGTATTCTTCTTCAATTAATAAAAGAGATTATGTGGTGTGGCTCCCGAGGACGTAGACACGTTGTCGAACCTCGTTAAATCTATGTGTTCGTCTCCTTTACTATTTTTGCAAGGTTAGACTTTATTTGTGGTATTATTCCTACTTTCCTACTTTCAACACAAGGTCCGGAAGGGCAAGGATTCGATTGATTGTTTCGAACCCCTCAACAACTGGTATCAGAGCTTCGTTCAGCAATTTGTGTGAAAGTCATGGCAGAGGAAAACAAATCAAAGATCGAGAAGTTTGACGGTTCAGACTTTGCCTACTGAAAGTCACAGATGGAGGACTATCTGTACCAGAAGGACTTGTATCGCCCGCTGATGGGCAAGGAAAAGGGGCAGAAGAAAGAGGAGTCAGATGGTGATTAGGAGGTACTGGATAGGAAGGCTCTAGGGTAAATCCGGTTGTCGCTCGTCAAATCAGTAGCCCACAATATTCTGAAGGAGAAGACGATGGTGGGGCTTATGGAAGCGCTCGCGAAGATGCACGAGCAACCGTCGACAGCAAACAAGGTACATCTAGTCAAAACTCTCTTCAACCTCAAGATGGCTGAAAGACGGTCCTTCACGATGCACCTCAGCGAGTTCAACACAATTGTTGATCAACTTATCTCCGTGGACATCATGTTCAATGACGAAGTGCAGGCCATTCTACTACTATCGCAGTTGCTGGATAGTTGGGCGGGTTGTGTGACGGCAATCAGCAATTCGACGGGGAAAGAGAAGTTGAAGCTGAGTGAGGTTGTCAGCATGATTCTATCCGAGGAGGTTAGAAGGAAATCGCCCAAATCAGAAGGTTCAGGTTCAGCCCTAAGTTTCGAGCAGAGAGGCAGAAGTCAGAAGAAAGGGAACCAGAACAGGAATCGGTCGAAATCAGTAAAGAAGAGGTCAAACTCAAAGGTTAGAACCATCAAAGGGAAGTGTTGGAACTGCGGCCAGGAGGGCCATATGTCTTCGGTCTGTAAAGCACCAAAGAAAGATGCGGGTGAGCAGGAGGCTCATATCGTGCAGGATGCCTTGATCCTTGCTATGGATAGCGATTCTGATTCTTGGGTCATCGACTCAGGAGCTTCTTTCCACGCTACTGCTAATAGGAAACTGTTTGTGGAAAAATTTGTAGTAAAAGAAACAAAGAAAAATTAATTTGTATTTCTTTAATCTCAGTTATAATTGGATTTTCTGATTACAAAAGAGAGGAGAATGGATTTGATTCTCTCCTTTGTTTAATTCTGGGTTCTTCACGGTGACGATGGAGTGCTTTCCTCGAATACTCGCGTCGAGTTTGCTCTTCGTTGACGATCCGAATGTCTTGATTCACTGAAACGTGGTCTTCTCCTCACGATTTGACGTTGTGGAGAACTCTGAACGAGTTTGAAACTCTATGAAAGAGTTAATTTAACTGAAATCGGTCTATAAGCCAAGGATAAAGAAAGCTCCTGTTGCTGATCTCCAAAGCTCTAACAATCCCCCCAAAGATCTCTTCTTTGCTGCCAAAAAAAAGGATAAAAGATCCAGCCCGAACTAAGCTGATTTCTTAGTTATTTATAAGGGATTAAGGGGTGTAATCGCCCCCTTAATTCGCTCCTAAGTGGGGCTAATAGGATGTAACCGCCCCTTAAATCACTCCTGAATGGAGTTGTGATCCCCTCAGATCGTGAGAAATGGTTTTAAAACCGTTCAGCTCGTGTTTGAATGAGTCAAACGTAAAATCCGTGTTCTGGTGTGAATTCTGCATTCAAACGCAGTGTCTGGGAGCTTGAACGCAGCGTCTGGAAGCTCGTTTGTAGCAATTAGAAGCTGTGTTTGCAGCGATTTGGAAGCTGTGTTTGCGATCGAATATGAGCTGCGTTGGCAGCTGGATCTGAGCTGCGTTTGCAGCGTTTGGAAGCTGCGTTGGCAGCTTTCGAAGGCTGCGTTTGCGGTCAAATATGAGCTGCGTTGGCAGCTGGATCTGAGCTGCGTTTGCAGCGTTTGGAGCTGCATGTGAGGTGCGTTTGCAGCCAGGTTTGACCTGCGTCCACAGTCGAATTGGTATTGCGTCTTGATGATGGTATGCAGGGAGGACTTCCACGTCTTGGTTTGAAGAGACCATCGATTTGTAGTCTCTTTATGTCAGAGCGTTGTAAAGATCATCGTTTTGTAATCTTTGCTTTAGCTCTTTGATATATGAGAGTCGTCAGATTGTAACTCCCGATGTTGATTGTGAAGGTTGTTAATTAGAGCTTTCATCAGTTATTGTGAAGGTCATCAGATTGTAACCTTCATCGATCTACGTGAAAGTCTTCAAATTGTAGCCTTCTGGAAGTCGTCAGATTGTAAATTTCATCATCAGTGTTTGATGGGGAATCAGCTATCTATTATGATTTTTAGATAGCCTACAGAAACTACTTCAGAACTATGTAGCAGGGGACTTTGGTAAAGTATATTTGGGGGACAATGAGCCTTGTAATATTGTTGGAAAGGGCGACGTTTAGATACAGATAAAGGGCTCTAAGTGGAACTTGAAGAACGTGAGACACGTGCCGAATCTGAAGAGGAATCTTGTTTCGGTGGGACAGCTTAGAGCAGAAGGCTACGTTTCGACATTTACCGGGGATTCGAGGAAAATCTCTAACGGTACGATGGTTGTTGCCCGTGGTAATAAAACGAGAACTCTCTACCTCACTTCACATGCGAGTGACACCCTCACAATTGCAGCTGGCAAGGAGAGTACAGATCTGTGGCACAATAGGCTGGGACACATGAGCGAGAAGGGGATAAAAATCCTACATTCACAAGGAAAGCTAACCGGGATCGACGCCGTTGAAGTCGGAGTTTGTGAAGACTGCATCTTTGGGAAGCAGAAGCGGGTTAGTTTTCAGAAGGGTGGAAGGTCACCTAAGGCTCAGAAGCTAGAGTTGATTCATACAGATGTATGGGGCCCAACCAGTGTGTCTTCTTTTGGTGGTTTGAGATACTACGTCACCTTTATCGACGATCACTCGAGGAAGGTGTGGGTTTACTTCATGAAGCACAAGTCAGAGGTGTTCGAAATCTTCAAGAAGTAGAAGGCCATGGTCGAGAACGAGACAGATCTGAAGGTGAAGTGCTTAAGATCAGATAATAGTGGAGAATACGAGCTGGAGGAGTTCAAGAGGTTCTGTGCTACGAATGAGATTCGTTTAGAGAGAACCACTCCAGGGACACCGCAACAGAACGACATTGCGGAGAGAATGAACATGACCTTAACTGAGCGTACGCGGAGCATGCGATTACATGCAGGTCTACCTAAGATATTTTGGACGGATGCGGTGCATACGGCAGCCTACCTGATTAATCAGGGGCCATCAGTTCCATTAGATTTTGGGATTCTATAGGAGGTTTGGAGTGACAAGAAGATAAATCTCTCATACTTGCGAGTATTTAGCTGCGTGGCATATGTTCATATCAGTGACCATGTCAAGGACAAGCTAGAAGCTAAGTCACAGAAGTGTACATTTATTGGATATGGTGTTGATGAGTTCGGATATCGTCTGTGGGATGAGAAGAATAGGAAGATCATCAGGAGCTGGGATGTGATATTCAATGAGGAGGTGATGTACAAGGACATGGATAATGCCAAGGATAGCTAAAGCAGTGGGAGCAACACTACGGATACAGGTGGATCCGAGTACATGGATTTGGAGGAACTTCCAGATGGGGGCGACGATGTCAGTTCTGACCGTAGAACGGAGGAAACTACAGGTGCAGAAGCTATTACCCAGGGCGTGGAGCTTAGGAGGTCATCCAGGGTACCCAAACCAAATCCCAAATACCTCTCGTCACTTGATTATATACTCTTAATAGATAGCGGGAGAGCCGGAGTGTTATAAAGAGGCAGTGCAAGTGAGTGAATCTCAGCAGTGGGAGCATGCGATGCAGGAGGAGATGAATTCTCTACTCACTAATGAGACATGGGAGTTAGCCCAGCTACCTGCGCAGAAGAAAGTCTTGCACAATAAATGGGTCTACCGGGTCAAACAGGAGAGTGATGGAAGCAAGAGGTATAATGCCAGACTAGTCGTGAAGGGGTTTCAACAGCGGGAAGGAGTGGACTACACGGAGATATTTTCGCCTATCGTGAAGCTCACTACCATCAGAGTGGGGTTGAGCTTGGTGGCTGCAGAAGATCTTTTTCTTGAGCAGTTGGATGTGAAGACTGCCTTTCTTCATGGTGACTTGGATGAAGAAATCTACATGAAACAGCCTGTTAGCTTCATTGAAGAAGGAAAGGAAGAGATGGTGTGCAAGCTCAAGAAGAGCTTATATGGTTTGAAACAGGCTCCGAGACAGTGGTATAAGAAGTTTGATAACTTCATGCAGAACAATGACTACAGAAGATGCAATTCAGATCATTGCTGTTATTTCAAAAGGTTCGAGTCCAGCTTTATTATTTTGTTATTATATGTTGATGACATGTTGGTAGCAGGACTATATTTGGAAGAGATAAACAGTTTGAAGAAGCAGCTAGCAAAGGAATTTGCAATGAAGGATCTGGGCGCAGCGAAGCAGATTCTAGAGATGCGAATCAGTAGGGATGAAGCTGAAGGGATATTAAGATTGAGCCAAGCTAAATACATTGAGAAGGTACTTCAGAGGTTCAACATGCAAAATGCTAAAGTTGTTAGCACACCCCTTGGAAGAAGGTACTTCAGAGGTTCAACATGCAAAATGCTAAAGTTGTTAGCACACCCCTTGGAAGTCAGTTCAAGCTATCTGAGGAGCAATCGCCTAGCACACCCCTTGGAAGTCAGTTCAAGCTATCTGAGGAGCAATCGCCTAAGACAGATGCAGATAGAGAGTATATGAGCAGGGTACCATATTCTTCGGCCATTGGGAGTCTTATGTACGCGATGGTTTGCACGAGGCCGGACATCACCCATGCAGTGGAAGTTGTGAGCAGATTTACAAGCAATCCAGGGAAGCAACATTGAGAGGCCGTGAAGTGGATAATACGGTACTTAAGGGGGACAACAAACAAACCACTATGTTTCAGGAGGAAGGAGTTGGTGCTGCAGAGATACGTGGATGCGGACTTCGCCGGTGATCATGATACGAGGCGAAGCACCACGAGGTATGTTTATATCTTAGCGTCGACAGCAGTGAGCTGGGTCTTATGTCTGCAGAAGATTGTGACTTTGTCTACAACCGAGGCTGAGTATGTCGCGGTGACTGAAGTAAGCAAGGAGATGATCTGGTTGAACGGGTGCTTGGAAGAGTTGGATCTAAAGCAAAGGAGAGGAGTACTTTATTGTGATAGCCAGAGCGCTATACATCTTGCCAAGAATCCAGTATATCATGTCAGAACGAAGCATATCGACGTACGATACCATTTCATACGCTCGCTGATCGAGAATGGAAAGTTACACTTAATGAAAATTTTGGGGAGTCAAAATCCGGCGGACATGTTAACAAAGGCAGTCACCATTAAGAAACTGGAGTTGTGCGCAACTTTAATTGGCCTTCACGAGTAGAAGACGAAGGCGGAGCCACACTACGAGGATCGGCGCGATCGCCGGGATGTTGATTGAAGAAAGAATTTTTTCAGGGGAAAGATACATACGAAGAAGGGGAGAGTTCGGGTGAGCTCGTTGATAGCGCTTTGGTCTCCAAGTGGGAGATTGTTAGTCTAAGTGTGTAGACCCAAAGCTGCAATCGAAAAGACGAAGAAAACAGTCAGAAGACTGTGCGGTTGACCGCAGTGGCAGATCCGGTCGACCGCGTACACTGCAGGAGACTGAGAAGGATTTTTCGCTCTGGTCGGTCGACCGGCGTGGCCGCTACGGTCGACCGCAGATGTGCACAGGACACTGTAATGGATTTTTCTCTCTGGCCGGTCGATCGACCTTGGTACGGCGCTCGACCGTGACACTGTTTCCCTGTTTCCTATCCTGTTTAGGAATCCTGTTTGCCTGAGGTTTGTTATAAATACCCAAACATTTTTAGGGTTTGTAAGACACAAAAAGAGAGCTTTTTGACTACAAAAAAGAGAGAGAATCTCAGAGAGATAAAACCCTAGTTTGAGAGCTTGTATTCTTCTTCAATTAATAAAAGAGATTGTGTGGTGTGGCTCCCGAGGACATAGGCACGTTGCCGAACCTCGTTAAATCTGTGTATTCGTCTCATTTACTATTTTTACAAGGTTATATCTTTATTTGTGGTATTATTCCTACTTTCCTACTTTCAACACAAGGTCCGGAAGGGCAATGATTCGATTGATTGTTTCGAATCCCCAACACCCTCCACGGTGCCGATTCTCACCAGAGATTTCGTCATCGCCGATCTCCTCACATTCAATCGACTTGACGATGAGATCGCGTGCTGATGGTGATGGCTAAGGTTCCCAAACCCTTTGTGGAAGCTGCATCGGAACGATCCCGAATGAGTCATTGTCGGTGTTGTGGAGTCATAACAAAATCTACGGGACTAGTACTCTCGTGGGTTTTGTGGTTTAGGTTTAGTGGCCACTAAATATACGGGACTAGTAGTCCCCTATACTTCAAAGCGTCAATTTAGTAAAACCGATCTTTTTTGGCCTATTGACCAAAAAGAGGTCGGTTTTGCTAAATAATTAGTAAAATGGTCGGTTTTGCTAATTATTTAGCAAAAAATATCTTTTTTAAAAAATCCCTTTTAAAATGACAAATATCCCCTTAAAAATTTAATGAACAAACATTTGAAAATTTTACAAATAGTCCATGAAAGTTGCTAAAGTAACAAATATTGTATTGAAAAATATCAAAATATTACAAACAACTCCGTAAAACTTTTACAGACAACCCTTGAAAGTTTCTAAAATTACAAACACACCCAAATAATTTGCAAAAAGCCCCCTAAAAGTTTTGTAAGTTACAAATAACTCAATAAAAAATTTACAAATCAATCCCCTAAAACTTTACAACCACCCATGAAAGTTTTAATAATTACAAACAATCCTTAAAACTTTATACTTTATACATTATAATATATCATTCGTGTGAGGAATGCATGAGGTGGGAAGGCATATTGGTCATAGATCCTACGTCCTTATTACTAGGGTGTGATGGAACTTTCTAGTATCCATTTTGGGGATTTGAATAAAGTCACAATGCCATTCCTCTCCCAATCCAAGGAGAACCAAATATGATCATTGATTGAAATCTTGGGATATTGAAATCCCAGTCATTTTTTAGTTTTTAAAAATTATAAAATTTTATTCAGTGTTGTAAAGGAAATTGATGGTTAAGCTATCTAAATTTGATTTTTAAACTTAAAATTGTAATTTATCTAAGAAAAACCCACAACTCAAACTTTCTATTTAACCGATAAAAAAAATTATTCTCTTATTCTCATATCATAACAAATAAAGATAATCATTGTCTCTTCTTCATAAACAATTAATAGAATATTAGTTAACAGATAATCTATAAATTATATATTTATAAAGAAATATAATCAATCGTCTTTCTTATTACACTAGGGTAACTTATTGTATTCGAAATGTATAATAATCCAACATGTATAAACCAAAGAAATTAAAACAATCAGTGCCAGCACGGGCTTAATACTTGTAAATAGGGCAGTGCAATCAGTCGATCGGTTCGGTTTTTGGCCAAATTTGGCCAAACCGAACTGAACTGCCTATCATCAAAACCAAAGCAAACCGATTCAAGTCGGTTCGGTTCAGTTTGGGTCGGTTTGTTTGGTTTTCACTTAGGTACAAATGTTATGTCCAAATTCAATTTCACCTCTAATCTGTTGATGAAGAAAAAAGTCTATTACATTTCAATTTATTGAAATTCATAAACTATTAAATGCTACTGAATATTAGATGTAGAAATCAAAATCTTATTCCTACCAAAAATTACATAATTTTTTTAGAGAAAACTTACATAAAGAATTAAAGTGATCTCAATCTGATAAACAAAGTAAATAAAAAATATGTAATAACTTGGATGTTGGGTATAGTTTATATAGAATTATAACTCTGATCCAAAAATGTATCAATCGAGGAGAAAAATCAGGAAAAAGTTAGAATCAACATTATGGTGTAAGTTTCTTACCTCCAAAGTAGATTGATCCAAAGCAGAAGAAGCGAATATGTAATAGAGAGGGATAGAGAACTAGACATAATGAAAAGCCCTAGAATTGGGGAGAACATTATTGTTGGGGGTATTTTATCACTATTAGGTCGCGTGAGAGAACAATATATCAAGCCGCGGAGAAGTAAATATATATGAACTATAATAGGTCGGGTTTAAGCGGATGTAAATAGTAATTAGATTGGGTAATACAATTCAGTCTGTACGATTGGTTCGGGTTGAAAAAGTTCAAACCGACCCGAACAGAACTCTAATAAAAACTAAATTGAACTGTTAAATTTGGCTGGTTCGGTCGGTTTGTGCCGAATTATGCTCACCCCTACTTGTAAAGTATAAAGTATTTAAGCGCAATTAAGCCTACATGTCCTTTTATTTTAGTTTTTTAATTACTAAATTACTATAATCTTGGTTTTAGCAAAGAGAGCCATAAATAGCCGAAAGAACAGAAAAATGGACAAATTTTCAAAATCAACCAATTTCGAAAATTAAATAGCAAAACCGACCTCTTTAAAATTTAAATAGCAAAACCGACCCTTTTCTTTTGAAAAGGGTCGGTTTTGCTGCTGAATAATTTTTAGGACATACACGGGACTACTAGTCCCGTGTATTTCGTGGCAGTTTCGATTAACACGGGACTAGCAGTCCCGTGCGATCGGTGGTAAAAAAAGACCCGACTTCATCTTTGACCGCACTCCTTTTCACCCAAACCCATTCACCCCTCTGTTAGACCCTAGAGGGGGGGTGATTAGGGTCTTATGCTAATCTAATCCGATTAAATGCCAATTGAAACTAATTAACAAGTTATCCTAGCAAGTGTGAAATATAACAAGATATGTAAGCTAGGATAAGCAATATGAACAATGAGATATATCCTATATGATGAATATATATATATATATATATATATATATAACTGTTAGACCCTAGAGGGGGGGTGATTAGGGTCTTATGCTAATCTAATCCGATTAAATGCCAATTGAAACTAATTAACAAGTTATCCTAGCAAGTGTGAAATATAACAAGATATGTAAGCTAGGATAAGCAATATGAACAATGAGATATATCCTATCAATGAGATATTACAAGTATATGAGCAAGGATATATAAACTCAAGGGTAAACAATCTAAACTAGATAGTGGATGATATAGAT
>NC_033794.1:24680158-24681809 GCF_001876935.1 Asparagus officinalis
AGGCTTCAACCCGACATTCCGCCAACCTCCTTTGGATATCATCGTTGAAGCGCAATCCATCCAACCTCCAACTACGTTGTTTGTCTACAATGAATAGATAGGCTTCAACCCGACATTCCGCCAACCTCCTTTGGATATCATCGTTGAAGCGCAATCCATCCAACCTCCAACTACGTTGTTTGTCTACAATGAATAGATAATACAAGCACTAGACAAACAACATTAGTAGTAAATTGTTTGTAAATCATCATCAAAACAAGAAGGCCAACACCCTCCTCTTTCACCCGCTCCTCAAACAATTTACAAAAATCCACTGCCGCCGCCGACCAAGCGCCCTCCGACCAAGCGCCCTCCGACCACCGCCTCCGCCGGCCAAGTTCGCTCCGACCACCGCCGGCCAAGTTTGCTCCGACAAGGTAAATGTTTTTTTTTTTTAATTTTGATTAGCCATGAAATTTCGGATTTGGGAATGGATTTGGGTTGGGATTTGGGAATTATGGTTGAGATTTGGGAATGGATTTAGTTGAGATTTGGGATTAAGGTTGAAATTTGGGAATGTATTTGAGATTAGGGTTTAGACATGATTAGGGTTTAGACATGAATAATGTGATTTGAGATTAGGGTTTAACCATAATTAGGGTTTAGACATGAATAATGTGATTTGGGATTAGGGAATTTAGCAATTATTTGCTTTGTAGTTGAGATTAGGGTTTTAAATTTGACTTTAAATTAAGATTAATATTTACAGTTATAATAGATTATTTACATATGATGGACTGTTGATTTTCAGCTTCGATGGCAAACTCTATACCCATTATTTGCTTCTTCAATGGGAGCCTCGGCGTCGGATTGAATAGTATGCCGATGTATGAGGGAGGTTCTAGGAAAATGTTTATTTTATCCAAGTCATTAAATTTTAATGGAATGATGAATGAAATACACAGAGTTACGAAAATTAATAAAGCATGTTATGCAATTAAAGTGTTCTTTAATTGTCCGGTAAATGAGAGTAGAACTATTGCTGTGGCGATTACCGACGATGAGGAATTGAATGACATGAAACAATTAGTGGAGAAGCAAGTGTCAGTTGAGTTGTTCATTGAGAAGTATCCGATTCAAGAATTTGCCCAAGTTTCACGACCACAAGGAGAGTTTTCTCGGATGATGGACTTAGACAATGAGTCGAGTGGTTTTATGACATCTCCAAGTCAAGAGCCGTGGTGTCAACTACAACATTTAAGTGGGCATTCTCTTGGTGGGACGTCAAGTACTATATTTAACGACGCATCGGGCTATGTTACGGGTGATCTACCGGCCGGATCAATTGTAGAAGAAGAAGTAAATGATGACTCAGAAGATATTGAAGAAGAAGACGTGCAAATTGATAGCATGCATGTGGCAGTTGGAATCGATGATGATTCTCGTTGGATGGATCAATTTAATGTTAACAATGATTATGTGGAAGCTGAAGATCCGTTGCCCGACGAGTTTCATAATGAAGATTGGATAAATACTTCGCAAGCTGAATTTGTTGATGTTGGTCCAAACTTTCAACGGCTTGAGGACTTCACTTTTAAAAAAAGGGACCTATTCGAGAGCAAGGAAGCATTGATCTTTGCGGTGCGAGAATGGTCTATAAAAAATCGGGTCA
>NC_033794.1:24682809-24686731 GCF_001876935.1 Asparagus officinalis
CAACTAAATAGTGATCATCAAAAAGTTCCCAAAACAGATTATTAAAATAAACAAAATTAGAAAAAAAAAGAACCTTTTTTGGCATCCTCTTCCCCATCATCAAGGCAAAGAACTACAGCAGGCATCAAATCATTCGCATGCCGCCTCTTCGACCTCCATTTTCTACAAAACCCAGAACACCCATTTCAATAAAACCCAACAAAATTGAAAGAAAAACAGGAAAGAAAAAATTATAATAATAAAGATGGCGTTTCTTTTTCTTGTTAACCTATTGTAGTTTGTGAAAGCTGGTGACTTGAGATTGTGATGGTTTGGTCGTTTCTTGTGCCTCGAATCCCTGATCGGCGTATCCTCGATGATGAGGCTAGCGAGGAGAAGGGCGTCTTCATCCCATCCGGCCATGGCTGTCACTGACCTGAACCCTTGGTTGAGAATGCTATTGGTTTCTTTTGATGGGTTTTTGGGCTCTTGGTTTCATCAGATGCCATTGTTGTTTGTTTTTATTCTTCAGAGGGAAGAGGGGTGTTTTCGGAAGACTTGGTGGGGTCGCCGAAGGTGAGGCGGTCTTTGAAGGAGGCAGTGAGGGATTGGGCAGAGGAGGGGGAGGAGGAGATGGGGACGGAGACCTCATTGTGTTCGGGGAGAGGGCAGAGAGGGGAAGGGAAGAAAATCAGCAAGACAGGAAATGGGGAAAGTGCTTCACGCCGCTCCTCGGAAGAAAGAGAAGACAAAATGGGGAATGTCCGAGAGAGAAGGAGAGAGAACGTGGGTTATGAGAAGTGGGGTTACAGTAGTGGAGGCAGTTGTTCACGGTTATGAGAAGTGGGGTTAGGTGGATAATGGGTAGAATTTGTGATAAATTAAAGTTTTTTTATAAAGATGAATTTTAAAAATAAATTTGTTATGAATAATTTGATTGGTCCAGATCAGAGTTACTGTTCATAGGAGCTTTTTGAGTGTTCTCTTTTAGTTAATAAGAAGTAGATGTGATTCCTTCTTTCCCAAATCAGTATTAGGAGTCTCCCAAATATCCAAAAGGATAGAAATAACTCGTCTCAATCTTTCTCCTCTCACGAATCACGAGGTCGTTTACGATAACAAACGAAAATCTCATCCTCCATTTCTCTTTGTACCTTCTTCAACCCCTTTTTTTCTTCTTTCTTTCTTCAACCCCTCTTTTTCTTCTTATTTGTTCCTCTTCAATCGACCTTCTTTCTGCATGCTAACGAATCAAAATCATGCAGGCTTTTACTATACTATTTCTTCTTCTTTTTGTATTTGGGTAGCGTTTTGGTTGTACCTTGTTGCTGCTCGTTGCTGATGTCAGATGCTTACCAGCAGGATGTAGGTCTGATTTGGAAGAGCCTAGAATCCCTTGATCTCCTTTGATGGCTGATCCCATGATAGGAAAAGACTCTTACATATATGCAACACGTTAGAGGTCTGATTTGGAATTATGCTGATTACCATCCCTTAAGAATTTTTTACTGATCCTATGATACAGGTGTATCTTCTCTCTTCGGGAACTTAGTGATCCTCATGGGAGCTTGATGATAGATGATTCTCATAGTAGCGTGAGAATAGAAGTGTGGGCGGAGTCATTGATAACGGTGAAAATGTCGAAAGCAGGAGAAACGACAAAAATCAGGAAGCTAACGAAACCGCTCTGGCCGGTCGACTGATGAGCTTGTATCAGTCGACCGATGCAACACCATAGGTCAACTGAATGATCAGCACCGGTTGACCGAAAACCTACACCTACAGGGTCTAGAAATATGTGTTCTGGACGGTCGACCGACGCACTATGGTCGGTCGACCGATAAGCCTCGACCGGTCGACCGATTAATGTATGTCGATCGACTGACGGAGGTTTCTTGGGCTGATCTGGATTCATGTTTTGCACGAATCCTAATTAGGTTTGTCTTGGTTATTTACCACTTTGCCACCCACATTGTTTAATCTATAAATAGGGATTGTTTAGGGTTTCTAATGATCAGAAAAGAGTTTAGTGAGGATAGAAAAGTTGTTCTTTATTCTAGAAAGATTGTGAGAGAGAGATTTTGTAATCTTTTATTCTTCATAATCTAGAGAAGGTATTTTCCTTCGCCAAATTGAATTATTCTTGTGTTTTATTGTTTTCTTCTCAAAATCCACCTTTGATAATTCTGTGATCAAATGCGCTCGCACAGCAACTCATATCATGCTATCAACGCGTTGGTGAGCCAAACTTGTAATTTAAGAAAATGATATATAATACAGAGGGAGAGAGGATAGAATAGAATTTAGGAGAGTTAATCTACCACTTATTGATTTTTCCATATGGATAGTTTCTTGGTAAAGGATTCTAACAAAGGTTGCCACTCATGCTGAGAGAGAGAAAGAGAGAGAGACACACACACACACACACACACACACACACACAGAGAGAGAGAGAGAGAGAGAGAGAGAGAGAGAGAGACCGTCTGCAAATAGAGAGAGAGAGAGAGAGAAAGAGAGAGAGTACCGTCTGCAAATTGTAGAGTTCTGATATGATTAAGATCACCTTACCGTCTGCAAATTGTAGAGTTCTGATATGATTAAGATCACCTTTAAGGTTAAGATTAGAAAGATCCCCTGAAGAAGCACATCTATTTAGCATTTTGTTTAGGACATCAACAACAAGCAAAAATAACATTAGGAAAAGAGGGTACCCATGTTTTAAGCCAACGTAACAGTGGAAAGAATTGGGCAGGGTGCCATTAACTAAGATAGAGGATTTTGAGGAGGAGGGGACATGCTCAATCCAATGACATCATTTATGGCCGAAGCCTCTAGCCTTGAGGAGGAGAGAACCAAGTCCCAACTAACATAGTCAAAAGCTTCCATGAAATCTATCTTGATGACACCGAATTCTTTCTCGCCAGAGGACCAGCGATGAATCATCTACTGAGCTAGAAGAATGGAATCTAAGATAGACTTTCCCCCTTGGAAAGCAGATTGAGTCTCCTTAATAAGGTGAGGCAGGATAGGGCTGAGTCTATTTGATAAGACTTTGGTGAAGATTTTAAAAATGTCATCTAGCGGACTAATTGACCTAAAATCCTTGGGATTGTAGGCCTCCTCCGTCCTAGGGATCGGGGTAATAAATGAGTAATTGATCCCGTGGAGGGGTTAGACGTCATAGAGTAGGGATATAAATTATTTGATTTTATATCTAATAGTATGCTATTACATGTGTATATATGTACAACAACAACAACACTCTTAAAAATGTGAAGCTGTAAGCCTATATTGTTCTTGTTGAGTTTAAGAGAGAGCGGGGAGGAAGTAAGAGAAGAAACAAATATTAGTGAGTTCTACTAAAGTGGTCATGGTGCAGACTATAGCTTGAAGGCTTCAAATGCAATTAACATATTTTTTAAGGGTGCAACTGCACTCCTCAATGGATATATACATCCACCCCCAATTCGTTCTTGACATTTAGTGTAATTATGATCTGAAATATAGTGGCGGCGACCGATAGTGATGTATTTTTGTTGGCCCAAATGTTTTATCTCAGTGTATGATGTGCATTCAGAGGGCTATGTGGGAGTTTTAAATTTTTTTTTACCAAAATCTTTCACAACTTTATATTAGTTCCCTACATCATTGAAATTGTCGACAAGTCCCTCCAACATTCTAAAAAGTGGCTAGCATGTCCATTTAGTTCTTGAGGCACCTAGCTAGGGGAGTATGCGTTGATTAAGTGAACTACACTATTTATGCCATTATATGATCATAATTTCCTCCAAGTCCCCTTGAAATCTTATGACATCCTCCAGCCTCCTTCACTAGCTTTGAACTTTGTCATGTCCTCTGACCTTTAGAAATTAAGCTTCCTCCACCTCAAGGTTAAAATAAAAAAGATAAAAAGAAAGAAAGAAAAGGAGCCGAAACTAGAGAC
>NC_033794.1:24687731-24721448 GCF_001876935.1 Asparagus officinalis
ATTTATTTCTCTTTATCTCATCTTTGGATAATTTTTATTTAGACTTTTAGGTATATTGTTGTTATAACACCTAAATTACTAAATATTAATCTCCATAGAAAGGTCAACATGTATCTTACACTATGCCTAACTAGACTAATTCAAGACCAGATAACCTCCATCTCAGCACGGCCGACTTGATTGGCCGATAACTTACGCAACCGAGTTATAAGATGGTATTGCTGAGCCAACCCCTCAATTGACTCCACAAGTGATCCAACTCGGTGTACTATTTAGTCAACATCTCGTGTAACCGAGTCAAAATGTTGTACTTCTTGACCCTGGACCTGACGAGTCGAAGGATGGTAATTACCTCGAACCCATCGCCAGTCGATTACTCTTGCATTAATAGCCCTGATAACATTATCATTACTCTAGCTCCCATAGTCTTCATGACTCATAGGACCAAATTAGCACCAAACACATGCTGTCATTCCCACAATAAATGACCAGGTGACTCACCTCCTTCAGCAACCGACACATGACATATGTTTACCAACTTAACTGTCTACCTGGACTCGGCCCAAGTTACATTCTTGCCGTATGAGGTAATGCTCTCTAGCTTTTTTATGTAACTAAGAACTAACTCGATACTTTCCCACTCAAGATCACTTATTGACTTGATCATCAGAGGAGCAACCGGAGAACCCAACTTCGCCCACTTACGATTTTTTTCATGTGCAGGGAAGAACAGTGAGCCCCAGAACCACTCATTAGAAGGAGTTAGAGGTTCCTAATTACTCTACAAACTCTTAAATAACCCCATGTTTAATAATTGACATCAACAATTATATATCCTAGATGTGTTTTTCTTTTGGTAACAACAAAAAGGGAGATAAAAAGGTGAAAATTTGATTTTTTTTTGAAAATTTGTGTTGTTTCAAGGGGAGAAAATTTATATTATTTCAAGGGGGGAGGGTTCTGGAATACCTGTACTTTTTCATGTACGTATTTTTACAGGCAGAGCTTATATTGTATTTCATTCATGAATTATAGGTTTATTTTGATCTAAATATATATCTCACAATGTTTTACATTCTATATTTCAAATTCTGAGTTATGTTATTATCAAAAAGTGGAGATTGTTAGAATATTGTTCGAGTAGAATGTTGTTCGGGTAGAACTTTATTCGTCCAATATCTCTTGTTTGATTAATAACAAACTCTCGTTTTCTATTGATATGTTTGTGAAATAATATATAAGTATAAACAGATTGAAACAAATTATGGTTTAAAATAATGTAAAAATCAACACAAACATTGATTTCAGCTTTTGAACCATCGATAGTTACAAGGCATTATCGATGGTCAAGTCAAGTCATCGATGGACTATAGGAAAGAATCAGAGAAGCAGAAACAAAATTTCGAACCATTGATGGTCTGTGGTCGACAATCGACGATCGTAAAGACCATTGATGGACTATGGTTAACAATCACAGAAATCTAGAAATTTGAATTTACATAATCATTAGACTACAATTAACCATCAATGATCATCAATAGACTGATCATCGATGGTCGTGATCCACCGTTGATGGTTGTGATGAGTTTTAGCAATTTTTAGTTTTAATCTCATCCGTTTAATGATTGATTTGATATCCTATTTGGATTCTGATTAGGGTATCTATTTCCTTATCAAGATTTAATAAAAGGGGATTGGGGAAGAGGACAAAAAAGAACAAGAAGAGAGGGAGGCAATTGTATAAAAAGAGAGATCTCATTCCAAGATTTGTGAGAGCGTTTGATTTGAGGATTCAACCCTCGGAGCCTCGTTCAACTTCTTCTTGTCGCACACATCATCGAAAGATTATTTTAGCAAGGAGAAGTGCTCTTTGTGACTTTAGCATCACTATTATGCCATAGAAATCAATGAGTGATAATCACATTCAAACGACAAACATGTGTCTCAAGCAGATTACACACCAACTCAACCCAAAAATACCGACTTCTCATCCCTATCGAAGACCGAGATGAAAGACATCCCTTCTCATCTCCCTCAAAAGCTGAGAAGAAAGACATACATTCTCACCTCCCTCAAAGGACCAAATGAAAGGTGTCACTTTTCGCTCTTCTCGAACCCCTTGCTAACAGCCAATCACCATCACATTAAATGCATAGTCTAAGTCATCATTACATATCCTTAAAATTCTTAACGACTCATTAGACCTGATCAGTACCTTACTCCCCTATCACCATCATATTAATTGTAAGCATCAAAAATTACCTATAAGTCCCGAATATATCTCGAGATGACGAGCCGTCAAGCGGCGAACTGTCAGATGATGTGGCGATGAGCCGTTGAAACAACTAAGTGGCAAATTGCTGATGACATTGCAACTAGCCAGCTCCAAGTGGCCTGCACACTCGTCGGCCACCTCTAAGTTAATGGAATGCATCAAGCAAACTGATGAAGTGTACAAATCAATGTAACAATGAAATACGCGTAACGGCGGAACAGGAACAAACCGGAATAGCCCCTGGCACCCGAGTCGTGTCAAAATGACTCAGTCAAGGCCAGTGGATCAGCTAAGGCTGAGCAACCAAATGGTGGTTCGCACAAGGACAAGCCACCATTTGGTGGCTCGCACGAGGCCAAGCCACCGTGAGGTGGCTTGCTCCCAGATTCTCCCAAAACACGTTTTTTGATAGTTTTCTCAACATTCTTTCATTCCAGAGCCTCCCAACTATTTTAAAGCTATCCTAAATATTGTTAAGTGGTTATTAACTATGGATGAGGTCAGATCATTAACTCTTATTAGAAAACACTACAACAAAAGCCTATAAATACAAGCCTAGGGCCTTCATTTAAAAGGAGTAAAAATCATAGGGCGAGGTGCTACCAAATTGAAGAGTGGAGCACGAATTTCAGAGGAGGGCTAGCAAATCTTGGTGAACTTCAGCATAAAGAGGAAGCTATTAAAATCATCTGAGGCTCGTTCTCCCTTTCCTCTGGATCAAACTTGGTTTTGATCTCGAGAAGAGTAGTAATCTCACTTGGTCCTTAGTCAAGATTATCACTTCTGCGATTGTTTCCTTTATAAAACAAGTGTATTAATTAACTTTTCTGTCAACTGGATCTGATCCGTGGTGGTCCATGGACTAACGTATCCCCGGTACATGCAAAGATCCCACGTAAACAGCGGGTAATAAACGTCCGTTGTATGTGTTTTAAGAGAGTTATAATAAACAATTGTAATAAACTAACTTTTAACGCAAACACACTGGTGACTATAGTGGGAGGTTCTTAATAAAAATTAGGAATGAATTATTCTGATGACTAGTTTTCACCATGAATAATCAATTTTGGGTTATCCTTAAGAATACCATGTGTAGTATTCTTCCGAAACTTCTCTTTGGAATGCATTGAGGTATCCCACCCACATCTCTTTGGCAAACCTGAATCTAATTGTATTCAACCATATTGTTGGGTTATCTTTAAGAATATTTGTAGACGGTAAAAAATACCTCTATGGGTCTACAGGGAATTTGTCTACACGCCCAGTTCTCTGACACGAACCTAAGCCGCGTAGACGTCGACTGGGCTCAAATCCAGGTTCGCCTAACGGTCGACTCGCCAGCATGAGTCAGGAGCGATCAGGATGGCGGAAATTTGCTCTTCGCTCAACTCGCCTGCCCGAGTTCGGAGTCGAATCCGCCAGCAAGCCCCAAAACCGTCAGTACAGCTGGGTATCCACTACCCCACGTGCTGAGGTGGGCCTTCCCACCTCTCTCGACCCAAAGGGAGAGAGAGCACAGTACCCCAGGGCCGTCAAAACGGCCGCCCACAGTGCGCACAGCGCGAAGGAGCTGGACAGGTGTCGAGTCAACCTGAGCATTCATAAATGCGACTCACCTCGGCTGTCTGAGTCTGGAGCTGGGTCCGCCGGCACTCGGCAAGCTGGCTAGACTCACTCGAGTACTGTACACCTACTTCACCGCCTCTCCTGACCGGAAAGGAGAAAGCGTCGTGCTCAAAGCACGCCTGGCGGTCACGCAAAGTACTGGTGATCGGACAGACGCCTCATCGATCTGCGGACTCATAAATGCGGTTCATTAATGCTGGTCAAATCCACTCGGATAGTAGTCGTTTGTTGCCTCACATACAAGAATGGGCCTTCCCATCGTAGGTGACAGGACATAAAGCACAATCCCTGGAATGACCGATCATGGTTTCGAGGAACAGCTAGACGTCTCTGAAGAAGATGTGGTCACATCCCACAATTCAAGGAGGAGTCAAGTTGTCCTTCTCCCATTTAAAAGCCTCTTCCGGCACACTGGAGAAGAGGTCGCAAAACTCAAGAAAAAGAGTTGAGACCAAGCTCTCTGCACAACTTTCTTTGCATTGCAGCACTACTGCTTAGTTCCGAGCTCCGATCGCCGGCGAACTAAACAGACCCGAACTCTCTCAAGTTGAGCTTCTACTGCGAACTGAAGCTCTCCAGCAACCTCATTCGAACGGTCCAAGGGAAGCAGACTCGACACGAGCATCGAGCGAAGCATCCTGTAGCCACCTAAAAGTCCCCACACAAAACAAAGAGGGCCTTCCCTCTGCTTCTGTTGTAACTATTTGATCATTAGTTTGTAATAAGCCTTCTTATAAATACAAACGAAACTCCCTCTTTCGGGAAATCAAATATTCACCCTACAGTAGTCCCTATGTCTGATGGCTCTTAACTGGAGTCGGGACATCCGTTGGGACATCCGTTGGGCAATTCTTGAATTGACTTTTCCTCTCGGGGAAAAGTCAGGATTTGATTCACTTGAATGCCGCTTAGATTTTCCTTTATCGGCCATGTTGATGGTGACTTCAGGGAATTCGTCATCTTGAACAGCAAGCTTCTTGCGGAAATGTCTCGGCTTGGGCTTTAATATTTTGGTGAAAAGCCTCTGGAACACTGAGATTTTTTGCGGGATGGCTTCTCGTTTGGAGTAGTCATATTCCGACAACGCTGCTCTTATAAGTCGCGTACAGGAACAATGATAGCTTATTTCTCGAATAATTCTCTTTCGAAATTTATTCACACCTACAGCTTGATAGTACGATTCATCGGTATGATTGCCGGAAAATCCTATCGTCTGTTGGTATGACCTCACAGGCATAACGATGTCTTTTGGCGAACACGTCTTCTTCTGGGGGTGTAAAGCCTTGTTGGCATTCTCAGGACAAATTATTGTTGCCTTTGAGCGATCCAAGGTTATGTCAGGAGTCACACGTTTAGAACCACCCCCTTGTGGGTGCGGAGTCTTAACAGGCTCTGAATGCTGATTTTGCACAACTCCAGACTTTGGAATCCAAAATTTGCAGAGTTTTGGTGATTCTTTGGCCACCGTTTCCTTGTTTCTTTCTCGTCTTTGTTGTAAGAGAGCACGGGCATGAGCAGCGTTTGCACGACGCTTTTGTATACGTTCTTTGAGGGTCGAACGAACCCTTTTGACGAGAGTCCATTCTTCCGTCGTTAGTTTAGCAGAAATATGAGTGATTGGTTGTTGAGACAACTGAACCACTCGATACCTCCTCGACTCTAAGTCCGCATGATAACGAACTCCGTCGGTTTGTTCCAAGGCCTTAACCATTTGGCGAGCGCGGCGTTGGCGTTGTCTCTGACGAGCTCTTTTTGTCAGTGCTGGTAGGCTTTGATTCCATGACTCCTTAATTGGAGAAGAGTCATTGTGAGCAGATGTGTTGCGAGTAAAATCCTCAACAACAATCGGATGAGAGTCTTCATCCGTAGCTTTTGACAACTTCAACGAAGATGAAATCTTCCTGCATTTGCGATGTGAGGAAGACTTTACAGATGAGGATGACAAATACTCCTCAAACTTCGTTTGGTCGAACTCGTACTCGATCGTTGATTCAACTGGGATCTTGATGATTGGCTATGACACGACGATCTCGGCAGCGAGACCGTTGGCTCCCACTGTGGTCGCCAGCTTGTTTTCGTTAAAAGTTGGTTTTGTCATGGAATTCATTATATCTTCGATCGATTATAACAAATTCAAAAGAGATAGTCTTTTTATAATACTTCTTTTACACAACAAAAGGAAAATTACAACTTTTTAGAAACAAACGCAGGATCGTTGTTTGGATCGCTGCTTGCGTGGGATCTTTGCCTGTGCCGGGAGCGTTTTGACTCGTGGACCACCAAATCACAGATTCTGATTGAATCGTGAGGGGTTTAGTGATTCTTCCTTCGTTTATCGAAGTGAGAATTTGAAACGAAGATCTTATCAAAGTAAGATGATCATTCTTCTTAAGATCAAGTCAAAGCTCGAATCTCAAGGAATTGCCAGAAGCTCAAGTACTCTGCTCTGTCTGCTCCAAAATGCTCAGCGATCAGCCTCCTCGTTTATCGATCTCAGGGGGGTATTTATAGCCCCTGAACAAAATAACCATTTCCGAGACAGTATTTGCTGTCTCGGCTCTCGGGTTCCGAGACAGTAAACACTGTCTCGGGTTCCGAGATAGTAAATACTGTCTCGGAAATCTTCAACTGCCCGACAGTTTTCTTGTAATTGCATTCCCACGTTTCAAACTCCGTTATTTTGACAGTTATCCACGTGATTCTCGCCCACGACGTTTCCCACGTTCCTGAACAGTTGGTGGCCACGCGTCGGCAGTTATAAAACAGTTCTGAACCTTTGAAAGTTGTCTCGCGTGCGAGATAGTGAACACTGTCTCGCGTGCAAGACAGTAAACACTGTCTCGCGTGTGAGATAGTAAAAACTGTCTCGCATGCGAGACAGTAAACACTGTCTCATATGGAAAGACAGTAAAGACTGTCTCGCATGGCGAGACAGTAAAGACTGTCTCGCGTGCGAGACAGTCTGTACTTGTGTCCTTTTTTTTATTTTTGGATAACTTCCTTTTGAGCTGCGTTTGGATATCTTTCAGCATTTTTTGACGCCTACACTCTTCTATGTCAAACTTTTGGCATAGTGCATGATGAAACTGCTCCTTATTCTCCTCAATTTAATAGTGTAGCAGAACCAAAAATATGAAACCTTGAAAGCAATGATTAATATTCTACTTAAAAGTTCAAGACTTTCTAAGTATACATGGGGAGAGACTTTGAATATGGCTTGCCATATTCTAATTAAAGTCTCTCAGAAATATAAGAAAAGCACTCTATTAGAACTTTAGAGAGGTCGAAAGACAATCTTGAAATACCTTAAAGTGTGAAGGTGTGTTGGAAAAATACAAATCCAGAACACAAGAGGAAGAAGCTATGTGGAAAAATACAAATCCAGAACACAAGAGGAAGAAGCTATGTCCTAAGACAGTGGAGTCTATTTTTCTAGGTTATGTAGAAAATAGCTATACTTCGAGATTCTTAGTGATCAAATTTGAAATTCCTAGCATAAATGTTAAGATAATTGTTGAATTTCATGACACAATGTTTTTTGAGGATGTTTTCCCTAAGAAAACAAGAATGCCTCAAAATATTTCTAGTGAAAAACTCGTTTCTATCTCAATTTCCATTCCTGATCATGTAGAAAGTATGACAAATATGGGGGTAAAAAATTCTAAATCTTAATCTGGAATATCAGATGATTTAGATGTACCTAGAAGGAGTAAGAGAGCAAGGATTATCAAGGATTTTGGAAGTTACTTTGTCACTTACAATATCGAGAAGGATCCAACTTCTTGCTGATCTGTTATTACCTCAAAAGAGGCTAAGCAGTGAAGGCATGCTGTTAAAAGTGAGATGGATTATATTATCTCTAACGGGACATGGGAACTAGTTCATCTCCCTCCTGGGTGAAAGACAATTGGGTCTAAATGGATCTTTAAAAGGAAAATGAAATCAGATAGAACCGTAAACAAGTTTAAGGTCAGATTTTTTGACAATGGTTCAAATAAGTTGAAGCAATTGATTTCTTTGACACATACTCTCTAATTGCCCGAATGACTACGATCAGAATGCTTATTGCATTGGCTTCTATACATGATTTCACAATCCACCAAATGGATGTGAAAACTACTTTTCTTTATGGTTTTCTTAAATAAGAGATTTATATAGATCAGCTTAAAGGATTTGTAGCACCTGGCAAATAAAAGAAAGTATGTAAACTTGTGAAATTCTATACAAACTTAAAGGCTAAATACCCATATTGGTATTTTAATTCAACCCCATTTGCCAAGAAGGTATTTTAAATAAAAAAATCGGCGTTAAGGCATTTTAATTGATTAAAATTACCAATTAGGTCTTTTTTTCTCGTCGGCGATCACTTTTCCAGCGAGAACTCGTCACGTGCGTGTCACGTGATGACTTAATTTGTATAAATACCCATATTGGTATTTTAATTAAACCCCATTTGCCAAGAAGGTATTTTAAATAAACAATCGGCATTAAAGCATTTTAATTGATTAAAATTACCAATTAGGTGTTTTTTCTCGTCGGCGACCACTTTTTCGATGAGAACTCGTCACGTGTGTGGCATGTGATGACTTAATCTGTGTTTTAGCTGATGATGTGGCTCGGTTTGCTGATGTGGCTCGGTTTTAGCTGCTGATGTGGCTCGGTTTGCTGATGTGGCGCGGCCATGGATCGATGCAAGAGAAAGAGGTTCTATTTATACGGTAATTTCTCCACGATTTTTTTGCTAATTTTTTTACCAATTTTAGAAATTGGGGATTTTAAAATGCATCGACTCTTATTCTTCCTGCCACTGCCACGTCAGAAAACCGGCTGAATTAAAATGCACGTGACCAGTTCTCACCGGAAAAGTGGTCGCCGACAAGCAAAAAGACCTAATTGGTAATTTTAATCAATTAAAATATCTTAACGCCGATTTTTTATTTAAAATACCTTCTTGGCCAATTGAGTTGAATTAAAATACCAATATGGGTATTTATACAGATTAAGTCATCACGTGTCACGCACGTGACGAGTTCTCACCGGAAAAGTGGTCGTCGACGAGAAAAATGACCTAATTGGTAATTTTAATCAATTAAAATGCCTTAACGCCGATTTTTTTATTTAAAATACCTTCTTAGCAAATGGGGTTGAATTAAAATACCAATATGGGTATTTAGCCCAAACTTAAACAAGCACCTAAACAATAGCATAAAATGTTTGATATGACTATCATTGATTTTAGTTTCAAAATAGAGTCTGATAAGTATTTTTATAGAAAAGTAAGAGGTGATTCATGTATTCTTTTATGCAAATGGACCTATTCCTCACTATAGTATCCTTGACTATGTATAAAAAATATATAGTTTAAAAAAATTTAAACGCCTAACAAGCGAAAACAAACTTGCTATCACTAGCAGTACCAAAGATACCACAATTGTGGATGAAATCAAAACATTGCAATGGTAAATTAAAAAAAACAGGTCGAAAGCCGAGGTCATAAATGTATGTAGAAGGGAAAATGATATATGGTGAAGCATATAGATAGATGGCTATGGTGGAGGAGGATTGGTTACATCCTAACGGACAAGGGATGTCTGATACAATAATACCTTGACCAATTAACACGCTAGCAAAGTGAGCATGGCCAGACAGAATTTCGCAAATAGAAAGTGAACGAAACGAAATCAATGAAGTTAGTATGATATGTGATGACAGAATACCTTGGTAATCTTCAACCGTAATGTTGTGTGCCCATAAACCTGCAAGAGAGAGAGAGAGAGAGAGAGAGAGAGAGAGAGAGAGAGAATTACAAAGAAATTGCAGGGACTTTGATTTATTAGACGACAACGAGCAATGATGGAGAATTTGAACTAAGATGTTGATGTTGATGAAAGAAAGAAGGGAGGTAGATCTATAAAATAATAATAAAAAAGGAAATAAGGAAATAAAAAAAGAACCTCTCATTGAGTGAAGCTGATTCCTAATGGAAACTCCTCTCTTCATCTTGAACTGGTAAAATCTCTTCTTTAAGTAAAGCCAATTCTCAATGCTCTTAGTAAGATACTTCTCATTGAGTGTTTCCCACAATCTCTTCGTCGACGTATCGTTCATCACGTCATAAATAAGATCTGGCGTCAAGCATGACTGAATAACTCCACAAGCCTTACTGTTCATCTTCTTCCAAATCTTGTCCTCCATGTCTTCAGGTTTCTCTTATAACTCAAGAGTCTCCTCCAAATTCTATGCATCCAATGCATCCATCACTTGGTACCTCCACAAACCAAAATTAATCTTGCCATCAAATTTCGGAACATTAATCTTAGTATTATTGATGCTCAGACTCTGTATCACCTTCGTAAGAGACGACCCCGATGTATTTACTTCTCCCATGTTGTAGATCTAACTCTCCAAGTAAGAATCCCACAGAGAATCATTTGAACAAGCCCCAAGCCAAACCTGTAGCTCTAATACCACTTGATGTGCGCATTGGAACTCAAAAGTCAAATAGTGCATAAACAAGAATGAGAAAAATCACAACCAAAACACAAGCACAAATGACAATCACAGCAAGACAAACCAATTTACATGGTTTAGCAAGTTGCCTACGTCCAAGAGACAAGGAGGGGGAGCTTTAACTATTAGAGACAAATATAATACAAATAGGGTTTACAATCCCACAAAAAACCCTAGAACAAAGCTCTCAAAATTTCTCACAAAATCTCCCTCAAAGGATGCACAATTCTCTCTCAAAAGCCGCTCAAAGTTATCCTTAATTAACCCTAATTAATCAGGTTTAGGGTTATATATCAACACAAAATAAAACGGGTCAGAAAATAAAGCTCAGACTCAGACCCGAGTTGTGGTCGACCGCACTTAACTCCGCGGTCGACTGGGCAAAATGATAGAAACTCGTAAAATTAATTACAGGGTTCACAGTCGACTGCACTTGACGCTACGGTCGACCGAATAGAATGGAAGAAACTTATAAAATTGATTACAGGATCCGCGGTCGACTGCACTTGACGCCACAGTCGATCAGACGCGGTCGACCGCAGCTGATCTCACGATCGACCGGACGCGGTCGACCATAGCTAATCTCGCGGTCGATCGCAGCTGATCTCGCGGTCGACCAGCAAGCTCCAAATAGTTTCTTGCATGTAATTTCTTAAACTTTTTCGTCATTTTCTTCGAAAAGGCACTGATAACGATGCCAACGCCATCGGTGCAACTAAGGCAGCATTTGTTGGGCTTCTGAGGGCAAAAACAAATACTGAGAGAGAAGGACAAATACAATAAAAAATAACGACACGAACACAAACAAATAAATTTTACGTGGTTCGGCAAGTTGCCTACGTCCACGGGGCAAGAAGGGGATGTGTTTTACTAATAGAGAAGAGAGTACAAATAGAGATTAGAAAATCATTCAAAATCTCTCAAACAAAACTCTCAAATCTCTCACACAAACCCCAAACAAATTGCTCAGAAAACTCTCTTTTCTGTGCACCAAAATAACCCATTTTCAACCTTACTTTAACCCTAAAAACACGTGTTTCAATATATATCAAAACACAAACCAAATCAAAACAGGAAACAAAGCCCAGGCCCAAACCCGATTGCCGGTCAATGGTCAAAACTATCACGGTCGACCAACCAGAATGATGGAAACCAAAAAACTCATTACAGAGTCCATGGTCGACCGCCAAAGTCTTCACAGTCGATCGGACAAAAATCCAGAACCTACCCTGTAGCGTACACGTTTTCGATCAACTGGCCTAGCCTCGCGATCGACCAGAAAGCACTAAAAATCCTGTCTGCTTCAAAAATCTTGAACTTCGTCGCTGTGTTGCCATTTCTACAATTCTCCACCTCGGTGAAGTTTTCCCAAAACTGATCCAGCAATAATACCAACCAACATCCTACTTGTCGCGTCCAGTACGAAGTGAAACAAATTCACGATAACTGACTCAATCCATAACAAGTCAGTAACCAAATGAGAATACGAACAAACTCCAAATGTCGGTATCAACTCATCAAACTAGCTGCATCAATATGACTGCCTACGTATCCTCTTACCCAAGGAATCAAGCCTCAAGTAGTTCATCCAAATGGTCGCAAACGACCTCAATCAACTAGAAGGATTTTTAAACCTTCACGATCATCACCAACTAATCTGCAGCTGATAACTCTCCCAATGGTCTTAAAGTAAAAAGACAAACTCTCTTCCAAACTTGCATGTCTCCCCACCAACTCTGTCTTGGAGCTCAATTCCTCAACCCTATATGTAGAAGAAACACAATTACTAAACACCTCTAACTGAGGTGAACCAATGGCCATAGCCAAATCCGAACTGTGTCCATCAGCTGCACTCAAATTAACAAACTCATCATCTGCATCAACACCAACATGATCCCCAATCTGTGTCACCTCAGCTGGAATCCCAAACTATACAGAATGATCTGGAGTATGTGGAGAAATCTCTACCCAATATGGAGTAGCATCACTCTCCACCCGCTGTGATATTCTAATGATCTGTCCAACACTCTCCACCTGCTGAGAGTCAAACATGACAATGTTGCTCAGAACAATATCAGAATCCCATAACTGGTAACTAAACACGCCTCTGAATTCCAAATATGCACTCGGATCAAATTTCACATCCTCGACGTGACAATATACTAGGCATCCAAATATCCGAAGCAACCCAAAATCTGAAGCAGCTCCACGAGATCCAAATACTCTAATTGCGACAAACGGCAACCTATAAATAAGATGGCTCTAATATGTCAAAGCCTCAGCACCATAACTCCTCTGCAATCCACTACTTGACATCAAACACTGATCGTTCTCCAGCAAGGAACAACCATCAAATTTGCCATCTCATCTCGTTGTTCTAATGTTTCTTTTCCAATAAAGTATCTCAAACTGCCTTGAGCTAGGTACAAATGCAGAAAAAGATCCCTCTTGTACTTCCTATCAAAATCAGAACTAAGTAAATTTACCTTTTTGCATGTACACTTCTCCCACCTATTGTTGACTACTAGGACTTTACTTAAACGGGACTTGGTTGCAACCCACAAATGCCTAGAATAGTCTTAAACACAGGAAACCAAATACATACTACCTCCCAATGATACCTTCTTGGAAGGCCCCCAAATGCCTACGTGAACATCATCTAGAAGGCCCTTCGCTCGATGAATAGAAGTGCCAAACTTTACCTCGGTCTTCTTGCTCACACTAATATGTTCACAGGACTACAAATTGCAGTTCAAAGCACCTCTCTCCAATCAATGCACAGAATCAACACTCAAATATCCCAGCCTCCTTAAATGTCATAGTCTAGCCGAATCAATAGAAGTCGTCAGCGCTCCACCTATCACCGTGCTCCCAATTAAATAGTACAAATTATTCTTTTTGACGCCCTTCATTACAATCATGGACCCCATTGTGACCTTTAGATATGCATCCTCTAAGATTACCCTATAGTCTGCTGTCTCCAAAACTCTAAATGAAATGATATTTTTCGACAACTGCTAAACAAACTTCACTTCCTTTAACTCCCTAGTCACCCCGTCACACATTCTGATCCGAACTGTTCTAATACCATCAATAGAGCATTCATGATCATTACCCATGAGCACGATATCTCCTCTTTTTAACTCCTCAAAGCTGGAGAACTAATCCCTCCTAGGACAAATATGGTATGAAGCACCCGAATCCAACATCCACTCTATAGAGTCGGCATCACAAACTAACGGTAGTGCAGGGCACGAGTAGCCCGAAGAATTTGAATATGAATTGTCGTTACTAGCCTTGGCAACATTCACCTCTGAAGCTTGTATAGCTTTTCTCTTATTCTTCCCGGCTCGATCTTTCAACTTTGGGCATTCAGACTTCTAATGTCCATCTTCTTCACAAAAAATACATTGATTCTACCAACTGAAGGATGTGTTCCTCTAGACTGCGACCTCCTACTTCGGTTTGGACTCTTCCCTCTTGCAACCAACGCCTCCGCTACTGTATCAATCGAAGACTCCTTGTCTTTCTTCCTAAGCTGATAGTTCATAAGTGCAGCGGTAACCTCACTATATGAAAGAGATGTCTTTTTATTAATTAGGATAAGAACAAAGGTCTTATATTCCTCGTCTAGCAAGGAGATCAACAATAACAACGCCTTGTCCTCATCCTCGATCATAACATCCACATTCGTCAAATCCGCAAGAAGCTTCGTTTAGTTGTTCTTATGATCACTAATCGAGATTGCCTTCTTCAACTGGAAGTGGTAAAGCCTCCTCCTTAAATGCAAGCGATTCTCTATACCCTTTATCAAATACTTGCTCTCAAGAATCTTCTAAATCTTCTTTGTTGAAGTCTTATTGATCACATCATACTTTAGATCTTGAGTTAAACAAGATCTAATCACATCACATGCCGTTCTATTCATCTTCTTCTAAACATTTTCTTTAATGTCGTCTGACTTGCCGTCAAACTCTAAAGTATCTTCTAAATTTTACGCGTTTAGCGCATCCAAAACTTCACATCTCCATAAGCCAAAGTTGTTCATGCCATTAAACTTCTCCACATCTATCTTCATAGAGTGAATATTTAAACTTTGAACGGTCTTCATGCCAGAAGTACCACTTCAACATCTTCTTTCCCAACCATCTTCCTTAAAATACCAACAAACTAATGCAGAACAAACTGAAAGATAGATCCAAAATACGAGATGATAGATTTTTACCTCAAACTAAAACCCTAATAAGAGCCTCCAAAAGATCTCACCCCTACACCGACGGAAACAAGATCCACAATAGTAAAAATCCTACCTTTATCTCCAATTGAAACCCTAGATGAGCTTCCAAAGTGATCTACTCCTCCACCTAATCCCAAGCGTAGTCTGGGCTCTGATACCACTTGTTGGGGTTCCGAGGGCAAACACAAACGCTGAGAGAGAATGCCAAACATAATAAAAAATAACAGCACGAATACAAACAAACGAATTTTACATGGTTTGATAAGTTGCCTACATCCACGAGACAAGAAGTGGATGAGTTTTCACCAATAGAGAAGAGAGTACAAATAGAGATTACAAAATCACTCAAAATCTCACACACAAACCCCAAACAAATTGCTCAGAAAACTCTCTTTTCTGTGCACTAAAATAACCCATTTTCAACCTTACCTTAACCCTAAAAAACATGCGTTTCAATATATATTAAAACACAAACCAAATCAGATCAGGAAACGAAGCCCAGGCCCAAACCCGATTGGTGGTCGACCGCCAAAACCGTCGCGGTTGACCGGCCAAAATAACGGAAACCAAAAAACTCATTACAGGGTCCGCAATCGACCGCCGAAGTCTTCGTGGTCGACCGGACCGAAGTCTAGAACCTACCTTGTAGCGTACACGTTTCTGGTCGGCTAGCCTATCCGCGGTCGACCGGACAGCACCAAAAATCCTGTCTGCTTCAAAACTCCTGAACTTCGTCGCCGTGTTGCCATTTCTACAACATCATCCTAAGTGCTCTCCAGCCTCAGGGGTCCTTAGAGAACAATTTCTACGGATAGCTTCTTGATGCTAGTTTGGATTGAGTTTAGGAATCATCCAAGTTTTCACTGCAGGAGAGAGATAAGCTGAGGCCGCACCCTTGAAAAAATTGAAATGTAATGTATCAACAAGTCATATGTACCATAATCATACTCCCTTTAAAAGTACGAGTTCGGGAAAATCTTTCTATGACCAATATTACCCTTAAGTTTTTTGAATATTATATTGTTATCCTAATTTATTCTAATTATCTTATCTTCTTTGAATTGGTAACCAAATGATTTATTCTATTCATAATGAGACTTAACATGTTATTGGATAAAATAAATATGTTTCATATAATTCAAATCCTTTACTTATTTCAGTTCATAGAAAAATCTAAAAAACATATGCTAGGCAGCACCTAAAAGTTTTTGGACTTTGTAAAAATTATTCTCTAAGTTTTTTAAATTACAAAAACACCCCTATAAATTTAAAATTTTGATTAAAGCATCTTGAAAATTATAAAATTTACTTATATTAATTCAGTAAGAAATTTGAAAAATATATGCTAACTAGAAAATGAAAGTTTTTTGACTTTGGAGAAAATATCTTGTAAGTTTTAAAAATTACAAAAATTGTTAGACCTTAGGGGGGGTGATTAGGGTCTTATGCTAATCTAATCCGATTTTATACCAATTAAAACTAATAACAAGTTATCCTAGTAAGTACAAAATATAACAAGATATGTGAGCTAGGATAAGTGATATATACAAGGGTAAACAAAATAAACAAGATAGTGGATGATATAAATAATAAGCAATAGACAATGGCGATAAGAAATATAAACATAAGAGAAGTGCGCCAAAGCAAACTCAAACATACGATATGATCACAGAGTTCGGACCTTCCATCTTATGTCTCCGCTTCTCACTCCCGGGGAGAAATCCACTATCACAACCAGGTTTTCTACGCTTACCCGAATAACGTTTATACCTCACAATGTCGATTTTCAACGCTCACCGATCAACGTTCACACCTCACACTCTCACTCGGTTTTCTAGCTCACCGAAAACTTTACAACAACACACTCAAGTAACAACAAATGATTTGTTCTCTAATACAAGGCTAGAACTCAATTAAAGCACATACTCAATTGTTACAACTCTCACCAACCCAAATATACTATGTATGAAAATACAATAAGCTCAAGTGGGTGTGTGTAAACAATGAGTGAAATAAGATCTAACTCAATTAGCAAACTAGCAATAATAAGAATATGAAAATTAATAATAATATTGCTAGAGAAAAGAGTTAGAAAAACTTTTTTATAAACATAAAGGAGAGGATGAAGAAGATTGAGGATGAATCCCTCAATTGACAACGCAAGCTTCCTCCTTTGTAAACAAAAACCCCAAACTTAAAACAAACTAAACAAACTTTTAATCTCTTTTAAAACTTGTTTAAAACTCTCTCTTGGTGATGAAAATAGTTATGGCAAAGGGGTATATATAGGGTAGAAGAAAACAACCCCAAAAATCCACTAAAAAATAAAAATCAGCAAGTTACCGTTACTGTGCAACGGTAACTTCGGCGGTCGACCGTGGCGGTCGATCGCAAGAAGAAAAACTACAAAACTGGTCTCTATATTACTGACGGTCGACCATGGCGGTCAACCATACTGTAGCATGATCGACCGTGGTGGTCGACCGTACTTTTTCAGATTTTGACAGATGCTGGAATTTTACGTATCTGACTTTGTAAAATCAATTAAAAATAGTAAATCAACTCCAAAAATTATAAAATTTTAAGAGAATGTTCTAGATATGTATAAAAATATGTTAGAGAAATAATTTATGAAATATCACTTTGTAGTTGAGATAAATAAATATTTAAACACAGATATATAGTTTCTGAAAAAACTACTGAAAACATGTTTATGTAAATTCAATTGAAAATAACAAAACAACTCCAAAATTAGTAAAACTTAGGAAAATGTTTTTATATATGATGATGAACATGTAAACGAAGAAAATTTTTAAATTGCATTTCCCAATTATGAAAACGCATCTGTTTTGCAAAAACATGCACGAACATGTGCACGAACATGAGCTTATTTAAAACTTGATTTTGTAAATTCAAATAAACATAACAAATTAATTCCAAAATTGATAAAAATTTGGAAAACATTTATAAACATAAAATTGAACATGTTAGAAAAAGAATTTTTCAAATTGAATTTCTCATTTGTGAAAACTCATGTATTTTGCAAGTGTGTCCAAAACATGAAAATGTGATATACATGAAATTTGATGTTTTGACATAAACAATGTTTTGAAACCCTATAAAATAATTTTATAGACTTAATGAAATATGTATACAATGATTGTTAAGTCCATAAACCAAAACTTGTGTATATATATAACTATAAATATAAAAACCAAATATGTGTGTGTATATATGATCGAGCTTAAAGTACTAACACACATAATATAAAACCTAAACTAAATATACCCAAGCTTGATTGATCTTCGATGTAGCTCAACTTGGTACACTTGCGGATGAAGCTAGAACTTGGATCTTCAATGTGAATTGCAATGCTTCATTCCACTATTCTGTCAACATCCATTGGATTTGATCGTGAATGCTCGATTCCATCCATCCTCCAACTTGTTATTTGTCTATAATAAATAGAATTATACAAACACTAGACAAATAACATTAGAAGTAAATTGTTTATTAAACATCATCAAAATAAGAAGGCCAACAAAAATATCCCTAAAATTTTAAAATTTATAAAAAACACATTAAAAATGTCAAACTTATAAACATACTAAAAACCTACAAATAACACAAACAACCCCAAAAAATTTATGAAATTTGCAATATACACTATGAACTTTTTAGAAATTACAAAATAAAACCCTCAAAATTGTAAAATTTATAAAAATCCTGATAATTTCTGATCTAAATAGTACATTAAAAATATAGGAATTATAAATATCCCATACATAATTTATAATTTATAGAAAACACCCTTAAAGTTTTAAAAATTACAAACAATCCTTTAAAATTTAAAATTTACAAAAAGCACCCTAAAAATTTCAAATTCATTAGTAAATTGAAAGCATAGGAAGTATTAATAGTCTATAAACAATTTACAATGTGTAGAAAAGGCCCTTTAAGTTTAAAAAATTATAAAAAATCCTTAAATTCATAATTTACCAAAAAACTTTATGAGAATTTTTAACCTATAGATACTAAAATGAATATGCAAAATTACTAACAACCCCTAAAAAATTAGAATTTTGTAAAAAATATCATACACCTTTTTAAAGTATAGGTTTAGGAAAAACTTTTCATGATAAATATTACTCATAACTTTTTTGAAAAAAAATATAACTAATTAAAAATCTATTAAATTTAAAATTTATAAAAAAATACCCTTATGTTTTAGTACATTGCAAATTACCCCTCCAAAGTTTAAAAATTTTTAATGATTTTTTTATAATTCCTTGATTCCAATGTAATGTTTAATAATTTTGTGTATTTGTAAATTATTAATTTAAGGGTGTTTTCACACTTTTTAAAACTTTTGAGGGTGTTTATTTTGAAGTTTTCTAAATTTTTATTGTGTTTTTAGTGTAATGCACATATACATCAATTAATAATGATATTGAAGAATAAATCATTCTTAAGATTATTAGACCATACTTAAGTGTACACATCACTATTTCTAGACAATATAGTTTATATATGCAAAAATTTTAGACAATCTATGTAGTGGTTAAAAAGATTTTGACTTTAATGTACTATTTTTTACAAATTATATTTAATGTGAACCCACCATATAATTTTGACTATGTTTTTAGACAATCTATGTAGTGGTTAAATTTTTTTTGACTTTAATGTACTGTTTTTTACAAATTATATTTAATGTGAACCCACCATATAATTTTAATATGTTTGATTGATTGACTATATACGTATATAGACCATAAATTACTTTACTTTCTCACATGTGCTAACATTTGGTGCTTAATAATTTAAATTATTACTTTTAAATTCAATATAAAGAGGATCTCTAATAATATTTATTTATTTATCTACAGCATAATACAATCTCATTTCCTATTTTTTGATGGAGATTTATTTCATAGTTACGTGTATTAAATTAGTAACTAAAATAAAAATTATTTATACTTAAATTAGGATGATTGTAGTTGGTCACTCACTATGAACTTTTTATGAAGATATATAGCTTACTTTCTATAGCTATCTACACTGTTAATGTATATTCTATAAATTAGTTCTTAATTTGACATATTAAATTACTTTTTCTTTGTAGAAATTTTTCTTTGACTTTTAGACTGTGTAATCACTATATCACCATTCTAGCATAGAAAGGACCTCATTCTAAATGGCTTCAAGCCAATGTTTGAGTTGCACTGAAGTATATATTAATGTTACTATGTGTATATATTTTTAAGAAAATCATGTCAATACTTTTTAAATAGAAGAGAATATTCTAATCTCTGATATTATAAAAATTAAATATAGCTAATTGAATGATTTGCAAAAAATAACTTACATCAGAAAAATGTGAATAATAAGATAAAGAGAAAAGGTAATGATATTACCAACAATACTACAAATAGCAAACAATAATATAAAGTTAACCTATTTTGTGGAGCCTAACTAATGGTTATAAGCATCGAGGTTTTCATATATATATACTTTATAATTTATTAAAAAAGATCATATAATATTATATAATAAAATTAATTTAATATTGAATAGTAATATCATTATAATAATATCATTATTAGAAAAAAAAATTCTTCATGAATTGATATGCTCTTTACAATATATAAGCTATGTACTCTAAATTATTGTGTCTTTTATAGAGCCAAAAAGTTTGAATACGAACCTCTAACATGTTACTCTCACAACAGCAAAATCCACTTAGGAGATATGGATATTCTAGATGAGTTATGTATTCTGTATATAATATAATTATCCTAGGCAAGTGAGTTATAATAATATTTTTTATTCACATCGTTTGGGGTAAGATTTGATAGAGACCTTGCATAAAAAAAGAAATTTTTATATTTAGAGCACATGACGAAATATATCATAATCTCCCTGTTCTAATTTTATAAAAAAAATAATTCTTCATACCTTTAGTTTTATTTCTATAATACAGAGAATGAGCTATAAAATTAAATGAGAATATTAGATAATATAAATATGAGCAAACATCAACTAAAAGTTAACATGAATATGAGTCAAACCACAACTAAAAGTTTAATGAACATATTGCAAGTAAATTCATATGCAAAATTCTTTTGCGAAGTGAATGATCATCCATCTTTTGAAGACTTTAATATACTAATAAATAGAGATGTTGTACTAAATTAATATGTTTATAACTCATAAATAGTAGATCACGTAGCCACAGTCTGGGTTGAAGAAAACAATGATAATATTTTATTTGAGAGAGAGATTATTGAGTTGATGATTAATCCTACAAAAAACTTTATTTTATTTTTTATTTTTACTTTATTTTTATCAATTTAAATAATCACGATATCCAACCACGTGCATTGCATGTGCATCTCATCTCATGATATTTAACCACGTGCATTGCACGTGCATCTCAACTAGTTTGTAAAAAAGAGCCAGAGAAAGCAACGAACTTTCTAAGTTAACCGGTCAAAAAAATAAAATCCTTCCAATTAACATAATTTGATAATGAATCAGCAAAAAGGTGGCCAATTTTTCACGGGCTTCACTGAGATTATAACCCCCAAGTGCAGTTCTCCCATTTTCTGATGCCCGTTGCATGCTTTGCTTAAAGATTGTAATGGACAATAAAGCAGGAAGTATCCGACAATTTGTCTTTTGCCCAAACTGACAAAAGCTTTTCTTGCATGTGTTTAGGGGTTGTTTGATTGTTGTTGGTAAAGTTCTGTATTTATGACACAACTTGGAAAGTTGTTGCCCACCTAATCAATTTCACTGAGCAATTATTCTTTGTTAGTTTTTAATTCTATTAGAATCATAAATTGCTTGTTTGGTTTGCAAAATGTAACTTTAATTGCTTATTTGAAAAGTGTAAAAGTGGTTATTGTGTGGTCCCTACTCAAATGATTCCATTGGCCTTGCCCCCTCACTTCTGACACATATGTCAGCTTTCCTTCAAAATCAGACCATTTTGAAGGGATTTATGAATCCATGCCATATTAGCATAGTAAATCACTTTACACTATTTTTACAACTACAAACAAACAATTAAAAAGAAGGAAAGCTGACATTGGGACCCACTTTTTTATACTTTCTATCCTTTTACATAGTAAAAACTTACAACCAAACAGCCCCTTAACTTCTTGGCTTCCTGCAAAAATGATGTGCTAGCTGTATACAGTGGTCAAAAGCACTAGGCTTGGTAGAGGAGGAGAGCAAGCATTGGCCCCTTGGCACACACCCACACTGTCCATGATTGGGGGAGTGAGCGTTATCAAATAAGGAATGGTTATCATTTTTCAATTTTATTTCAATTTGGGACTAAACCTATATGTTTTGTTTGTTTCATGAAGGTCTTTTTAGGAGAAAATGTTCCAAAACTACCGTCAAGAATTGTAGTGGCGCAGATAAATGCGCATACAAAAAGCCCGATTCAGGCATCTCATTTTATAAAAACCCACATAAACAAAAGAATGTGAGGCAGTAAAGCAGGACATCCCCATTGTTTTTATTTTTTTTATTTTATTTTTTTAATTTAATTGAATCAAGAGGCGGTGTTAATCGGCCCTCCACCAGATGACTGAAGAGGCGGTACTTCTCGCCCTTCTCACAAGGAGTCGTCCATTCTCAACAAGCAGCCAAACTCGTCCCTTCTCGCCAAGCCGAGTCGTCCCTTCTCACCATGCCAAGTCAAATGGTTGTCTTTCTCGAGCCCCCCAACCAAAAGTCAGTCACCATCGTATTAAATACATGGTCAAAAATCATTATTACTCCACCCCCAAAAGTATGTATAACTCATCAAGCTTCGTCAATACCAAGCATCTGTTGTCGCTTTGCACTAGCCACCTGTCACCTTGCACTAGCCACCTGGATGACCCATCTTCGGCCAGCAGCCAACACTTATCAGTTATCTGCCAAGTCAGCTGCTTGCCTAGACTCGATTTAAGTTACCTATCTACCCTTCTAATCTTCTATATAAAGAAGTCATGCAACTCAAGGTAAACCCTCTGGTCTTCAACACCAACTTTGAGATTTTTTCCATCTCACATTGTCCCAGTCAAGTTCATATACATACTTGATCATTGGAGGAACAACCAGAAAACTTAACTTCGGCCTCTCATGAGTTCTTCATGTGCAGGGAAGAATAGCAACCTATAGAGCTAGTCATCTAAAGGATTTTGAGGACCATAACTCTATTTTAATCCACAAATAAACCCCATGTTTGATAGCTGGTATCAATAAAATGAATAATGGAGAATTTATATGGAAGGATATCATTTATATGGTTGGATTCCATAAATAGAAATTAAAGGTGTTTAACTAGTAGTATGTCAATCTTAGTACCACATTGCATTTTAAATTGTTCAAATTAATACACATGTTATAAATGGTATAACAGCAATGTTAGAAATATACGCTTGTGTTGGTATGCTAGCAAGTGTGAAAGCGAGCGAGCGAACGGGCGCTAGAGAGCACGGGCTCGAGAGTGGTCTGACGCGCGGTCCGTCGTATGCCCTTTTTACATGTGCTGCATTTAACCAACCTAAACGTTTCGTACGTTACGAATGTTACAACGTTTGAATGATAGTTATAGCAGACGTTACAAACGTTGCAATAACTAGCATTCAAAGCATTGTCTAACCCCTCAGCTCATCTGAACCCTATATAAAGGGTCTCCTCTACTCATTTGAAAAACACAGATTACATAAACAAAATTTTTCTCCTGTCCTCCTTTTACAATTCTATAAGCTGCTAGTATTATAGATTCCGGGGAAGTGAAGTTGCAATCAAGGTGTTCAGTAGAAGAGAGCGCTTCTTCGAACTACTATCATCTCATCCTCAGAAGTATTGTGCAGACCCAACGCTACCATAGGTGAACCATAATTTCTTCGGGGCTAGTCCTCTATTCAGTGGACGATTCAGTAGTATTGTAAAGTATTTCAGATTTTAAATTTATCAGTTATGGTGTTTTTAACTCTCTCTATTCCTTTATTTCCCAAAAAAAGTGTGGTAGAGAAATTAGGAAGAGATATTTTCGATGAGATTGAGTGAGGGTTTCTTCTTCAAGAATGCAAGAAAGATTATATCTTGTATAATCTCTAGTAGAAGAAGACCCAACTCTCTCCTTATGGACATAGGAGACCGTCCAATCATGCAAATCTTGTGTATTTGATTTTGTTCTTTTTTCAGTGGTTTGCTTGTTTCTCTATAGTTCGAGCGCAGGCTTCTCAGAGTCCATAATGTTGAGTGATTGACTGCCATAAGAAGACCGAGGGGATCTAATTGATCGTGTCGACAATGCTTCCACTGGCGACACTTCCTCATAGGACGCCAATTGGTGGCTAATAATTAGTATTGTATTGTGATAGGTGTATCGATGACCATCACATTCATATTGGTGGTTCGTTTTTGGTGGCTACATCGTTGTGCCAGGCACGGACCAATCATGCACATTCCTATAGGTTAAGTTCATGTTGTACCTTTATCAAGACATGAAGGTTATGAAGTTGTTGTGATCAGCCGATGTGCAGTATATGCGTCGTGACAGCCCACAAGCACGCCGTCTCGGTCCCTTGGAGCGTGTACACAGTTTGGTGTGACTATTGTTTCTTTATTTACTATTTTGTCATGTAATGTTCACATTCTAGATTGTCAACTCAACTGCTTACATCCTCCCCTAAGATTATTACGTCATAATCATTTTTCCTCCTCTCTAAGATCCTCGTAATTTTCATTTCATAGGAAATAAGTAGTTAACATTTTTGTGCTTGAGTTGCTTTAGAAGAAGAAAAATAATGAGAGCTAGTGCTGTTTGAGTTGCTTGAGAAGAAGAAAAATAATGAGGGCTTGTGCTGCTTTGAGTACCCACATGTTAACAAAGCAAGAAGCGCCACTTTTTAAAGTTTGAAGCAGGTCCATTGCGATATTTAATGCCCTCTCTCCTCATTTCTCAGGGGCTTGGGGCATTAATTACTACCTTGTGAGATCTCTACTACGTAAACACGCTGTATATTATCTGGTCTAAAGTGTAGAATCAGCGTGAATACACTTCAGCTGTATGGAGGATTCTACCCTTTTTTCCAACTCAAATAATCTATAATTAAAAGTCAGTCTCAAATTTGAATGGAGAGGTATCATTTGGCGTTTTTTCTTTTAAAAAAAAAATATATATATATATATATATCATTCTCTCTTGCATCTTTATGAAGTTTTACCTTTTAATAGGACACTTAGAAATGTAAGGAATTGTTGGGCATTAGAAATGGAAAGTACACATTTTGTTTTAGTTTTTCCCTATGATTCTATGATTCAAACAAGAAGCTGAAAAATTCAATGACGAATAGGTATTGTATAATCAAGGATAACAGCTTTACCCACCTTGTATGTATTTATAACAGGGGCATGAGTATAATTCCAATACTCCAACAGTGGGCAATAAACATAGGAAAAAAGACATATTACAAGAAGAATAACGAATGTTATTTGCACAATAGAACTTAGACCTGCAAATCTGCTGTATCTGTTTCTGCTACACAACTTCCAACTGCGTATATACATATCTGTTTACAGATTATGTCGTTTTTACACCATAAAATAGAATAAACACCAGAACTAATAATGTATACAGACAATGCATACACCGGCTCGATCTTTTCTTTATCTTGGCAAAGAATAAGATTGAACGTCAAGAGAAATTTGGCCTCTACACGAATTAGTATCAGTTCTGCTGTGGTTGGCCAGCAGACTGGCGTTTTTCTTCGTGAGGATCAGTTGGCCATGGGATTAAGCTATGCGGAGGGAAGCAACAATCACAGTCGACTTGACATTGCTGCGGCCAAACCCAAGTAGCCGACGATGCAACTGTTTCTTCATCAACATTTTGAGCTTCCTCTAGGGAATTAGTGGTATTGACAGGATTTCCGGAGCTAGCAGCGTCTCTCAGGGGTCCCCAGCACTCGACGCGGTTGAACTCTGGTAGGTTGGAGTGGAAATAGACAAACACTAGTGCTTCCTCCAGTTCTGGATGGCTGTTGAAGAGGCTCTCATCTCCATGAACAAATGCTTTTAGAACCTGCGCATATACATCCTTTGACTCATTAATTCTACCTAGCCTGTATCATCAGAGGAGTTTTTATAGAGAATTTTTGTTCTTTCTGGTGATATGTGTTCAGTGTTAGTGCTAATTTCCAATTAATAGCAAATTAAAATACTAATTACAGTGTATAGAATAGATTAAATTAATGGCTAAATTACATGAACAAAAAGTTTTTGGGACCTAATGAATCGCTACTGTCATCAATAGCTATCATATTATCGGAGAGGGATTGAACTGTTCGATTACAAGTTGTGATTACCGACTGCAGGGCATCTATCAGTCTGTGACAGCTAGTTGCATTGATTTGTTCTGTTACATGAAAAATTATACCTTACCTGTGCCATTGGAGAAGCTACTCTACAGGAATTGCTCATCGTGTTGTTTTTCTCCTGAATTTCTTTTGTTCGTTTTTTATAGTGAGAAAACCTCATGTGCGTCTAAAATTGGTGTTAAATTACGGTCAATAACCAAATTACTAGCATCTAAATTCCGATTTCTCACCACCGGAAGTTCTTTGCGAAAGATGTAGAAACGGAGGTTGGCGATGAGATCAAGAAGAAAGTGGCCGCCGCTAATATGGCAGTGCACATGGAGAGACATTTTCCCCTTCGCCTTCTTCCACTCTGCCACCACCTCGTCCCTCTGTAACCGATTATACCATCCCTGCAGCTGCGTACGCCACGAGGTGAAATTAATCAAACCGATGAAGATTTTTGTGTACAAGAGGAACTAGGATACCATCAACAATGTAAATTCAGATTTTAAAATCGGGATTTTCAAAATTGTAATTAATACATACCATTATACTTATATATGATCTATTGGGCATCAACTACTTTGATATGATATAGCATCTTGAATGATTTCAATGTGACTCAATCATGTACGATTGGTTGTCAGGCTCAACGTTTGATCAATTGTGTGCGTCAGTCGTACCTGAGCTCGGTTGATGGTGTTGGAGACGGCGAGGGTGAGCCTGGACGTTATGTCGCTGTGCGTGAGCGTGTAGGTTCTCGGAAGCTTGGCGGGGCGTCTCTGCTCCTCGTCTACTCCCACGAACAACACCTTCAGCTTCGACGCCTCGAATATCGCCGGCCCAAACAGCCTCGCCCTCTGATCACCATCACCAATCATATGATCCTAGAACTCATACGCATGCATGCCTACATATATATATATACATGTAAAAAAATAAATATCGGTGGCTAGCTTACCGGGACGAGGGAGCGGGTTCTTCTAGGAGGAGGAGGAGGAGGCCGGCGTCTCCCACGGAACAGGGGAGGGTCGGAATTGAGACGCGAAGGAGAAGGAAGCAAAGAATTATGGTGCTTTAACTGGACGGGCGTCACGAGCGTGAAACCCATCTCAAATTTCGGAGGAAACCGAGCTTTTGAAGAGGGAATTAACAGAGGCAGGGAAATTTCGGGTTGGGGGAGAAGAGAAGGAAAAGAGAGGGAGGGAGGGAGTTCGATTGGTCAGTTGGTTAGTTGGCTTGTGGGACGGGACTCTCCCCCTCTCTGCTTTTTTTTTTGTTTGTTTCTTTCAATTTTCAATGCGCAGTTGGAATCCCAGTTCGCTGGCTGTTCTCATTTTCTTGGCGAGTGGGGATGGAATATTGACGAGAGAGGTGTGGCTTGTTTTGGTCCCGAAACGTGTTGAATTAAAAGGTGTCGTGGTTATCTCGATCGGATGACATAATAACATGATTTATGGAGAAGCGAAGAGGAAAAAGGAAGAAAACTCTACAAGCAAGCCGTCGCCGTCTCGGTTGCTTGGCGGAGGTAGCACAACTGGATATTTGGGTAAATTTGTGCCGATCTAGTCCCTTGTTATAATAGAGAAAGAAACGGAGAAGACCGGGAAATTTATTCCTTGACAAAAATAAAAAAGAAAATAATAAAGAAAGAAATGGAGGAGTGCTAAGAATTAATGCTTGTAGTCAAAGGAGACCGCTCACTTACAAGGGAAAACCGTATGCCTTAAAACAAGAAGCAATAGCCACCGTTGTCTATTCACGTCGAGTTACACGTACGCCACTGTCTTCCCGAGCCATGTTACACGTTTTTGTCGTCATCGTTATTGATAACTATACTTCGGTACAGCATATCAGCGGCCGGTCATTAGGAAAGGAATCTAAAGATAAGTTCTGGTTTGTGTCACACCACCAAATAAATCTTCTAATCTAACTGTTGATGTATGTTACCTATCAAAGAGTTGGATGGGATGCTATAGGATATTAGGGTTTCTCAAAATCTTCTTCGGACGGAAGGCTCTCGAGCAGAGAATCCAATCCTGCACATGAACAACATGTGAGGGGGTCGGAGTTGGGATCTCTAGTGATTCCTCCCACAATCAAGTTAGTGACAAGCTTGAGGGGAGAAGAAAGAAAGTGAATGTATGGTGTTTTTCAATCAGAGTCAGCTTATCCTATGCAGTAGACATCAATTTCTCTTTATAGCAGATCCAAGGGGTGGAAGAGTAACTTCGGCTGAGTCCAAGCAGGCAGCTCAGTCGGCGGCTACTTTACAAGTGTCGACTGTAGAGGGGGATGAGTCATCTAGGTGTTTAATGTGAGGGTGACAGAGTGTGCGTGGCATTGACGAGGTCCGATAAGTCGTAAAGATTTTCGGGGCTAGAGAAGTGATGACTCTGATCATGCATTCAATATGACAACAATCGATTGTCGACAGAGGGCTTGAGGAGAAACCGACTCTCATTTCATCTCTCTGAGAGGGTCGACAAGTTACGTCTTTCGTCTCGGTCTTGCAAGCCGACCGATAAGTATCACCTTTTTAGTCGGCTTCGAAAGTTCTCGACCCGGTCTTGCGAAGTGAAGAGGAGTAGGATCTACTTGAAGAGTGAGTTTGAGTGAGGACGCCTCTCGGCTCGCTCCCTGATTTAGGAAGGGTCGAGTGCCGAAGCCGTTCAAGTCGTCCTCCATAAAGTGTGGTTGATCTGGCATTTAGTTAAGGTGGGACACATGTCGACTCCCCATCAAGGATTAACACTTAACTATTTATATGATATAATACTGGCCCCTTTCACTCGAACTCGGATGGTCGAGTCCGACTGAAACTGAACAGTCTTGGGTATCTGAGGCGCATTTATGAGAAGACTGGCAGGATGCTGTTGACGCGATGTTCTGACATCACGGGAGATCGTGCGCCAGTGTTACCTTAGGGGCTGTTCGTTTGGCAAAAAAAACCTGGAAATCAAAAAATAGGAAACCTATTTCCTATTATAATGGTTTTGAAGTTGTTTGGTTGGCTTAAAAAAGAAGGAAATTATAGAATAGGAGATGAGATGAGATGAGTTGTCACCTTATTATTGGATGATGTGAGTGATTTTTTAAAAAAACTTGTTTTGAGGTTGTTTGGTTGGTTAAAAAAATAAGGAAATGAATTGGAAGTATATTATTGGATGATGTTTTGAGGTTGTTTGTGTTTGGTTCGTTTTTAAAAATAAGAAAATAGATGAGATAAGATGAGTTGGAGGTATATTATTGGATGATGTGACACGTACTTAAGGAAATTGATTTCTTGTTTTTTTTTTGAGAAAATGGATGGAAATGAATGTTTAATGAGATGAGATGAGTTGTCACAATATTATTGGATGATGTGTGTGATTTTTAAAAATGAGATAAAATGAGATGTGATGAGTTGGATGATGTGACACATTTCTTGTGTTTGGTTTATTTTTAAAGGTAAGAAAGGAGATGAAATGAGATGAGTTGGAGGATAAAAATAATATTTTATTAGATGTTGTGGTGAGTTTTAGGGATGGAAATGGATAAAAATATTATTTTATTGATTTCCCTTGTACCGATTTCCTTTTCTTGGTTTTTAGGAAACCAACCAAACAGCCCCTTATTTCACGAGAGCAGATGGCATGTCAACGAAATGGCAACGCTTAGGTTCAATATTTTTGCTTAGAACGTCTTATTGGAGGGTCTTTGCTTAGAACGTCTTGCAAGATAAGTGTTAGGGATTCGAAACAATCAATCGAACCCTTGCCCTTCCGGACCTTGTGTTGAAAGTAGGAAAGTAGGAATAAACCACAAATAAAGATCTAACCTTGTAAAAAATAGTAAAAGAGACGAACACACAGATTTAACGAGGTTCGGCAACGTGCCTACGTCCTCGGGAGCCACACCACACAATCTTTCTATTAATTGAAGAAGAAAATACAAGCTCTCAAACAAGGGGTAAATCTCTCTGAGATTCTCTCTCTCTTAGCAGCCAAAAAGCTCTCTTTTTGATGTTCTTTTCAAACCCTAGAAACGTTTGGGTATTTATAACAAACCCCAGCAGAACAGGATTCCTAGATAAAATAGGAAACAGCGAATCTGCGTCGCGGTCGACCGCTTTGCCAAGGTCGGTCGACCGGTCAGAACGACGAAATCCTACAGGGTCTTGTGCACGATATCGGTCGACCGCAGCGACCACGCCGGTCGACCGGCCAGAGCGAAAACTTCTTCTCAGTCTCCTGCAGTGCACGCGGTCGACCGGCCCTGCCACTGCGGTCGACCGCACAGTCTTCTGACTATTTTCTTCGTCTTTTCGATTGCAGCTTTGGGTCTACACACTTAGACTAACAATCTCCCACTTGGAGACCAAAGCGTCATCAACGAGCTCACCCGAACTCTCCCCTTCTTCGCATGTATCTTTTCCCCCGAAAAATTCTTTCTTCAATCAACATCCCGACGATCGCGCTGATCCTCGTAGTGTGGCTCCGCCTTCGTCTTCTACTCGTGAAGGCCAACTGAAGTTGCGCACAACTCCAGTTTCTCAATGGTGACTGCCTTCGTCAACATGTCCGCCGGATTTTGACTCCCCAAAATCTTCATTAAGTGCAACTTTCCGTCCTCGATCAGCGAGCGTATAAAATGGTATTTAACGTCGATGTGCTTCGTTCTGGCATGATATACTGGATTCTTGGCAAGATGTATAGCGCTCTGGCTATCACAATAAAGAACTCCTCTCCCTTGCTTCAGATCCAACTCTTCCAAGCACCCGTTCAACCAGATCATCTCCTTGCTTGCTTCAGTCACCGCGACATACTCAGCCTCGGTTGTAGACAAAGTCACAATCTTCTGCAGACGTGAGACCCAGCTCACTGCTGTCGACGCTAAGGTATAAACATACCCCGTGGTGCTTCGCCTCGTATCATGATCACCGGCGAAGTCCGCATCCACGTATCCCTGCAGCACCAACTCCTTCCTCCTGAAACATAGTGGCTTGTTCGTTGTTCCCCTCAAGTACCGCATTATCCACTTTACGGCCTCCCAATGCTGCTTTCCTGGATTGCTTGCAAATCTGCTCACAACTCCCACTGCATGGGCGATGTCCGGCCTCGTGCAAACCATCGCGTACATGAGACTCCCAATGGCCGAAGAATATGGCACCCTGCTCATATGCTCTCTATCTGCATCTGTCTTAGGCGATTGCTCCTCAGATAACTTGAACTGACTTCCAAGGGGTGTGCTAACAACTTTAGCATTCTGCATGTTGAACCTCTGAAGTACCTTCTCAATGTATTCAGCTTGGCTCAAACTCAATGTCCCTTCAGCTTCATCCCTACTGATTCGCATCCCTAGAATCTGCTTCGCTGCACCCAGATCCTTCATTGCAAATTCCTTTGCTAGCTGCCTCTTCAAACTGTTTATCTCTTCTAAACACGGTCCTGCTACCAACATGTCATCAACATATAATAACAAAATAATGAAGCTGGACTCGAACCTTTTGAAATAACAGCAATGATCCGAATTGCATCTTCTGTAGCCATTGTTCTGCATGAAGTTATCAAACTTCTTATACCACTGTCTCGGAGCCTGTTTCAAACCATATAAGCTCTTCTTGAGCTTGCACACCATCTCTTCCTTTCCTTCTTCAATGAAGCCAACAGGCTGCTTCATGTAGATTTCTTCATCCAAGTCACCATGAAGAAAGGCAGTCTTCACATCTAACTGCTCAAGGAAGAGGTCTTCTGCAGCTACCAAACTCAACACCACTCTGATGGTTGTGAGTTTCACAACAGGGGAAAATATCTCCGTGTAGTCCACTCCTTCCCGCTGTTGAAACCCTTTCACTACTAATCTGGCCTTGAATCTCTTGCTTCCATCACTCTCCCCTATCTGGAAGTTCCTCTATATCCATGTACTCGGATCCACCTGTATCCGTAGTGCTGCTCCCACTGCTTTGGCTATCCTTGGCATTGTTCCTGTCCTTGTACATCACATCCTCATTGAATATCACATCCCGGCTCCTGATGATCTTCCTGTTCTTTTCATCCCAAAGACGATACCCGAACTCATCAATGCCGTATCCAATGAAAGTGCACTTTTGTGACTTAGCTTCTAGCTTGTCCCTGACATGGTCACTGATATGAACATAAGCCACGCAACCAAATACCCGCAAGTGTGAGAGATTTATCTTCTTTCCACTCCAAACCTCCTCTGGAATCCCAAAATCTAATGGAACTGATGGCCCGTGATTAATAAGGTATGCTGCCGTATGCACCGCATCCGTCCAAAATGTCTTAGAGGGACCTGTATGTAATCGCATGCTCCGCGCACGCTCTGTCAAGGTCCTGTTCATCCTCTCTGCAATGCCGTTCTGCTGCGGCGTCCCTGGAGTAGTCCTCTCTAAACGAATCCCATTCGTAGCACAGAACCTCTTGAACTCCTCCAGCTCGTATTCTCCACCATTATCTGATCTCAAGCACTTCACCTTCAGATCTGTCTCGTTCTCGACCATGGCCTTCCACTTCTTGAAGATCTCGAACACCTCTGACTTGTGCTTCATGAAGTAAACCCATACCTTCCTCGAGTGATCGTCGATGAAGGTGACGTAGTATCTCGAACCGCCAAAAGAAGACACACTGGCTGGGCCCCATACATCTGTATGAATCAACTCTAGCTTCTGAGCCTTAGGTGGCCTTCCACCCTTCTGGAAACTAACCCTCTTCTACTTCCCAAAGATGCAGTCTTCACAGACCCCGACTTCCACGGTGTCGATCCCGGTTAGCTTTCATTGTGAATGTAGAATTTTCATCCCTTTCTCGCTCATGTGCCCCAGCCTATTGTGCCACAGATCTGTACTCTCCTTGCCAGCTGCAATTGCGAGGGTGTCACTCGCATGTGAAGTGAGGTAGAGAGTTCCCGTTTTGTTGCCTCGGGCAACAACCATCGTACCGTTGGAGATCCTCCACGAATCCCCGGTGAATGTCGAAACGTAGCCTTCTGCTCCAAGTTGTCCCACCGAAACAAGATTCCTCTTCAGCTTCGGCACGTGTCTCACGTTCTTCAAGTTCCACTTGGAGCCCTTCATCTGTATCTGAACATCGCCCTTTCCAACAATATTGCAAGGTTCATTATCCCCCAAGTATACTTTACCAAAGTCCCCTGCTACATAGTTTTGAAGTAGTCTCCTATTAGCACTGGCGTGGAAAGAGGCTCCTGAGTCGATGACCCAAGAATCAGAATCGCTATCCATAGCAAGGATCAAGGCATAATCGCTGTCCATAGCAAGGATCAAGGCATTCTGCACGATATGAGCCTCCTGCTCACCCGCATCCTTCTTTGGTGCTTTACAGACCGAAGACATATGACCCTCCTGGCCGCAGTTCCAACACTTCCCTTTGATAGACCTAACCTTCGAGTTCGGCCTCTTCTTCACTGATTTCGACCGATTCCTGTTCTGGTTTCCTTTCTTCTGGCTTCTGCCTCTCTGCTCGAAACTTAGGGCTGAACCTGAACCTTCTGATTCGGACGATTTCCTTCTAACCTCCTCGGATAGAATCATGCTAACAACCTCATTCAGCTTCAACTTCTCTTTCCCCGCCGAATTGCTGATTGCCGTCACACAACCTGCCCAACTATCCGGCAACTGCGATAGAATCAATAGGGCTTGCACTTCGTCATCAAACGTGATGTCCACGGAGATAAGCTGATCA
>NC_033794.1:24722448-24828776 GCF_001876935.1 Asparagus officinalis
TACTTAACACACATAATATAAATCCTAAACTACATTACCCAAGCAATCTTGATCTTCAATTAAGCTTGACTTGGTACACGTGCGGATGAAGCTTGAACTTGATCTTTAACTTGAATTGTTGTATAGGCTTCAATCCAACATTCCGCCAACCTCCTTTGGATATGATCGTTGAAGCTCTATTCCATCCATCCTCCAACTAAGTTGATTTGTCTACAATACATGGAAAAACACAAACACTAGACAAACAACATTAGTAGTAAATTGTTTGTAAATCATCATCAAAACAAGAAGGCCAACAGGGTTAATTAAGGATGACTTTGAGCAGCTTTTGAGAGAGAATTATGCATCATTTGAGGAAGAATTTGTAAGAGATTTTGAGAGCTTTGTTTGAGGGTTTTTGGTGAGATTGTAAACCCTATTTGTATTCTCTTTATCTCTAATAGTAAAAAGTCCCCCCTCCTTGCCCCGTGGACGTAGGTAACTTACCGAACCATGTAAAATTCATTTGTCTGGTGACTATGTTTTACTTATTGGTTGTGGTCTATCTCGTTCTTCGTGCTCTTTCGTGTGTTTCAAGTTTTGTTGCGCACAACAAGTGGTATCAGAGCTTCGGGTTTGGCTTGGGGCTTGTTTGGAGGATTCTCTGAAGGATTCTTATTTGAAGAGTTAGATCATCAAAATGGGTGAAGCACGCACATCAGGATCGTCCCTTTCGAAGGTGATACAGAGTCTGAGCATCAATAATATAAAGATTGATGATCCGAAGTTCGATGACAAGATTAATTTTAGTTTGTGAAAGTGTCAGGTGATGGATGCTTTGGATGCCTAGAATTTGGAGGAAACTATTGAATTACAAGAGAAACCTGAAGACATAGAGGATAAGGTTCAGAAGAAGATGAACAGCAGAGCTTGTGGGGTTATTCGGTCATGTTTGATGCCAGATTTGATTTATGATGTGATGAACGAGACGTTGGCGAAGAGATTGTGGGAAACACTCAATGAGAAGTATCTTACGAAGAGTATTGAGAATCAGCTTCACTTGAAGAAGAGATTTTACCAATTCAAGATGAAGAGGGGAGTTTCCATTAGAGAGCATGTCATAACTTCACGAAGTTGCTTTCGGATATGGCCAATGTGGATATCATGGTTTAGGATGAAGACAAGGCAATGTTGCTATTGTGTTCATTGTGGGAGGATGATTATGGTACCTTTGTTCTCACTATGATCAATGGAATAACTACTGTTAGCTACAAGGAGGTGACCTCAGCATTGGTGAACTATAAGTTGACGAAGAGTGATGGCAAACCCTTCGAGAAGGTATCGGGAGATGCATTAGCAGTTCGAGGCTGTAGTCCAAACCGTCACCAATTCAACCGCTTAAAGTCAAAGAATAGAGGTGGCCATAAGAGTGTTGGTAAAAATCAATGTGTCTTTTGTAAAAAAGAGGGACATTGGAAGAACGAATGCCCAAAGTTAAAGGATAAAGTCGGAAAGAACAAGGGGAAAGTCGTACAAGCTCCAGAGGTGAATGTTGCCAAGATTGTTGGCGACAATTCATATTCAAATTCTTTGGGCTACTCTTTCTCTACACTTCTGTCAGTTTTTTATACCGACTCTACGGAGTGGATGTTGGATTCGAGAGCTACATATCATATTTGCTCTAGGAGAGATTGGTTCTCCAGCTTTGAGAAGTTGGAAAGAGGGGATGTCGTGCTTTTGAATAATGATCATGTATGCCCTATTAGTGGTATTGGTATAATCCGGATCAGGATGTGTGACGGGATGACTAGGGAGCTGAAGGAAGTGAGGTCCGTTCCACAGTTGACGAAGAACATCATTTCTCTTGGGATTTTGGAGGCAGTAGGCTGATGCGACATAAACATATACCCAAAAATTGTAAGTGCACAATCAATCAAGTTATTGTATAAAGATATCGATCCCACGAGGAATGTGATTTTAAGAGATTATTAGAATTGGTTCTTATGTTTTGTGCGTGACAAAAATAGGAATAAAAAATAAGTGTGATTATAGAGAGAGATATGATAATTGATTATTTTGAATATATGCAAGTGACAATAAATTAAATTTTAGAGGAGAGAAGAAAGAATCAAAGAATAAAATAAAAGTAAAGAAAGAAAAAAATCAAGAAAACAAAAGATTAAGGGTTCAATTAAAGATATAAAAAATCTAGAATTGAATCCACTAGCTAATCTCAATTATTAAATACAAACTATTCTCTTTTTGTCATATTTCAATTTAGATTTATTAAGTATAGACTATCAAACCATTTTAAAAAAGTATAACCTATTAAATTATCAGCTAAGTCAAAAATAAAAATTATGATAAGAACAATAACAAGATAGTAATCCTAGAATTCATAAGTATAACCTATCAAACCATTTAAGATACATGATAAGAACAATAACAAGATAGTAATCCTAGAATTCATAAGTATAACCTATCAAACCATTTAAGATAAGCATAGATTATCACATAAGTATAACCTATCAAACCATTTAAGATAAGCATAGATTATCAAATTCTTCTTCTATCAATTAGTTCCCTAGTTGATTATCCTAAACATGATCATTTTAAGTGCAAGAGAATATTTTGTATAATATAAAGGAAATTAGATTAGTTTCATACAATTCTAAGACTCCTACAAGAATTAATTTCACATCCTAAGAAATAAAAAAAAGAAATGAATTAAAGAGAATAAGAACTAACAAAAGAAAAGAAAAATAAGAAAAACTATACTATAAACAAGAAATAAATCTAATTACATTGCAAAAGAAATAAAGATGCAAGAAAATAAATCTACTCTACAAATTAAAATGCAAAAAGAAATAAAAAGACAAGAAAGTAAATCTACTCTACAAGACATGAATGTAAATCTAAACTAATAAGCAATAAGAAATTACTAAAAAGAAATAAGAAATAAAAAATAAAAGAAAAGCAAACCTTCAAATTGCTCTTCATCTCCATCTTTATCATCAACAAAGAGAAGAAAAAAAAAATTTAAAGTGGAGAAAAATTCTTTTATTAATTATAATAAAATTTATAAATTTGGAAGGTCTTCTCAATTAAGAGTAACCTTCCCCTCCAAATGGAGTTACAAAATTTTTCACACCCCTAACCTCTTACTCTCTATCCCTATTTATAGTAAAAATCAATGAATATGAGCCATTAGATTGAAATCTTATCTAAAAACTATGAATTTCAGCCTTAGATTCGTAATAGAATGATGATGGCATCGATACCAGCATCGATAGGGGTATCGATACCAGCATCGATAGGGGTATCAATACCAGCATCGATGTGGGCATCGATACTGGCATCGATGCCACCATCGATGCTGGCATCGATATGCAGCCCTCTCCTTTTGTTGCCCGCAAAATTCCTCTTCCATTGGCTTTTGGGCTTGGACATTAGGCTTTTGAGCTTGGACTTTTGGGCTTTTGAGATTGTATTAATTCATGGGCTTTGTTGATGTTTTCTTATTTTTGGCTTTGGGCTTGGGCATTTCTTGAGTTCCTCATTTAATCACTGGCTTTTTGTTGAGAGATAGGATTTTTGGGATTTATTCTTCATTAACCTGCATTTAAAGATAAAAAACAATTATTAGTGGTATATTTATTCATATAAAATAGATAATAAGGGTATAAAAATATAATAAAATATGATTATCAAATACCCCCACACATAAACTTTTGCTAGTCTTCTAGCAAAAAAATAAAAAGAAAATCCTAACTCACTTTCACAGGAATCACGGTTGTATTTAGCGCATACAACAAGCCTTTAAACCCCTACCCTAGTGGACGGGTTGTAATCTCGTGAGGGTTTGCCGTGAATATACCCATAAAATTTGGTCAACTTTCCAAGTTAAAAAAGTCAATAAATAACTAATTTTCTTTGATATATTTAGACATTCTAATTTAAGCTAGTTAATACTCAAGAAAATATTTTTATATATAACTCCAAGGTAAATTTCCTAGAAAATATTCTCATTATAGTAATACAAAATCAAGTCAAACTTAGAAATTTAATTTAAAAGTTTTGAAAAGAACATGCTAACTCTTTGTTTAAAATAATATTCAAGTTGTTTGATCAGAAATATTTTTCAAGGCCATATATACTATATATATATATAACATTTGTTAGTATTTTATTATTATTATTAATTTTTTTAACTTTTTCTTTCTTGGTGATTTTTTTCTATTTTAACAGGCTTTTTAAGTGACCATTTAATGAGTTTTGAGACAATAGATCCCAACCCAATTAGGATTAGGTCATTAATTATAGAAATACTCCTTAGGCTTAATTACTCAGTTAGCTTAGGCTTTATAAGATAGAATCACCTTAAATTCAAGAGTTTTTTTGTGCCCATTTTTCGCACTCTTCCTTTGTAATGCTATTTATTATTATTATTATTATTATTATTATTATATATGTATATATATTTTGAAAAATATGTAAATCAAGACACTTTTTAAAATTATTTTCAACTCTAAGCTAGGCATGCAAAAATTTCATTATTTTAAATAAAAGTCCAAGTTAAGGTTTAAGTAAAGTATACTATTTTAAAAATCATTTCTTAAGAAATTTATTTAGAGTTATCATGAAAGGTGAACTTAAGTAAATAACCAACTAGGGATTAGAAAATTTCAAATTTATCAAATAAATAAATTATTACTTAACTCTATTAATTTGGCAAGTGTCAATATTTTTATAATTTTTTTAAGAAAGAAAAAGAAATCAAAAATGCAAATAAAAAGGTAAAATAAAGAGAAAAAATAACTAATTCCCACCCCCGCATAAATTTTACATTGTCCTCAATGCAAACTCTATGATTGTGACGCCCCTGGGTTCACACAATGCTGCAGTCCAAGGTAAAACCAAGAATGTCAAACATACCATGCATCACACTGTGCAATAACATGTTTCACCATCATAATTACTATCTCTCTAGTAGAGTCAATAACAGGTGTAGGTACAAAGGCAAGTAAAAGATAACACAAGAGTCAACTGATGAAATAATAGAGATCAGATTAATATTTCATCATCTAACATACTGAAATACAAGTCAATATCTAAAATGAATAAACTGGAACTCCTCAACAAGTCTCAAATACATAAAGTCTCAAAAAGAGAAAATAAGGCACACAGCCTTTACAAACTTCTAGAACTAACTCTCAAAATGTCTAACAAAAGCCTACAGTGGAGATCAAAAGTAAAATATAACTATAATAGAATAGCTGAAGCTAGAGTGTCTCGCCATAAACCTACGACTCTCCGGGTTCCTGGCTCGTTACCTGAAAGGGCGAGGGACAACGAGCGTCAAAGCGCTAGCGAGCAACATCACAATCAACCCCAAGGAGAAAGGGATCGTTGTATACAGAAAATACAGTTATAACATATATATATATATATAAAATCACAAAATCCTATTTAGGTAATTACAACGTGAGCATAAGTACGTCGAGCGAAATAATCCAGACAAGGAAACCCTCATGTATATACCATGTAGCTCAGATTGTAAATACCAATGTATAAGAGGATTTTAGTATTTAGGAAGTTACAACACGAGCATAGGTAAACAAACATCTCCACCATTGCTTCTGTTCTGATTTAGTAATATGTTTGTATAGGGGCGGTTATCTGGTGTATGTTAGCAGGCGAAATTTTTCCTGCTATCCCGCCCTCCCGCCGAGTTCTCAATGGTGAGGAAGAAGAAGAACAAGATCCTAAGTATTGGATTGAGAGCCTCTCATTCAAATTTGATCGGTTCTGATGATCATTTTGATACTAGATCTGATGAAGATGATGAAATTTGTTCTCTAATGGGATCTACAGGTCCGAAAGGAGCTAAGAAATCGAAATCCATGGAGGAGTTGCTGAATCTTAAAATTTCTAGGGTTGATCCAAATCAAGCTCTATCTGGAATTTCTCCTTTGAATGGAATTCAAGCTCGGAATCTCTATAAGTCTCCGTTTTCTGAAGGGATGAATTCTGCTAGGGTTTCTTGGGCTGATGAATCAGCATCTGATCTTCCTTCATCTTTAAGAATCTTACCTGTTACTGATTTTGTCCTTACAAATTCAAATTCAAATTCAAATCTAGATGCTAATAAAATTACTGTTCCATTGAGTTTGAAAGAAGGAAAATCATCTTCAAATGAGTCTAGAGGTCCGGAATCTCCAAGAAAACCTAAAGAAGGTGAAATTAAACCAGCCAAAAGCTGGATCAGCTTGTTTGCTGATAACACAAAGCAGGGGAATGGCATGGTTTTGGATTATGTGCCTTCTAAGTCAACTGATGCGGTTGTTTTTGATGAAGATGAGTGGAATGAAGGTGCTTCAATGTGGAAATACTCTTTAATTGGATAGGTCCTGGGTTTAAATGTTAGGTTTAAGGCAATAGAGACCTATGTGAATAAAGTTTGGGTTCATACTCCAAAAATTTGTCTCCTAAAAGCTGGCTTATTCCTGTTTAAATTTAGAGGAGAAGATGAAATGAATGAAATTCTAAGCAATGGTCCATGGTTTTTTGGATCTAGGCCTATACTCTTGAAACCATGGTCTATTGGTGAGGACATTGGCAAATCTGTAGATTGCATCTATCCTTTGTGGATCCAATTACCAGCTTTAAAGCTAAACTTATGGAATTCTAAATGCATTAGAAAAATTGCAAGTATTATTGGTAGGCCTATAACAACTGATAAGTTGACTGCTAACAAGCAAAGGTTGTCTTATGCTAGAGTTTTGGTGGAAGTTAAAATGCCTTCTTCCTTACCGGACCAAATCACTTTACAAGGCCCTGATGAGAAGGCTTTTAATCAAAAGATTCTTTATGAATTCAAGCCAAGATGGTGTGATTTTTGCAAAGTTGTAGGACATGACACAAATTTCTGCAGGAGGATGAATAGAGTCCAGAAATGGATCCCAAAGCAAAAAACAGACCCAGGAAATAATATACCAAATCCAATAATTCATGAAGAGAGGATTGTTGATCAAAATCTAGTTGAAAGGAGTAACAAAGGGAAATCAGTTAAACTAAATGAACCTGTGCAAGTTGGGCATGCTCAGCACTCTGCTTTAAATGAGTATCAGGAAAATGAGTATTCATCATCAGTGCACAAGAAAGCAGATTCCGGGGTTGTATATGGACTGAATCAATCTGGTTTCAAGTCTATATTAGATACAGGAGCTCCAAAACATGTTGCTAGAGGTAGCACAGAGCTTGTGCACGTTGTGCATGTTTTGAACTCAGACACATCTGAGAGACCCTGGGTTCAAATCCAAAGAAGAAAACTCCCTGATGCTTCAGTTACAAATATTGTTGAGGGGATCACAGAGCCTGTACATGATGTGCATATTCTTAAATCAGGGACAGGAACTGGAAATTCCTGGGTCCAAAGAGGTAACCAAATGCAAGATGTGCATATTCTTAAATCAGGGACAGGAACTGGAAATTCCTGGGTCCAAAGAGGTAACCAAATGCAAGTAAATGCATTTTCCCATCTTATGATTGATCCCTCTACAATAGATAGAGGGGGGGATAGATCTACAAAAATGAATCTTACATTTTGGAATGTTAGGGGGCTGAATAAGTCCTCAAAACAGCTTTTGGTGAAACATTTCATAGCTCAATATCATCTATCTTATATAGCTTTATTGGAAACAAAGATTAATGATAGGAAGTTGTCTTTTATAGCCAAGAAAATTGCCAACAATTGGAGTTATCTTTCAAATAGTGGCTATGCAAATAAAACCAGGATTATGATCTTGTGGGATCCTAATATTTTGGATATTAACACTGCAGCCCTCTCAGCTCAACATATTACATGCTCAGTTAAATCTTTGGATGGGAGATTTGATAGTATAATCTCAACAGTTTATGGTTCAAATCAAATGGAAGGTAGGAAGGAGTTATGGGCTGATTTAAAGCTTATTCATAATTCAATTGGAACAACACCTTGGCTCTTATGTGGGGATTTCAACTCTGTTATCAGTAATGATGAGAAATTGGGTGGCTCTTCTCGCACCTTGGCTCTTATGTGGGGATTTCAACTCTGTTATCAGTAATGATGAGAAATTGGGTGGCTCTTCTCTCACTGAGGTAGATTTCAGGGATTTCAAACTCTGTTATCAGTAATGATGAGAAATTGGGTGGCTCTTCTCTCACTGAGGTAGATTTCAGGGATTTCATTCATGATTGCTTCCTGAACCACCTGAAAACAATTGGGTGTTTCTACACATGGAATAACAAACAAGACACAAATTCAAGGGTATGGTGTAGGCTAGACAGAGCTCTAGTAAATGATTCCTGGTTACATATGTTTAATGCTAGTCAAGCTGATTTCCTTCTCCCTAATTTTCAGACCATTCTCCTGCGTTGGTCTCTATATTTGAGGATAAAGTGCAAGGTAAAAGACCTTTTAAATTCTTTAATATGTGGGCTAAACATGAGAAATTCCTTCCTGCAGTAGCTAGTACTTGGGGATCTGATATTGCAGGGTACAAAATGTTTTCAGTTTGTACAAAGTTAAAAAAAACTGAAAGGAGCTCTCAAGGATATAACAAGAGGCATTTCTCCAATATCAGTGAACAAGTTCTGAGGGCTAGGCATGCTTTGGAAGAAATTCAAAGGAATCTTCAGATCAGCCCACTGTGTCATTCTTTCATCACTGAGGAAAAGGAATGTTTAGCTAAATACAATAAACTGTTTGACTGTGAAATTTCATTTTACTAGCAAAAAGCTAGAATTGACTGGGGGTTAAAAGGAGACATATGCACAAATTTCTTCCACTCTGTCATTAATACAAACAGACATCACAACAAAGTGATGGTTCTATACAATAGAGCTGGGCAAAGAATTACAGATCATGAAGAGATTACCAATGAATTTGTTTCATATTATCAAAACCTCATGGGAAAAGCTTCTGTCAAAAAAAATCCTGAAATTGGAGTTATCAAATCTGGTCCATGTTTGTCAAGTTCACAAGCCAGGATTCTCTCAAAACCTGTAACAAGAGATGAAATAAAAGATGCCATCTTTTCCATGTCTGTCAACAAAGCTCCTGGTCCTGATGGATATGGGGTTTCCTTCTTCAAATCAGCATGGCCAGTCGTGGGTGAAGAAGTAACATTGGCCATTGAGGAATTCTTTAGCACTGGAAATCTTTTGGGTGTGGTGAACACTACATCAATTACTCTTATCCCCAAGGTAAAATGCCCGAAAACTCCAGCAGATTTTAGGCCTATTTCCTGTTGCAATAGTCTATACAAATTTATCTCAAAAGTCTTGGCAAATGGACTTAAATCTGTTATGAGCTCTTTGGTGAAAGAAGCACAAAGTGCTTTTGTTAAAGGTAGGTCAATATCTAGCAATATCATGTTAGCTCATGAGTTAATCAAGGGATATAACAGGAAACATATATCTCCTAGAATCATGTTAAAATTTGATATCAAAAAGCCTTTGACACAATTAGCTGGAATTTTCTTAATGCTATGCTCAAAGGTTTGGGATTTCCAGATTATATGATTGACAGAATCATGGCTTGTGTTACTAGCCCAAAATTCTCCATTTCTCTAAATGGGTCTCTCCATGGATTCTTTAAGGGTGAGAGAGGCTTGAGGCAAGGTGATCCTCTTTCCCCATATCTTTTCATTTTAGGTATGGAATACCTATCAAGAAATCTGGATGCATTGAAACTGTACAGGAATTTTAAATTTCATCCCAAATGTGCTAAATTCAAGCTCACACACCTCATCTTTGCTGATGACCTCCTGTTATTTGGAAAGGGTGACTTATATTCAGTGCAGAAGTTATATCAGTGCATAAAAAACTTCGGTGAAACAACTGGACATGAATTTAATCAAGATAAATGTTCAATTTTCTTTGGTGGAGTTGATGATACTTTCAAATCTGCTATACTAAATCTTCTAAGCTTCAAAGAAGGCAGTCTCCCAATTAGATACTTGGGAGTTCCTCTCATATGCAAGAATCTATCTTATATGGATTGCAATGCACTTATCAACAAAGTATCAAGCCAGCTTCTCACATGGTCAAAGCACAAAAACTAACATATGCAGGGAGACTACAAGTTATAAAAAGTGTAATTCTGGGAGTGCAGGTATTCTGGACATCAAATTATATATTGCCTGTCAAAGTAACACAAAAAGTTGATGAATTATGTAGGAACTTCCTAGGGGGGAAAACTTATCAACCTTCAAAAACTCCTCTAGTTGCTTGGAATACAGTCTGTCTGGACATGAAACAGGGTGGACTTGGAATTTACTCTACTTCAACTTGGAATATGGCAGCTACTTTAAAGAACTTATGGTCCATCCATACAAATAAGGAAACACTTTGGATCAAGTGGGTTCATGGGCATTATTTGAGACGATATGATATCTGGAATGTTCATCCAAAAAATGGTGACTCATGGATGTGGAAGCAAATGTTGAAAAAGAGAGATATAGCAGTGATTTCCTGTGGAGGGATAGATAATCTGCTGCATTTACTGAGCTCTTGTTTCAATAAATCTACATCTCAGATTTCATCCTTATACAAAGCTCTCTCCCCTACTGCTCAAAGTGTGCCTTGGCATAACACTGTATGGGAAAGAATGAGTTATCCAAATCACTCATTTATTTGTTGGCTTGCTGTGCATAATCGACTACTCACCCAGGATAGATTGATGAGAAGAGGAGCCATTAACTCAAATAATTGTAGCTTGTGTTCTGGTGAAGGACTAGAAAGCAGAAGTCACTTATTTTTTGATTGCAGGTTCTCTAAGGAAGTGTGGAACCGCATTATGATTTGGCTCCAATTCAATTGGAGATCATAGGAGTAGGGGGGTTCTGTTGGATTGGTTTTGCACTAAGATGAGGGGTAGGGGATTTAAACAACGAATCAAGCGCATGGCTTTCTCCGCTACAATTTACAGGATATGGACTGAAAGGAATGCTAGGATTTTTCAGAGCAAAAACAGAAGTGTGGAGTGTTTGGTTAATGATATAAAGATGGACATTTTGCTTACAAATCTGAAGAGCAAAAACAGAAGTGTGGAGTGTTTGGTTAATGATATAAAGATGGACATTTTGCTTACAAATCTGAACACTCAAATCCAAATTGAGAATAGAGAGTGGCTTCTATCCTTGTAAAGCTCCGTAAATATTTTGTTTCTTTGAGCTTAGTTTCAGGTTTCGGTTTAGTTACAGGTTTTAGTTGTGGATATCTCAATTTGTAAGAGATTCTTGATGTACTTTCAATTCTCAAATTGGTGGATGAATAAAATCTTTTCATTTACCAAAAAAAACACGAGCATAGGTACGTCGAGCGAAATAATCTAAACAAGGAAACCCTCATGTATATACCTTGTATCTCAAATTGTACATCCCTAAATACCAAATCCAAAATCTAATACAAGAACATTAATAGAAGAAGACAAACTCATATCAGACATAAATTACGGTGTCGTGTCACAACTCATATAAGTGTCGTGTCCAGCCTATGCAAGTATAGGTGTTAACTCTCAAGGTCTAAACTGATGTAGTGGATGTCCAACACATGGACTGCATATGTAAACTGTCCAACACATGGACTGAAAGTGATAAGTGTCCAACACATTGACTACACATCATAATTACCCAACACATGGACTAGATGAGTTATATGAACTTGTGCATATACCCTAATTTCTTACATGTCTCGGTGCGCAAACCTAAACTCGTGTCCGCATGTTATCTCACATGTAAAGATACAGGTTATACATTAATTTCTAATACCCGTCATTCGAGGCGACTCCTCGTTCATATTTAAGCACGCAGTAACAATAAACATAAACAGATTTTAGTTAAACTGAAATAACTCAAACAGATCCAAACTGAAGAAATATAAAAGAAAAAAACTCCTCATCAGTCGACTCATTGGTCGACTCATCAGTCGACTCATGAGTCGACCAGACAAAGCACACAAAAACTGAGATTTTTCCTATCAGTCGAATCATTGGTCGACTCATAAGTCGACTAATGAGTCAACTCATTGGTCGACTGAGCAGAAAATCCACAGTTTTCTATTTTCGACGATTTTCTGTAAACATTGATAAACTAAGGTTCTCTTGTTCATGTCCAGCAATAAATATCCAATTCTAACACATGTATATCAACATAAACGAAAGATTTACATGTAATATTTTATATTAAAACCCTAAACATATTTATTCATGTTTAAAAGTATATTGAAACCATTAAATCATAATAAAACCCATGTTTAAACAAATTCCAGATCTGGATCTACGTTTACAAATTCATTTGTAAGCTTTTATAAACTGAAAACATTCTATTTTCGCATCATATGCTATAAAGATCTATTTTTAAACACAAATATTGATTTAGGCTCAAAAAACCCGAAATAAAACAAAATAAAAGCATACAAACAGTGGGTGTAGGATTGGGTGAGATGTTACTCCCCTCTGATGTATTGTAAACTCCTGAATCCGATGAGAGGACGATCCCCTTTGACAGCACCACAAAGATCCGTTGAAAACTTCTCAAAAATCTCCAAGAACGAAACTAGGAATTGAGGGGAGAGGAAGGCTAGGGTTTCTCTGGGATTCTGATGGGTTTTTGGGTTGGTTTCGGGTAAAATAATATATATATATTACGGTTAAAACCCGAACAAAACCTAACCAAACCCGAAACCAAAAGAAAACCCGAAATCAGCCCATCAGTCGACTCATAGGTTGACTCATCGGTCGACTCATTAGTCGACTCATGAGTCGACTCATCAGTCGACTGAGCAGACACTAAATCCAAGTTTTGTGCATGTTTTGATGTACAACCAAAACCAATGCACGAAACTCTATAAAACCATACTCATACATGTCTAACAACTTGTTACCAAGTATATCTATGACCTCAAGTCATTTATCACAAATAGAATTATTTATTCACTAATAATTCATTTATACTTCTAACAAAATACGGGGTTCTACATTCTTCCCCCTTAAAAGAATTTCGTCCTCAAAATCCAGAAAGCATATTCAAACAAATAGTATCACTCTAGACGAGCACAAAATGATATTTATATTTAATAATCCAGAATGACTATATTCCCACTCAACCCTTAATCAAGTGGAACTAGTACGTCGGGCAAAAAATCCAAACAAGGAACCCCTCATATATATACCATATGTTCAAAGTACTTAGGAGATAAGTGATAATACCCTCATTTTAGTGTTAAGTATAAACATCGCCATAAATGAATCTATAAGCCATATATAAATCATTTAAGTATAAACATCGCCATAAATGAATCTATAAGCCATATATAAATCATACAAAAGCTTTAATTTACCCGATCAAACATGTGTGGATATTCGCGACGCATGTCCTCTTCGCGCTCTAAGAAATCTCCTCAACGCCTCTTTGGTTCCACCGAACTTTCACTAAAGGAAACACTTTGTTTCTAAGCCTCTTGTCCTCCCTGGCAAGAATACAAATTGGAATCTCAATAGTAGTCAAATCCTCCTGAAGCTATATCTCTGGTGCATCCAATACTCACTGCTGCTCCTCATCATGCAAGTGTTTCTTGAGCATAGAAACATGAAACACATTGTGTATACTAGACATCGATGTTAGAAGATCTAGTCTGTATGACACAACTCCAATGCGCTCTAATATCCGGAAGGGTCCGATATACCTCGGTGCAAGCTTTCCTCGTCTTCCGAATCGCTGAACGCCTTTCATCGGCGATACCTTCAGCATAACCGCATCTCCAACCTGAAACTCCAAGGGTCTTCGTCTCTTATCTACATAGCTCTTTTACCGAGTATGGGCGGTTAGAGTCCTCTCTCTGATCAAGGCTACCTTCTTAGTAGTCTGCCTTACTAGCTCTGGTCCAAGTATTAAGCTATCCTCCGGCTCTGCCCAACATATCGGTGATCTACAAGGTCTCCCGTACAAAGCCTCATATGGGGCCAAACCGATCGTCGCTTGATAACTATTGTTATAAGCGAACTCTATCAATGGAATATGCTCCTCCCAGCTGCCCTGAAAGCCAATGACACAAGCCCGCAACATGTCCTCTAACACCTGGTTCACCCTCTCCGTCTGACCATCTGTCTGTGGGTGGAATACACTACTATAAGATAACCTGCTGCCGAACGAATCCTGGAAACTCCTCCAAAAATGTGAAGAACGAAACTAGGGTTTGAAGGGAGAGGAAGACTAGGGTTTCTATGGGATTCTGATGGGTTTTTGGGTTGGTTTCGGGTAAAATAATATATATATATATATATATATATTATACTATATATATTATATTATAATATATATATCTGATATATATATATGTATATATTATATATATTATATATATATATATATTATATATATAAATATATATATATATATATATATATATTATAAGAGAGAGCGAGAGAGAGGAGAGAGAAAACTTATGTCAACTTAGGTGGACGTCAAACTAAGTTCTTGAATCATTACATGCATCACTTGATTGAGCTTATATTATGGCATGATTCCGCTCCGCTGGAATTGATCTACATCTATTCTAAAACCCCAACACGACAAATTTTGCGGTGTGAACCCGTCGTGTTTGATCCTCCGTCGAGCATTAAAAAACTTCTATTCATTTCGGAACCGCTTAAATTGATAGGAGTGGATGAATGGGTACAAACCACGATGGGTTTCACTCAAATTTATTGTGTTGGCCAGTTTCATAGAATATGTAGATCAAGTTTAACAGAGCGATCATCTACAATGTAGCTCAATCAGTGATCATCATATGACTAAGAAACTGTCAGTGGACGTCACACATTAGTTGACATAAGTTGTTTCCAGTTTATACTATATTATTATATTACTATATATATATATATATAGAGTATATATATATATATATATATTATATTACTGTATATATATATATATATATATATATATATATATATATATATATTACGGTTAAAACCTGAACAAACCCAACCAAACCCGCAACTAAAAGAAAACCCGAAATCAGCCCGTCAGTCGACTCATAGGTCGACTCATCAGTCGACTCATTAGTCGACTCATCAGTCGACTGAGCAGACACTAAATCCAGGTTTCGTGCATGTTTTGATGTACACCCAAAACCAATGCACGAAACTCTATGAAACCACACTCATACATGTCTAACAATTTGTTACCAAGTATATCTATGACCTCAAGTCATTTATCACAAATAGAATTATTTATTCACTAATAATTCATATATACTTATAACAAAATACGGGGTTCTACAATGATGCACAAAGTAAAGAAGATAAGAAGTAGAGTACTTACAATTGGTCGGCTGATAAAAATCTACAATTACCTTTGGTCTTGTGGAGGATGAAATCATCAATTTATATATTCCTTTCTTTTTTTCTTTTTTTTTCTTTTTTTTTTCAAATATTTTTTTCCTTTTTTTTCAAATATTTTTTTCTTTCTTTTTTTCAATTTTTTCAATTTTTTTTTACAAAACTGAACAAGAAACTATAAAATGAGAGAAGATTTTATTATGCTGAAATAAACAAAATAAACAATGTAGAATAAAATATTCAACATAAAAAGCTCGTATTCTACATTGAATCCTACCTTATTGTTAAAAATTCTTTCCCGGGTTTTAAACAAATTCAAAATGATATAATCAATACTATGCTGAAATTCCAAGCATATCAGGGTATTCAATATTTATTGTAGCAATGGAAGGTAGGTATTATTGGTGTCATGCGCTTTGAACTTAGATTCTTGATTTATGAATGTTTGTTTTCTAACAACCAATTTTTCTTTAACATTTTCCTCAACCCCAAGATTCAGGGCTGAGGTGTAAAAATTTCATTGTTGTTTATTTTTAAAAAATCTTAGTTCATCAAGAAAGAGTTTTTCAAAATTCAGTTCAAAGCAGCAATTGTTTAACACAGTTTTTTTATTTTGACAAACCTGATCTGTTTCTCCTAATATTTTCAGCTCCTCACCAAAAATTTCCTTAAAACTTAGATCTGACTCTTCTTCTTCCTCCTCTGGTCTTTCCTAAATTGAGTTATTAGAAAGAGAATGAATTGGAACAAGAATTTGGTTTAAGGGTGTTCTTTCCTGATTATCAACCTGTTTTCCTGACTGTAGTGCATTCATTTGAGTGTCCTTAGGATTGACCACGGGTTGACTCAGAATTTCTCCTTCCTCTCCTACACTTATAGCACTAGCTAGTTGATCAATGTGGGTTTCTAATCTAGCTATGGCTTGAGTTTTAGAGTTAAGTATGAGTTCGGTTGATTGCATAAAGGAGTTCATCGTGTAGGATGTTTGATTCAACAAATTCGTGCTTAGGGTGGGGGCCTTAATTATGATTTCCAAACCCTTTTCCAATATATTGAGACGTTCGTCATGATCTGTATCAAGATGAGTGTGAGTTACAACTTGATAATGAGGAGACTAATTTTGATATAACAGATTAGGTTGTTGAAATTATGGATGAGAATTGAAAGGAACTGTGTTTCCCCTAGGAAAATATTGGGGCGAAGAGGGAGTGAAGTTTTGAGTTCCGGAGTGGTTTCCTTGATTCCATGCAATGTTTGGGTAATTTGCCTAACCTGGGTTGTAAGTTGAAAAAAATGGATCACTCACCGAATACTGAGATGGGCTCTCTACAAACTCTCGAGCTTCATTAGGGATTTTAATCCTCTTGGGATAACATAAATCTTGGAGAACATGTGGATTAGCCATTTCTTTAATTTGTTAAAAGCGAATTTGTCAATGTGTATGGTCCCTAATCCACGTTTTGCATGCACCCAAAACAATTTCTTTTTATACCGTTTTTTTAAGATAAAACAAAAGTTAGTTTTTTTTTTATGAGAATAAAAAGGAAAAACCTAACTAAAACAAATCAAAAACAATTACTTTACAATCACTTTAACTCTAGGGTTAAGGCTAACTTAACTAGATCAGCTCCTAATAAAAAATTCCTTAGATGAAAAGATAAAAGTTTTACTCGGTTAGTTAGTCGGGTAAGGATAGGAACAGAGGTTGATCAGAGATCGATTAAGTACCTCGTTCCTTACAGAGCGCTTTACGCAACCCTTAAACCTTTCCTTAGACACCAACTAATCCAAGAAAACATAAACCGGTTCACCTAAAGATTCTTTGTTCCTTATTGAGCTTGATTCCTAAAGGCCAACGTCTAATGAGTTTTATTAGACTTGGGTTGTGTAGTGAGAAATTAGTGATTTTTGGGCTAAGGAATGGGTGATGAAATTCCTCACCTTATCTTGATTAGGGGGTTTTGTCCTTAAAAATATTTTCAAGTGTGTGCCAAATCAAGATGCTCAAATCATTTTGGTGAATTCCTACTAACTATATGAAATGCAACCCTAGGAATTAAAAGCGACTAAAAAGGATGGTAAAAATAAAATCTTTTTTAGTGTTAACAATCAAACAAATGAGAAGGGGGGAATTTGTCTGAATTTATTATCTTGTTAGTAAATGTCAAAGTCAAACAAATGAGAAGGGGGGAATTTGTCTGAATTTATTATCTTGTTAGTAAATGTCAAAGTGGAGGGTGAATTTTATTATGGTCAACGAAAATAAAATTCTTGTTAGTAAATGTCAAAGTGGAGGGTGAATTTTATTATGGTCAACGAAAATAAAATCTTTTTTTTTAAAGATCCTAATTGTCACTAATTGTGAGAAACTAACTAAGGGTGTGGAATTGAAAATATTAGGAAGAAGACTTACCACAAGCGAATCTTCAATTCCTCAATCTCTAATTCTTGATCTTTAATCTCCAAGTAGTTCTTTCACAAGAAACACACAAGTTAGAGAACCAAAATAATAAAAAAATCCTACTTAAGCATTGTGGCGCCCCTGGGTTCACACAGGCTGCAGTCCAAAATGAAACCAAGAATGTTAAACCTATCATACACCACACCGTGCAATAACATGTTTCACCATCACAATTACTACCTCTCTAGTAGAGTCAATAACAAGTATAGGTAAAAAAGCAAGTAAAAGATAATACAAGAGATAATTGATGAAATGATCGAGATCGAATTAATATTCCATCATCCAACATACAGAAATACAAACTCAATCTTTGAAATGAAAAATCTGGAGATCTCAATAAGTCTCAAATACTGAATGTCTGATAAAAAGAAATAAGGCATATAACCTTTACAACTTCTAGAATAAAACTCTCAATGACTTAATAAAATATCTACAGTGGAGCTCCTAAATTAAACAAAACTATAAAGAGAGGATGAACACTAATGTGTATCGCCATCAATCTGCGACTCTCCGTGCACCTGGCTCGTTACCTAAAATGGGAGGGATAACGAGCGTCAAAGCGCTAGCGAGCAACATCACAACTAACCCCAAGGGAGAGGGCTCATTGTATATAAGAAAATACAGTCAATACATAATAATATAAAATTTATTGATTCTAACAAAATTGAGGATTTTAGTATTTAGAAATTTACAACACGAGCATAGGTACGTCGAGTGAAATAATCTAAATAAGAAAACCCTCATGTATATACCTTATATCTCAAATTATAAACCCCTAAATACCAAATCCCTAAATCTAATACATTGAATAATAAATTTAAGAAAAACAACCCATCTCAACTCTTGCACATAAAGATATGTCAAACCCACAATAGTGTAGTGCCCAGCATACATAGTTGTCATGTTTCCATCTCATGTAAAATGTTATGTCCTAACTCGGTTAAGTGTCATACTCAAAGTTTAACAGGTGTCCAACGCATGGACTAATAAAAATGAGTGTCCAACACATGGACTATGTATGATGAATGTCCAACACACAGAAATACAAAGTCAATCTTTGAAATAAAAAATCTGGAGATCTTAACAAGTCTCAAATACAGAATGTCTGATAAAAAGAAATAAGGCACACAGCCTTTACAACTTCTAGAATAAAACTCTCAATGACTCAATAAAATGTCTACAGCGGAGCTCCTAAAATAAAACAAAATTATAAAAAGAGGATGAACACTAATGTGTATCCATCAACCTGCGACTCTCCGTGCACCTAGCTCGTTACCTAAAATAGGAGGGACAATGAGCGTCAAAGTGCTAGCGAGAAACATCATAACCAACTCCAAGGGAGAGGGCTCGTTGTATATAAGAAAATATAGTCAATACATAATAATATAAAATTCATAGATTCTAACAAAATTGAGGATTTTAGTATTTAGAAATTTACAACACGAGCATAGAATATAAAATTCATAGATTCTAACAAAATTGAGGATTTTAGTATTTAGAAATTTACAACACGAGCATAGAGGTACATTGAGCGAAATAATCCAAACAAGGAAACCCTTATGTATATACCTTATATCTCAAATTATAAACCCCTAAATACCAAATCTCTAAATCTAATACATGGAACAATAAATTTAAGAAAAACAACCCATCTCAACTCTTGCACATAAAGATATTCTAATACATGGAACAATAAATTTAAGAAAAACAACCCATCTCAACTCTTGCACATAAAGATATGTTAAACCCACAATAGTGTAGTGCCAATTTAAGAAAAACAACCCATCTCAACTCTTGCACATAAAGATATGTTAAACCCACAATAGTGTAGTGCCCAGCATACATAGTTGTCATGTCTCCATCTCATGTAAAATATCACGTCCTAACTCGGTTAAGTGTCATACTCAAAGTTTAACAGGTGTCCAACACATGGACTAATAAAAATGAGTGTCCAACATATGGACTATGTATGATGAATGTCCAACACATAGATTGAATGATAAATGCCCAACACATGGACTGAATGAAATGAATGTCCAACACATGGACTGTACAAAATGCGTAAATGTCGATAAGATATATTAAAAGATATACATATACTAATTTCACATGTGTCTCGGTGTGCGAATCTAAACTGGTGCCCTCAATTCATCTAACATGCATAATGATTAGTTAATCACTGAATTCTAGTACCAGATAATCGAGGCAACTCCTCGTATACGTAAAAATACATAACGAAATACAAACGTGCACAAACAGTTCGGCGGTCAACCGCAGAGGTCACTCTGGTCGACCACACCAAGAGCAGAAACAAGCTGCTCAACAAAAACGCCCGGCGGTCGACCGCCGCATCCACCGCGGTCGACCACGCAAAGGGCAGACAGATTCTGCGCCCGGCGGTCGACCGCCGCATCCACCGCGGTCGACCACGCAAAGGGCAGACAGATTCTGCCCATCTGCACGCCCAGTAGTCGACCGTCGCGTCCACCACTGTCGAACGCGAAACAGACAGAAGCCCTCTACAGGTTTCTGTCTGCTTCGAAACAAATCTAAAACTTGATAATTTCTTCTTAAACAAAAATCTAACATTTCTAATAGTCATATAATAATATGCAGCGAAAATTAAACATGAAAATACAACGCCAAAAACCCAAAGCATAAACACACATGTTAAAACGTTTCGAAAACAAGAAGTTATGATTTAACTCATGATTAAATTATTTTAGTTCTAGATCTTTATTACCCAAAACATTGGTGGACTTTTGATAAACTGAAACATAAGATTTTCGCATCATATGCTATAAAGAACATCTTTTTTATATTGGTGGACTTTTGATAAACTGAAACATAAGATTTTCGCATCATATGCTATAAAGAACATCTTTTTTATACTCAAATATACGTTTTAGGCTCAACAAAAACCCATTAAAATCATTAAAAACTTTTAAGAACATGGGGTAGGGCTGGGTGAGATGTTACTCACCTGAAGGGTGTTGATGAACTCCTAAAAACATGTGAGAAAGATCCCTCGATGCCAAACACCGCAAATCTCGCCTTCTCCTCGCTTTTGCCTCATGAAACTTCCCCGAGAACATAAGTTTAGGGGTAGGGTTTGAGAGATGACGAGAGGGGCTGCTAGGGTTTGGAACACAGGAGAAAAGAGGTATTTTTCATGTTTAAACATGTGTGTATATGACAGCAAACCCTAAAAACTACAGCCCAAAACCCGAAACCCGAAACTAGAAAACCCAGTCTGACTAGAAACATACTCTTCGGTATTTTAGCTGTAACTTTCGCATCCGACCTCGGAATGAGGTGATTAAAGATTTGTTGGAAATCTGCTGAAGATATCTACAACTTTGGTTTTAAGTTTTTCAATATTCATAATGTATCAGCATGTAAAATATAAAATCTCTCCACTAGTCATAAATTTCCAGATTTACACATCGAGAATGATTTGTGCATTTGCTCTTATATATATACATATATACATTGAATTGATCTCAAATCAATTCTTAGCATACTCAAACATCATAATATGTTATTTATAAATATATAACATATTTATTATTATTTATCATAAAATATTCAAATTTTTAGGATTTTAAATTCTTCCCCCCTTAAAAGAATTTCGTCCTCGAAATTCAGAAGTCATACTTAACAGAAAGATAGTATTAGAAAGCATGTCGAGGGTGAAATCCAACCTGCACATACACCTCTCGTAATATTAAACTCTTGATAAGCATATAGGGATATTTATACTTAACAATCCAGAATGACTATATTCCCACTCAACCCTTAATCAAATGGAACTAGTATCCCCCCCCCCCCCATATATATACCATGTGTTCCAAAAGATAAAGAATTTAGCAAAAATATCCTCATTCTAGCGTTAAATCTAAATATAACCATACAAATAATCACACACATAAATAATCCACTTCCTCAATAGGGGAAGGTAGTCACGCTGCATAACATCTTCGCGCTCCCGAGAATCATCCTCGATGTCTACACTTAACCATATAAAATATAAATACCCCCACTTAACCCCTAACTAAATGTAACAAGTACATCAAGCAAAAAATCTAAATAAGGAACCCCTCATATATATATTATATCTTCTGAGTACTTAGGAGTTAAGTGTTAATACCCTCATTTTAGTGTTAAGTATAAACATGACCATACATGTAACCATAAGTCATATATAAGTCATACTAAAGTTTAATTTACCTGCTCAAACAGGTGTGGGTAGTCATGATGCATGTTCTCTTCGCACTCCCAAGAAATCTCCTCAACGCCTCTTCAGTTCCACTGAACTTTCACCAAAAGAATTACCTTGTTTCTAAGTCTCTTGTCCTTTCTGGAAAGTATACAAATTGAAAATCTCAATACTAGTCAAATCATCCTGAAGCTCAATCTTTGGTGCATCTAACACTCGTTGTTGCTCCTCATCATGTAGGTGCTTCTTGAGCATAGAAACATAAAATACATTGTGTATACTAGACATCGATGCTGGAAGATCTTGTCCGCATAACACAGCTCCAATGCACTCCAACATCTGGAAAGGTCCAATATACCTCGGTGCAAGTTTCCCCCGTCTTCCGAATTGATGAACGCCTTCCATAGACGATACCTTCAGCATAAATGAATCTCCAACCTGAAACTCTAAAGGTCTTCATCTCTTATTTGCATAGCTCTTTTGTCGACTCTGAGCAGCTAGAATCCTCTCTCTGATCGATGCTACCTTCTCAGTAGTTTGCCTCACAAGCTCTGGTCCAAGCATTAAGCTATCCTCTGGCTCTGCCTAATATATCGGTGATCTACAAGGTCTCCCGTACAATGCCTCATATGGGGCCATACCGATTGTCGCTTGATTGCTATTGTTATAAGCGATCTCTATCAGTGGAATATGATCTTCCCAGCTGTCTTGAAAGTCAATGATATAGGCCTGCAACATGTCCTCCAACACCTAGTTCACTCTCTCTGTCTGACCATCCGTCTATGGGTGGAATACACCATTGTATGATAGTCTGCTGCTAAATGAATCCTTAAAACTTATCCAAAAGTGTGAAGTGAATACTAAACCTCGATCAAATACAATCGTGTCTGGAACTCCATGAAATCAAACTATTCCTCGAATAAATGTCCTCGCATACGTCTCAGTTGTATAGGTAGTCTTCACTGGAATAAAAATATGCTAACTTCGTTAGTCTATCCACTATCATCCAAACAGAATCATTCTCTTTCTTCAACTTCGACAACAACCTTACAATAAAGTCCATATAAATGTCCGCCGACTTCCATTCTGGAATGGGTAAAGACGGAAGTGTTCCTACCGGTCTCTGATGTTCTTCCTTCACTTGCTGACAGGTAAAATACTTAGCCACATACTCTACAATCTCTCTACGTGTACCACTCCACCAGAAGTGTCTCTAAAGGTCCTTGTACATCTTTGTTGTCCAGCCTTCCTCGGATGATACTGAATCGCGAACTCATAGTCCTTAATACTCTCAATCCACCGTTGTTGTCTCTGGTTGAGTTTCTTCTGGAAGAAAAGATACTTCAGACTCTGATGGTCTGTGAACAACTCAAACTGCACTCCATGCAAATAATATCTCCATGACTTCAGTGCAAATACAACTGCTGTTAACTCCAAATCATGAGTGGGATAGTTCTACTCGTGCACCCTCAACTGTCGTGAGATATACGCTACTACCCTCTGAGTCTGCATTATTACGCCTCCTAAACCTACCAATGATGTATCTGTGTAGACCACAAATGTCCTGTTGCTGCTCGAAATAGTCAAAACTGGCGCTGTAGTTAACTTAGCCTTTAAGGTATAAAAGGCCTTTTAACACTCCATGCTCTAAATGAACTGTACACCCTTCTTCGTAAGGCATGTAAGTGACATCGAAATCCTCGAGAAGTCCTGGATGAACTTCCTATAATAGCCAGCTAATCCCAAAAAGCTACGAATTTTGATAACCGTCTTCGCTGGTTCCTAATCAAGCACTGCTAAAACCTTAACTGGATCCACTGCTATACCCTCTCTGCTGACCACATGGCCAAGAAATCTGACCTTAGAAATCCAAAACTCTCACTTTCTAAACTTAGCATATAGCTGATGCTCTCGCAAGGTCTGCAAAGCCAAACGTAGGTGTTGCTCGTGTTCTGCCTCCGATCTCGAATAAATGATAATATCATCGATAAAAACAATCACAAACTGATCCAAGAAGGGACGAAAAACCCAATTCATCAAATCCATGAATACTACAGGTGCATTGGTCAGTCCAAATGGCATGACCATGAATTGGAAAGATCCATATCAAGTCAGAAAAGTGATCTTGGGAATATCCATCTCCCGAACCCGCAGCTGATGATAACCAGAACGAAGATCAATCTTTGAGAAAATATTGCGCTTCACGCAGCTGATCGAACAAGTCATAAATCCTATCAAATCCGGATAGTGAACTTGTTCACATCATAAAAATCTACATATAATCATAAGTTACCGTCCTCATTCTCCTGAAGAGGATCAGTGTTCTCATAAATAAAAGATACACCAGCGAGTAATACTCTAAGATAATAACTCATTTATCTTACTCTATCTGTAGCTCCCTCACCTTAGCAGGTGCTGTACGATAGGGTCCTCGGGATATCGGTACTATGCTCGACTGCAACTTGATGCAGGAAACAACCTCTCTCACTGGAGGAAATCTAGGTATGTCCTGAAAGACATCCTAATACTCTGAGACAACTCCGATCTCACACAAATCAGCATTTCGGTCCCTCAGCATCACCTACTCGACGTATACTAGAAATGACTCCACATTCTGATCACCCCGTGAGGTTGCTACTATCTATACAAATCCAACGAATGCTTACAAGCTGACTGTTTCAGTAAAACAGTCGATACTAATATGGTATGATAATAGTTAATCCATACCAAGAAAGAATGTTGAAATTTGACATCAGCAACACGATCAACTAGATGACTAACTCAGACTCATCTAGTCTGTTGACACATCTCCTACAGATAGAAGGGACACTCCTAGAGGAGTAGAGACTGATAACGGAATATCTAAGGAATGTGCTACAAGCTGAAACCTATCAACAAAGGTATGAAAGATAAGAGATAAGCGAATTTCCTAAATCAAACTAGATCCGAACTGAAAAGAAAATCATGAAGAAAGCTCCAAGCGTACCCTGATCACGCGGTATTATTGTATAAACTCTGCTAGTCGTGTAACATATATGGGACCATCTGTCCTTCAGGAATCTCCTGGATAAATGCAAATCTGGCCTGCTGGCCCCTAAATCCTCGGATTAACAAGTAGTGTCTCTATTTCCTCGCTGCTGGCCAAAATTATGACTCTGAGGCTATCGACCGTGACCTCTATCATGCTTGCTTCCTGTTGGTGTACTGCGACAAATCTTTCGCTCTTTGTTCGATCTTGTTGTGATTATAACATGTACTCCGAACTCTGTGCTACTTCAGCGCTCTCGAATCATATGGTGCTCCTTTCTTATGTTGTCCTTGTTGATGGATTAAAATCATTCTCCCGTTGCTAGGATTCTATAGATTCCACAATAGTTCTCTTGCCATTGTCATTATCACTATTCTGGTTTTGATTTCTTCCTTCATTATGGGTATATCTCCTTGCTTCACTTAGACTAGCTCTAACTGCTTGTTGAAGTAGTGACTAAAATCCTCCAGCGATGTCCTTAATGCTGAATACATCTAACTTCTGCTTGGTACTAAGTCGACGTTCAAGAAATTTTCACATACTCCTTCCCTTATATGTTGTAATTAAAATTAGTGTGCCTTGAAACTCTGGTGCTCTTATTGTCTGACATCTTTCTTATTCTTTCAGAGCTAAACTTCCTGTTCTACGGCTCTATAAACAGCTGATTATGGTGATGGTGATGCCCTCATTGGTATTGCCTCTTTACTTTCACGACGGGTACAACTGGTGATGGAACACCTGAAAGTGGTACTACTGACGGAAACGGATACACCTCTTGCGCCTCAAGTTTTGTAAGATATTGCTGCTAATGGTGCCATGAAGTTGATCAAATACTGTGGAGTCTGCTGGCTAACAGTGCCATAAAGTCAATCAAATACTATGAAACCTGCTGCAGCTCGGCTCTGCATGTCCAGCTCTTCAGGTACGAGTTTTACCTCGATCACATCCTCGTTTCGATATTTATAATATCAAAAGGAGAGCTTAATTATCACAGTAAGTGAGATAATAAATAAAAAATAAATAAATAAATAAATAAATATATATATATAACATATCACAATACGAATTCATAACACATAGTATTCACACAAATATCTTCAATCAACTTAAAATAGTTGTCCTAAAAAAATAATCTCAAATTTTTAGATATACGTATATATCGTCCTCACTCATACTAGAAAATTCTTATCAGACTTTATACATAAATCCTAGGAAACTCTTACCGAGCTCCACAACTCGACACAGGATGATCCTAAGAATACTAGAACTACAGCTCTGATACCAACTGTGGGGCCCCTGGGTTCACACAAGGCTGCAGTCCAAAGTGAAACCAAAAATGTCAAACCTGCCATGTACCACACCGTGCGATAACATGTTTCACCATCACAATTACTATCTCTCTACTAGAGTCAATAACAAGTGTAGGTACAAAAGCAAGTAAAAGATAATACAAGAGATAACTGATGAAATGATAGAGATTGAATTAATATTTTATCATCCAACATACAGAAATACAAAGTCAATCTTTGAAATAAAAAATCTGGAGATCTTAACAAGTCTCAAATACTGAATGTCTGATAAAAAGAAATAAGGTACACAGCCTTTACAACTTCTAGAATAAAACTCTCAATGACTCAATAAAATGTCTACAGCGGAGCTCCTAAAATAAAACAAAATTATAAAAAGAGGATGAACACTAATGTGTATCGCCATCAACCTGCAACTCTCCGTGCACCTGGCTCGTTACCTAAAATGGGAGGGACAATGAGCGTTAAAGTGCTAGCGAGAAACATCATAACCAACTCCAAGGGAGAGGGCTCGTTGTATATAAGAAAATATAGTCAATACATAATAATATAAAATTCATAGATTCTAACAAAATTGAGGATTTTAGTATTTAGAAATTTACAACACGAGCATAGGTACATTGACGAAATAATCCAAACAAGAAAACCCTCATATATATACCTTATATCTCAAATTATAAACCCCTAAATACCAAATCCCTAAATCTAATACATGGAACAATAAATTTAAGAAAAACAACCCATCTCAACTCTTGCACATAAAGATATGTTAAACCCACAATAGTGTAGTGCCTAGCATACATAGTTGTCATGTCTCCATCTCATGTAAAATGTCATGTCCTAACTCGGTTAAGTGTCATACTCAAAGTTTAACAGGTGTCCAACACATGGACTAATAAAAATGAGTGTCCAACATATGGACTATGTATGATGAATGTCCAACACATAGATTGAAAGATAAATTCCCAACACATAGACTGAATGAAATGAATGTCCAACACATGGACTGTATAAAATGTGTAAATGTCGATGAGATATATGAAAAGATATACATATACTAATTTCACACATGTCTCGGTGTGCGGATCTAAACTGGTGCCCTCAATTCATCTAACATGTATAAATGATTAGTTAATCACTGAATTCTAGTACCAGATAATCGAGGCAACTCCTCGTATATGCAAAAATACACAACGAAACACAAACGTGCACAAACAGTTCGGTGGTCGACCGCAGAGGTCACTCCGGTCGACAGCGTAAAGAGCAGAAACAAGCTGCTCAACAAAAACGCTCAACAGTCGACCGTCACATCCACCGCGGTCGACCGCGTAGAGGGCAGATAGATTCTGCCCATTTGCACGCCCAGCGGTCGACCGTCGCGTCCACCACGGTCAACCGCGAAACAGACAAAAGCCCTCTATAGGTTTCTGTCTATTTCAAAACAGATCTAAAACTTGATAATTTCTTCTTAAACAAAAATCTAATATTTCTAATAGTCATATAATAATATGCAGCGAAAATTAAACACGAAAATACATCGCCAAAAACCCCAAGCATAAACACACATGTTAAAACGTTTCGAAAACAAGAAGTTATGATTTAACTCATGATTAAATTAATTTAGCTCTAGATCTTTATTACCCAAAACGTTTGTGAACTTTTGATAAATTGAAACACAAGATTTTCACATCATATGCTATAAAGAACATCTTTTTTATACTCAAATATACGTTTTAGGCTCAACAAAAACCCATTAAAATCATTAAAAACTTTTAAGAACATGGGGGTAGGGTTGGGTGAGATGTTACTCACCTGAAAGGTGTTGATGAACTCCTAAAAACATGTGAGAAAGATCCCTCGATGCCAAACGCCGCAAATCTCGCCTTCTCCTCGCTTTCGCCTCATGAAACTTCCCCGAGAACATAAGTTTAGGGCTAGGGTTTAAGAGAGGATGAGAGGGGCTGCTACGGTTTGGAACACAGGAGAAAAGAGGTATTTTTCGTGTTTAAACATGTGTATATATGACAGCAAACCCGAAAAACTACAGCCCAAAACCCGAAACCCGAAACTGAAAAACCCAGTCTGACAAGAAACATACTCTTCGGTATTTTAGCTGTAACTTTCGCATCCGACCTTGGAATAAGGTGATTAAAGATTTGTTAGAAATCTGCTAAAGATATCTACAACTTTGGTTTTATGTTTTTCTATATTCACAACGTATCAGTGTGTAAAATGCAAAATCTCTCCACTGATCATAAATTTCCAGATTTACACATCGAGCATGATTTGTGCATTTGCTCTTATATATATACATCTATACATTGAATTGATCTCAAATCAATTCCTAGCATACTTAAACATCATAATATGTTATTTATAAATATATAATATATTTATTATTATTTATCACAAAATATTCAAGTTTTTGGTGTTTTACAAGCACCTTCCCCGGCAACGGCGCTAAAAACTTAATGCGTCATAAACATATACCCAAAAATTGCAAGTGCACAATCAATCAAGTTATAGTATAAAGATATCGATCCCACGAGGAATGTGATTTTAAGAGATTATTAGAATTGGTTCTTATGTTCTGTGCGTGACAAAAATAGGAATAAAGAATAAGTGAGATTATAGAGAGAGATATGATAAGTGGCTGTTTTGAATATATGCAAGTGATAATAAATTAAATTTTAGAGGAGAGAAGAAAGAATCAAAGAATAAAATAAAAAGCAAGAAAGAGAAAAATCAAGAAAACAAAAGATGGAGGGTTCAATTAAAGATATGAAAAATCTAGAATTGAATCCACTAGCTAATCTCAATTACTAAGTACAAACTATTCTCTTTTTGTCATGTTTTAATTTAGATTTATGAAGTATAGACTATCAAACCATTTAAGAAAAGTATAACCTATCAAATTATCATCTAAGTCAAAAATAAAAATCATGATAAGAACAACAATAAGATAGTAATCCTAGAATTCATAAGTATAACCTATCAAACCATTTAAGATAAGCATAGATTATCAAATTCTTCTTCTATCAATTAGTTCTCTAATTGATTATCCTAAATATGATCATTTTAAGTGTAAGAGAATATTTTGCATAATATAAAGGAAATTAGACTATTTTCATACAATTCTAAGATTCCTACAAGAATTAATTTCACATCCTAAGAAATAAAAACAAGAAATGAATTAAAGAGAATAAGAACTAACAAAAGAAAAACAAAAATAAGAAAAACTATACTATGAACAAGAAATAAATCTAACTACATTGCAAAAGAAATAAATATGCAAGAAAATAAATCTACTCTACAAATTAAAATACAAAAAGAAATAAAAAGAAAAGAAAGTAAATCTACTCTACAAGACATGAATGTAAATCTAAACTAATAAGCAATAAGAAATTACTAAAAAGAAATAAAAAATAAAAAATAAAAGAAAAGCAAACCTTTAAATTGCTCTTCATCTCCATCTTCATCATCAACAAAGAGAAGAAAAAAATTTAAAGTGGAGAAAAATTATTTTATTAATTGTAATAAAAGTTACAAATTTGGAAGGTCTTCTCAATTAAGAGTAACCCTCCTCTCCAAATAGAGTTACAACATTTTTTACACCCCTAACCCCTCACTCTCTATCCTTGTTTATAGTAAACATCAATGAATATGAGCCATTGGATTAAAATCTTATCCAAAAACTATGAATTTCAGCCTTAAATTTGTAACAGAATGACGATGGCATCGATACCAGCATCGATAGGGGTATCGATGCTGGCATCGATGTGGGCATCGATGCTCTGATCAATGCCACCATCGATGCTGGCATCGATATGCAGCCCTCTCCTTTTGTTGCCCACAGAATTCCTCTTCCATTGGCTTTTGGGCTTGGACGTTAGGCTTTTGAGCTTGGACTTTTGGGCTTTTGGGCTTTTGAGCTTGTATTAATTCATGGGCTTTGTTGATGTTTTCTTCTTTTTGGCTTTGGGCTTGGGCATTTCTTGAGTTCTTCATTTAATCAATGGCCTTTTATTAAGAGATGTGATTTTTGGGATTTATTCGTCATTAACCTGTATTTAAAGATAAAAATAATTATTAATGGTATATTTATTCATATAAAATAGATAATGAGGGTATAAAGTTATAATAAAATGTGATTATCATAAGCTATCGTGTGGTCTTAGAGAATGCCACATTGAAGGTCACAAAAGGGTCTATGATGGTGACGCGAGGTGTCAGGAAAAACAACCTATACTACTTGAAGGGCAATACAGTTACAGGGGGTCTGACAGCTTCTATCACTACAGAAGATGATACTATCAGTTTATGACATATGAGATTGGGACACACTGGTGATAAGTCCCTGCAGACATTGGCAAAATAGGGGCTATTGAAATGTGCAAAGACCTGTAAGATAGAGCTGTGTGAGCATTGTGTACTTGGGAAGAAGACTAAAGTGAAGTTTGGCACCGTAATTCACAACACTCAAGGTATATTGGATTATATTCACATAGATGTTTGTGGCCCTTCCAAGCACACATCACTTAGTGGAGCTAACTATTTTGTCACTTTCATTGATGACTATTCTAGGAGAAATTAGGTATATACCATGAAGCATAAACGTGAGGTCCTGGATATTTTTGTGAAGTGGAACAAGAAAGTGGAGCTGCAGATAGGTAGAAAGATAAAGACACTTCGTTCAGATAATGGTGGAGAATATAAGAGTGATCCATTTCTACAGTTTTGTCAAGATCAAGGCATTAGGCGATACTTTACAGTTCGAGAGACACCATAATAAAACAGGGTGGTTGAGAGATTGAACTGTATCTTGCTAGAGAAGGTGCGATGTATGATGTCATAGAGTGGATTATCGAGATCCTTTTGGACCGAGACATTAGTTTATGCAAGCCATCTCATGAATTGGTTTTCGGATATTCGGGTGTCCAGTTTATTATCATGTTAATGATGGAAAATTAAATCTGAGGGTGAGGAAAGCTGTCTTTGTGGGCTTTAGAGAAGGAGTTAAAGGCTTCAAATTGTGGGATCCATAGGATAAGAAGATAGTCATTAGCAGAGATGTCACATTTAATAAGGCATACATGATGAGGCCTCAAGTCTCTCAGCAGGTGAGGAAGACCAGACTAGTAGGATATCATAGAAGGTGGAGGATGATGTGATTCCACCCACTCCAGATAGCATTGTATCCATTGAGGCTCCTACATAAGTAATACTGGGAGGAGATGGGATGAAAGACGGGCATTTGGAGGATACAGTGGATGGTGAGACTCAGGAGCAGGGTCATGTTTAGGAGTTGATTGCAGCAAATAGACCTAGAAGGGTGATTCGTCGGCCATCTAGATACAATGATGTGTTGGTTGTATATGTTTTATTAGTGGAGGTCGTTGATGATTTGGTTCCTTCTACATATAGGGAGGCAGAGTCTAGCTCTGATTCGATTAGGTTAAGGAAAGCTATAGAGAAGGAGATGCACTCTCTTCAGAAGAACGACACTTGGGAACTTGCAAAGCTACCAAAGGGAAAGAAGGCTATTGGGTGAAAGTGGGTATATGTAAAGAAAGAGGGATCTTCTATTGGTGATATTCGGTAGTAAGCCAGATTGGTTGCTAAGGGGTATGCCCAGCTTGAGGGCGTTGATTACAATAAGGTATTCTTACCCGTTGTGAAGCATTCGTCGATTAGGATTCTTTTGGCATTTGTGGCATAACTGGATTTGGATTTAGTCTAAATGAATGTTAAAATAGTCTTTCTACATGGACACTTAGATGAGGAAATCTACATGACACAACCTATAGGGTTTAAAGTTGCAGGAAAAGAGGATTTAGTGTGTAAGCTGAAGAAGTCTTTTTACGGATTGAAGCAATCACCGCGATAATGGTACAAGAGATTCGACAGCTTTATGATTAGTCAAGGATACACGAGGAGCCTATATGACCCATGTGTTTATATTCACAACCTACATGATGGTGAGTATATTTATTTGTTGTTATATGTTAATGATATGCTTATTGCTTCCAGGTATTCTTCGGCTATTCGAAAGTTGAAAAAGAAACTGTCATCCTGTTAGCCTTCTTGTTTTGATGATGTTTAACAAACAATTTACTTCTAATGTTGTTTGTCTAGTATTTGTGTTTTCTTATTTATTATAGACAAACAACGTTGTTGAGGATGGATGGAATAGAGCTTCAACGATGATATCCAATGGAGGTTGGCGGAATGTCGGTGAAGCTTATGCAATTCAAAGTTAAAGATCAAGTTCAGCTTCATCCACATGTGTACCAAGTCGAGCTTATTGAAGATCAAGATCTAGCTTGGGTAACTTAGTATAGGTTTTATATTATGTGTGTTAAGTACGTTAAGCTCAATATCTATACACACACATTTATTGGTTTCTTCATATATATATATATATATATATATATATATATATATAGTTATATAGTTATATAGTTATATAGTTATATATATATATACATAAGTTTTGGTTTCTATGCATATATATAGTTATATATATACATACATAGTTTTTGAGTTTTCATGTTTATAAATATGAAATCATATATTTCATATTTATTATTGTGTTTAAGAATATATTGCATAGAATATGCATATTTGTGAAAATACTATATTCTTAGTTTTTGGACTTAACAATAAACATATACATACTTTATTAAGTCTATATAATCATTGAGAGAGTTCGTCGGTCGACCGGTCCGGTCGACCGAGAGCTTTTTCGGTCGACCGGACCGGTCGACCGACGCGCTGTCAGTTCTCCCAACGGCTATTTTTCTAGCCGTTGCAGAACTTCTGTTTGGGGCTGTTTTGTCTTTTTGCTTGGGGTTTTTGGCTGAGTTGTGAGAGGGTATAAATACCCCATTGCCTTCAACTCTTAAGAAAATCTAAGAAGTTTTTAAAACAAATTTTAAACAAGGGTTTAAAGTGTGTTTAAGGGTTTGTTTTGTTTGTGAAGAAGTTTTCACAAGTGGAGGAGATCATCTTCTTGTTTGGGCTTCAATCTCCATCTCTCCATCTTGTTATTCAGAGAAGAATCTCTAAACTCATTTCTAGCTATTTATTATTTTGTTTATAATTTCTATATGCTAGATTTTAATTGAGTTTAGTTTTGATTTTGATTTCACTCATTGTTTACACACACCCACTTGAGCTTATTGTATTTGCATTCATAATATATTAGGGTTGTGAGAGTTGTAACATTGAGTGTGGGCTTTTATTGTGTTCTCATCCATATTAGAGAACAATTTATATTTGTTACATTGTGAGATTGTTAGGTTTTCGGTGAGCTAGAAACCGAGTGTGTTGTGAAGTTTTCGGTGAACTAGAAAACCGATTGTGAGGAGTGACGTTGATCGGTGAGCGTTGAAAACCGATACTGTGAGGTGTAAACGTTATTCGGGTGAACGTAGAAAACTCGGTTGTGATAGTGGATTTCTCCCCGGGAGTGGGGAGCGGAGACGTAGGACGGAAGGTCCGAACTCCGTGATCATATAGTGTGTTTGAGTGTGCTTTGGCGTTCATTTATATTTATGTTCATATCTTATATCGCCATTGTCCATAGCTTATTATTTACATGATCCACTATTTAGTTCATATTGTTTACCCCTTGTGTTAGTTTCATATCCTTGCATATATCATATTGTATATCTCTTTGGTAGGATATATTATCTTGTGCTAGTTTATATATCCTTGCATATATTTCACTATAAACATCTTTGCTAGGATATATTATATTGTACATTGCTTATCCTAGCTCATATATCTTGTTGTATTTCATACTTGCTAGGATAACTTGTTAATTAGTTTTAATTGGCATAAAATCGGATTAGATTAGCATAAGACCCTAATCACCCCCCCTCTAGGGTCTAACAATTGGTTTCAGAGCTTGGTGCTCTTTGATTTAAGGTCTAATCGCCTTGAGTTAAAGATCCAAGTTATCTTTTAGTGCTAATCTTGTTTTGATTGCATTTGTATCTTGCTTGCCTTTTATATTATGGATATGCATGGTTTAGGTTATGCCATCAATATTGCTCCTAGATTAGATAATTTCCCCTATACCCAATGGTATGTTAGATTTAAACTTTTTGTTCAATCTAAACACTTTGATTTATGGGAAATTATAGATGATGCTTATATTGTGCCTACTATGGAGAAATCCAAGTGGAACAAAAATGATCATCGTATGTGGACAATGAACAATATTTTGTTAGAATATTTGCTAAATGCTCTTGATTCATCTATGCCTAACAAATTTGTTCATTTTGATAGTGCTTACACCTTATGGAAATTTATTGAAGCACATCAAGGGGACTTGGAGGCGATCCAACAAGCTTTGGAGGATCCGGCTTCAAGTTCATATGGAGCTTCATGCACACGTGCACTAGGCGATAGCCCTAGTGAGGTTTGCGAGTTCGAAACCATTAATGATTTACCTAATGATAAACTTGCTTGTGCTAGTGAAAAATTATTGCATGTCTTTAACAAATTGCAAAATGATTTTAATGATTTAAAAAGCATGCATGATGTTTTAGAATCCAATCATGAGGAGCTAGTGTCAAAATTGGATTGTAGGCTGTCTAAAAATCACAATAGATAGTTGATCCCCCATCAAACACCAATGATGGAAGTTATAATCTGACGACTTCCAGAAGGCTACAATTTGAGAACTTTTACGTAGAAGGTTACAATCTGACGACCTTCACAACAACTAATGAAAACCCTAATTCAACAGCATTCACAATCAACATCGGGAGTTACAATCTGACGACTCTCATATTTTCAAGGAGCCAAGACGAAGATTACAAGAGGATGATATGTGCAAAGCTCTAGCAAAAGAGACTACAAATTGACGGTCTCTTCATATTAGAATGCAGATATCTCTCAAACCGTAAGGAATTTGGCGAAATGGAGGAAGCAAACCAAAGCCTTTGTCTTGGTTCGGATGGCCCCGTCTCGTCGAGATAGCCGATTTTTATATATAATTCGTCCAATTCCGACTTACGGTTTGAAAGTTATGACCTGTTCTTCGTAGCAAATTATGTTCTGAAGTCCGTCTGCAAGACCGGACTTCGTCAGAACATTGGACTTAGCTTGAAGCTCGCCAAGCCCGCCTAAGGTTCGCCTCTGTATTACAGAGTCAAAACGCACAGGTCGAACCAGCGTTATAACCTCAAAACACAGAGGTTATCCTCGTGATATAACATCAAAACGCAGAGATTTCAGGCCAACTGTGCGTTTTCAGGCCAACTGTGCGTTTACAGGCTCAACTGTGTGTTTTCAGCCTGAAACAGGCCAACTGTGCGTTTACGGCTCAACTGTGCGTTTACAGGCTCAACTGTGTGTTTTCAGCCTGAAACAGGCCAACTGTGCGTTTACAGGCTCAACTGTGTGTTTTCAGCCTGAAATAGGCCAACTGTGCGTTTTCAGGCCAACTGTGCGTTTTCAGGCCCAACTCTGCGTTTCAGGTCCAGAAACGCACAGTTCGGGCCTAGAACACTGTTTTCAGCGTTTGACTCGTTCAAGCATGATTTGAATGGTTCCAGAACCGTTTTCTCCCCAAGATTTTAGGGGATCACTACCCTATCATGGAGAGATTTATGGGGGGGAGTTGCACCCCATTAAACCTTCATTAAGGAGAGATTTAAGGGGGCGGTTACACCCCTAAATCCCCTATAAATAGTGGGAAACTCAACTGAGTTCAGATCCTTCTTTTTGGGCAGCAAAGAAGAGATCTTCGGCTAGCTTCTGATCGGATTTTATCTCATCAACAGAGGGAGATTCGGTCAAGGGCTTTTGGGATCTGAGACTTGGCAGCAAAGGGGGAATTTCTTAGAGATCGGATCATTCTCCAACAGAGATCATCTTCAAGATCGGCAACAGGAGCATTCCCTTGGCTTATAACCGACTTTTGGTTCAAATCAACTCTTTTTCAAGAGTTCAAACTCGTTCAGAGTTATCAACTCGATCAGAGTTCAAAACTTTCTCTGCAAGTTCTTCTAAAACTCGTTCAGAGTTATCAACTTGTTAAGAGTTATTTTCAAACTTGCCACGCAAGTTCTCTACAGTGTCGAATCGTGAGGAGAAGACTACGTTCCAGTGAATCAAGATATTTGGATCGTCAACGAAGAGCAAACTCGACGCGAGCATTCGAGGGAGGCACTCCATCGCCACGGTGAAGAACCCAGAATTAAACAAAGGGGAGAATCAAATTCATTCTCCTCTCTTTTGTAATCGGAATCCAAATTGTAATTGATTTTGAGAGGAATACAAGTCAATTTTTCTTTCTTTGTCTTTTTACTGCAAATTTCCAACAAACATAAGATGGCAACTCCGCTGGGGATTAGCTTCTCTGACGAAGAAGTGGTGGCGCAATCCGACGTTCATCTCACTGGAACGACCATTGAAACTCTGATTATCGAGTTTGATCAAGCCAAGTACGAGGAGGCCCTCTCCTCCGGATCCCTTAGCCCCAAGGCTATGCGCAAGATCCACAAAGTTTCCGAGGAGACTAAAGCTCCAGTTGTGGCCAACTCATCTAAAGACTATCTCCCATGGGGGTTGCACTGTTCATACAGTCCCCTCCCTAAAGGAGAAGTCTCGACTTTGGCACGACTCCAGAGCCGATCCTCCAATCAACGCGAACTCCGCGTTTGTGAGCCTCAACATGAGCTCTGCATAAGCCAAGCTAAACGCAACCCTCAGGTGTGCATTTCCCAGATAGAACGCAGCTTTCAGAGGCGTGTTCTAACATCAAAACGCAGACCTCAAAACTGCGTTGATCTGGCTGAACGCAACTCTCAAGAGTGCGTCCCAGAACCTGAACGCAACTCTCAAGAGTGCGTCCCAGAACCAAAACGCAACTCTCAGGAGTGTGTTTCACAAACTGAACGTAACTCTCAGGAGTGCGTTTCAGAATCCGAACGCAGATCGCAGGACTGTGTTTCACTAGCAAAACGCGGACTTTGGTCTTGCGTTAATCAAGCTAAACACGACCCTCGTGTTCCTTCTTTGGAACACGATGTGATTCGTCGTGTTCAAAATGATCAACATGGATTTAAAATTCATGTTTACCAAGAACCAGTCCCATCCTTTAACGGACAGGGGGTTCCATCTTTACCCTCACGCTCCGTGAGAGTTGCTCCTATGCCAAAGGAAACCCTCTCCTTTAGTCGCCGAGATTACTCGAGCAGCCCTACCTCTAAAGGAGTGGGCTCAGTTTATGCCAAACGCAGCCCTCAGTGGTGCGTTGTGCAATCAAAACGCAGCCTTCAAAACTGCGTTGATTTGGCGGAATGCAACTCTCAGGAGTGCGTTTCAGAACCAAAACGCAACTCTCAGGAGTGCGTTCAAGATCCAAAACGCAGACTTACAAACTGCAGACAAGGCCAAATCTCAGGAGACAGATTCGCCGCTTAGGCAAGAATCTTCCCGGAGAGGAAAAGCATCTTCATCCCGACCTCATACAAGCAAAGGGAAGGGAAAAGTGGTTGATGATGCGGCTTCTGACCAAGAAGCCCACAGCCTGGAATCTTCCTCTGATGAAGGAAGAGAGACAGAAAATGAGCAGAATCTTCAGTCTGCCAAAATGGAAGAATTGGAAGCCCGCCTCAAAGCCATTGCTAATAGAAGCGAGCTCCAAGATGAGGGAGTTATCAGACCCTCTCCTCGTCGGTTTGTGCCGAGCTACGCTAGGGGACCTATAAGCAATTTTATATGCCTACAGAGTACTATTGGCGTTGAACCCAAAGATAGTGGTCTGTGTGGTGTGCAGCCGATGCATGGGAATTCCTAAGACCTGCATGACCCTGTAAGGCATAATGCTGAGTGCGGAGCCTGGGTCAATCTGGACACGACTGATTTCAGAAGATCCGATATACCCTGTGTAGTACAAAGGTCTGTTGTGTTTGTGTTTAACCTGCATATCTTCTTAAGTAAACGATATGCAGGGTAAACTTCTTGCCGCTTGAAGACATTGCCGACAAGTTTGATCTTCCGAAGCGATTCTTTGAAGAGGATACAGAAGTCTCCATCCATACCCTTCTCGCTACTAAGCAGAAGAAGAGGGAGTCTGTCAAAGCCTTAGTCAAAAGGTTTCGAAATATGGCTCTGCGATGTCCGACAGGTATGACACAGTCTACCCTAGTGCAGACCTATCGACACAACTTGCAAACCGACCTCCTAGCCCGAATAGGAGTTGCAGAATACCGTTCTTAGAGACAACTAATCTCTCAAGGCGACCAGGCTCAAAAAATCATTGCCAGGATCAAAGCTGAAGAACAAAGTAGGCAGGATCAGTCCGAGCAATCGGACCAAGCCCAATCTTTTCCTGGGCAACCGGACCAGGCTCACTCTTCCCAGTCAGAAGGGAAAGATACTACGGCCACTGGAGTCAATCCTCTTGTGCCATGACATTGAATTGGAAGGGAGTGCTCGACTCCCCGGATTCCTGGTGGAGATTTCTGTTAAACCAGAGTTCCTTCTGTTTTCCCTTCTCAACCGGCTTTTTCGGGACAAAACCCCCAGCGTCTTGGGTCTGTTCCTCAACCTCTTGAGCATTCTGGCCGTAGTCTTTCAAATAAGCCTTTCTAGACCGAGTGCCAGGGTTGTCCCTCGGGTATGCTGCCAGGGCAACCCTCTCTTCTTCTGAATCTGTAAGAGTCTTGAGGTGGTCATCGTTCTCAGTAATGGAGGGGCTAATCATGTTGGAAGACTTAGCCTTGCCTCCTTTCTTCTTGGACGAGGTATTCGTCCACTGTTGGTCTCTCACTAGATCAGGGGTGGTCATGTTCAATAAAATACCTCTGTCAACCACAAAATCTACCACAAAACTATTATGTTAACAGTTACCTCTGATAATCCCTCAACTTGCCAATCCTCTTCAATAGGATGGCAGGTCCACAAAACTATCACATTAACAATTACCTCTGATAGTCCCTCAACTTGTCAATCCTCTTCAATAGGATGGCAGGTCCATAAAACTATCACGTTAACAGTTACTTCTGATAGTCCCTCAACTTGCCAATCCTCTTCAATAGGATGGCAGGACCACAAAACTATCATGTTAACAGTTACCTCTGATAGTCCCTCAACTTGCCAATCCTCTTCAATAGGATGGCAGGACCATAAAACTGTCATGTTAACAGTTACCACTGATAGTCAAACTCATCAGATAATGGCCTACTTGGTGATGTGACTCTATTCCGACTTCATGGATAGTGGGCAGTAATTAGGGTCATCTACCTTCCCTGCCTCTTCTGGCTTCCTAATTTCAGGAAGCTGTAACTTGTTCTTCCGCAGTAGCTGGAATAAGGTGTCCACGTGCTCCTCCTTGAAGGAATACTGTTTGGGCACTTTTTGCTTATTGGATGCTTTGCCTTGCTTCGTGGGCGGCGGTACTTGCGTGTAGTCAGCTGCCAGGGTCTCTTTTCCCTTAGACCGATGGGCGTTGTTCTGATTGCGTTGCTGTTGCGGTTTGGGCTGTGCATCTTCTTCGGCTTTCACCCGAGCTACAATCTCTTCGGCTTGTTCTCCTTGCGATACCAGTTGTCTCCAGGAGCGGTATTCCGCTACCCCCATCTGGGTAAGGAGCTGAGTCTGCAAGTTATGCCTGCAAGTTTCAACCAGGGTTGACTGAGTCATACCTGAGGGGCAATCAAGACTGGGGGTTGATTACTTGGAATCCACTGGATTAAGAGTAATGAATCTTTCACATCGTCGAGTTGATATTACACTTCTGACGATCATCATCCCCACAGAGTATGCATTCAGTTTGCATCACTCCCAATTTGTCACGTTAACAATACACCTCTGACAAAACCCACTTATCAATCCTCGTCAATAGGATGATAAGTCCCCAAAGTTGCTCCAATCGCAACACAAATCTTGTCACGTTAACACTACACCTCTGACAAAAATCCACTTATCGACTCTCTCCTGATTTGGTGATCCTGTGCCATCGAACGGTTGCAAGGTTGGAGCTTTGAACTTCGGTGGGTATGGAGCTATATCCCACTCAGCAGGATAAGGCCTCACCACTCCTTCTTCACGGAGCTCACTTCTGTTGGCGATTGCATTGAGGCGAGCTTCCAGTTCATCCATTTTAGTGGACTGAGGATGCAGTTCTTTTTCCACCTCCTTCTCACCTTCAGAAGAGGATCCCAGGTTGTGAGTCTCACGATCTGAATGTTCGTGTACCTTTTGCTTTCCCTTTGACGTTGTCTTCCGGGAAGACTCAGGTTTTTGGCCTTTTTCTGCCAGGAGCTGGGCCAACATGTCCTTCATTTGAAGAAGGGTTTCTTAAATCAACTTATCGACTCTCGTCAATGGAGCGATAGGTCCTCAAAATTGCCCGATCGCAAATTCTTCTTATCACGTTAATATCACACCTCTGACAAAATCCACTTATCGACTCTCTTCAATGGAGCGATAGGTCCACAAACCCGTCAAGTTAACACTTGTTGTTTAACGGGTTTTACATCCGGATCGATGTTGAGACGGTGCATGGCCACCTTCGGGTCAAGACCAGGCATATCTTCATAATTCCAAGCGAAGACATCTATATATTCTCGGATGAGAGATATAAGGTCTTCCTTCTCGGATGATGATAGGTCTTCAGCTATAAAGATAGGCTTGGGGTCAGACTCATTTCCCATGTTGACCTGGATCACCTTATCTTCAGTGGGTGGTTCGCGTTGTTCGAAACGCATATCCCACAGGATGTTAAGACGTTTGATCCAAGGATCGTTAGTCGACTCAATTAACTCTTCGTCACCCCCTGCATCTTCATCAGGGTGACTAGTTGAAACCATGTTCACAGTCAAACCTTTAAAGAAAGGTCCGACACTGACGTCGGATTCCCAGGAAGAGGTTCCGGACGAATGATCTTGACGCAGATAATTACTGATCTCATTTTCTGAGGCAGAGGGAGTTGTGACATAACCTAAACCTCTTCCGGTTTTATTGTAATAATCCTGAGGTTTTCCTTCAGGGGCTAGAGACATTCGGACTGGGGTTCGCCTGCCCTTCCCGAAGTTTAAACCCTGCTTTTCATTAAAATTATACCCCATTCGTTTCATTAAGCATATAGAATTGGGTTCGTGATAATGGAATTGGGGAACTCCGTCGTCTTCCTCTGAACTTCCTCGTTTGAGTTGTTCGGGTTTGACTTTACCAAAACAGATCGGCTTCTGCCCTTTCCTTTTGGATGGGACTTTGAAGAAAGCCTTCTGTGCGTCTTCTGCTTCCTCATCTGAAGCGAAGAATGATTTGATTGGCAACGTAAGCGATGCCTCCGTGCAAAGTGCGTGCCATGGGTTGGTACCTGCATTAGGATCAGACTCTATTGATTTATTTTTAGAGGACACATCAGGCAAGTACTCCAAAAGAAAATCTTCATTAATGCACCATTCGCCCTCACTCGGTACATTATTATTACTCTCATCCTGACCCATTACATCTAAGTTCAGTTCCCATGGACAATCTTCCTCAGGATCTGGTTCGACATCTGCTTCATTGCCACTGTCAACATCTTGAGATTCTAAGTAGAAAACAGAGTCAGTGTGGAAGTTCTCCACTCCTCGGAAAGGGTATTTTTCCGCAATCAAGGTTCGAACTTCACCCTCGTCATTGGCGTACTTCATGACCTGATGCAAGGTAGATGGGACAATGCGGTTTGCATGTATCCATGGTCGTCCTAGCAAAAGATTATAGGACGTGTCCGCATCTATGATGTAGCATGCGACCTCAGACTTGAGATCTCCAATCTGGCATCTGAGCTTGATTTTCCCCAAGGGTCGAGTACTGTTTGCATTGAACCCGAAGATGGTGGTTTGGGTAGTGTGCAACCTGTGCATAGGGATTCCTAAGACCTGCATGACCCTATAAGGCATGATGCTGAGCGCGGAGCCCGGGTCAACTTGGACACGACTGATTTCGGAAGATCCGATATACCCTGTGTAGTACAACGGTCTGTCGTGTTGGTGTTTGACCTGCATGTCTTCTTGAGTAAATGATATGCAGGGTAAACTTCTCGATGCTTGCAGACATTGTCGACAAGTTTGATCTTCAGAAGCTTCGGGAATTGGAGTGACTTGGGTGATGAAGCTTTCCGTATTCTTCAATGCCTCAATGAGAGCTTCCTTGGTGGTTTTGGACAACCTCAGGAGCTCGTATAGAGTAATCCTGGCCGGTATGTTGGCCAGTTGCGCCATGACATTGAATTGGAATGGATTGCTCGACTCCCCGTGTTCCTGGTGGAGATTCCTGTTGAACCGGAGTTCTTTTTGTTTCCCCTTATCAGCTGGCTTTTTGGGGACAGAACCCCCAGCGTCTTGGGGTTGTTCCTCAACTTCTTGGACATTCTGGTCGTAGTCTTTCAAGTAATTCTTTCCAGACCGCGTACCAGGGTTGTCTCCTGGGTATGCGGCCAGGGCAATCCTCTCTTCCTCTGAATCTGTGAGGGTCTTGAGGTGATCATCATTCTCAGTAATGGAGGGGCTAATCGTGTTGGAAGACTTAGCCTTGCCTCCTTTCTTCTTGGACGAGGTATTCGTCCACTGTTGGTCTCTCACTAGATCAGGGTGGACCCACATGATTTCTCCTTTTGAGGTGGTGAGGGGTATCAACCCCTTGTCTTTCTGACTGTGCAAGTCAGTATTCTTCAGGCGCATTTCTCCCTTGTGGATGGGGATAACGCCATCTGCGGTCGCCACTGGAGGGAAGTCACCGAACTGGACTGCTATCATGTTGGTGGATACAGTCTTTTGCTCAGGTTTTAGAGTAAGCACTTTGGCGTCCACCAAATTCTGGAGGATGTCCTTAAAGATGTAACATCTTCTAGTAGGATGCCCTAGGAACCTGTGATAGCGACAGTAATTAGGGTCATCTACCTTTCCTGCTTCCTCTGGCTTCCTAATTTCGGGAAGCTGTAGCTTGTTGTTCTTCCGCAATAGCTGGAATAAAGTGTCCACATGCTCCTCTTTGAAGGAATATTGCTTGGGCACTTTTTGCTTATTGGGAGTTTTGCCTTGATTTGTGGGCGGTGGTACCCGAGAGTAGTCAGCTGCTAGGGTCTCTTTTCCCTTAGACCGCTGAGCGTTGTTCTGGTTGCGCTGCTGTTGCTGTTGCTGTTGCGGCTTGGGCTGTGCAGCTTCCTCGGCTTTCACCCGAGCTACAATCTCTTCAGCTTGTTCTCCCTGCGAAACCAACTGTCTCCAGGAACGACACTCCGCTACCCCCATCTGGGCAAGGAGCTGAGTTTGCAAGTTATGCCTGCAAGTTTCAACCAGGGTTGACTGAGTCATACCTGAGGGGCATCGCAATGCCATGCTGCGGAACCTCTCGACGTAGGCTTTGATGGACTCTCCTTTCTTCTGCTTAGTGGCGAGAAGAGTCGGGACAGAAACTTCCGTATCGTCCTCGAAGAACCTAGCCAAGAAAAGCCTTTCCAAATCTACCCATTTCTGAATAGATCCAGCAGGCAGTTTCATAAACCATTCAAAAGCTACTGCGAGTCAAGATGGCATCGTTCGCCACAACATCTCCAGTTTGAGATTTGAAGTAGTAGATGTGCTGATTTGGCGATCCTGTGCCATCGAACGGTTGCAAGGTTGGAGCTTTAAACTTTGACGGGTATGGAGCTATATCCCATTCGGCAGGATAAGGTCTCACCACTCCTTCTTCACGGAGCTCACTTCTGTTGGCGATTGCATTGAGGCGAGCTTCCAGTTCATCCATTTTAGTGGACTGAGGATGCAGTTCTTTTTCCACCTCCTTCTCACCTTCATAAGAGGATCCTAGGTTGTGAGTCTCATGATCTGAATGTTCGTGTACCTTTTGCTTTCCCTTTGACGTTGTCTTCCGGGAAGACTCAGGTTTTTGGCCTTTTTCTGCCAGGAGCTGGGCCAACATGTCCTTCATTTGAAGAAGGGTTTCTTGCTGCGCCTGGAGTATGACGTGATGTTCGTCAACTCTCTTGGCTATGTCTTCGTGATTCCCCGACATGTAAGCGAATACCTCTTGTGCTCCGACAGAGCTCGAAGATTGAGATTCAGCTATTGCCGAATGTTCATCACTTGTTGTGATCCCTTTGGCTAACTTTGCGTTTTCAGCCCCAGCTGTGCGGTTTTCAGGCCCAACTCTGCGTTTCAGGTCCAGAAACGCACAGTTCGGGCCCAGAACGCTGTTTTCAGTATTTGACTCGTTCAAGCACGATTTGAACGGTTCCAGAACCGTTTTCTTCCCAAGATTTTAGGGGATCACTACCCTATCATGGAGAGATTTATGGGGGGGGAGTTACACCCCATTAAACCTTCATTAAGGAGAGATTTAAGGGGGCGGTTACACCCCTAAATCCCCTATAAATAGTGGGAAACTCAACTGACAGCGGATATGAGCCGCTCACATTGGCACGAATGAGCCACTTGCTGTGTTAGCCTTCCTCTTGACAGTAATTCACGCAAGTCGGAGACCTGGGAAAGATTTCGTGAAGGTGGGGATGGAACCCCCTGCCCTTGGATGGGTTGGATATGGATCTTAAATCCATGTTGTCCCTCTTGAACCTTACGGACCATGTCGTGTTCTTGAGACAAAACACGAGGGTCACGTTTAGGTTTATAAACACGAGGTTGAGACCTGTGTTTGACTGATGGACTAGATCCTTGTGGACCTTATCTTAATTGAACGCACACTTGTGGTGTGCGTTTTGATGTTGAAACAGACCCCTGCGGGTCTTGTTTTGGTTGAACGCACACTTGAGGTGTGCGTTTTGATAATGAAACAGACCCCTGAGGGTCGTTCTTTGTTTGAACGCACACTTGTGATGTGCGTTTGGTTGACGACCCAGACCCCTGAGGGTCGGGTTTTGATTGAACGCACTACTGTGGTGTGCGTTTAGATGATTGAACAGACCCCTGGAGGTCCTGTTTTGGATGAACGCACCTTTGTGGTGTGCGTTTGGTTGTTTGAACAGACCCTTGAGGGTCTTATTCTGACTGAACGCACGGCGTGCGTTTGAATGATTGAACGTGCTTTTGGAGGCCACGTTTTGGGACGCACTCTTGAGGTGTGCGTCTATGTTGAACAATGCGCCACTGAGGGTCGCGTTTGAGTTGAATAACCCGAGGCTCATAGTCGGGTTCATTGCCACGAAGTGTGCGTTCTGGAGCAGAAACGCGAGGGTCGCATTTGAGTTGGATAACCCGAGGCTCATAGTCGGGTTCATTGCCACGAAGTGTGCGTTCTGGAGCAGAAACGCACATTTCGGGTACAGGCTCAGAAACGCAGTCTTTGCGTTAGGCAGTAGCTCGGCTATTCCGCAAGTACGCTCGCCGTAAGGATCTTCTCCTTCGTCGAGCAGCATTTTTCTTGGCCTGTTTCAAGGCCTTGGCCGCAGCATCGTCGGCGTTGGTCGGATTCTCCTCCGACATAGGTCTCTTTTGACCTATTATGTGCCGTAGTGATACGGGGGAGGAGTCTTCAACTCGCAGAGCGAGTTTAAGGTCTTGGCCAAAGGAGAGGGCTTTCTTTGGCATCTCAGCAGTAGTGATGACCTCCTTAGAGGTCCTGTGGGTATCACGCCTAGCTTTTGGGCTAAGGGACCCAGAGGAGAGGACCTCCTCATACTTGGCTTGGTCGAACTCTACGACGAGAGTTTCGACGGTGGTTCCTGTAAGGTGAACGTCGGATTGCGCCACCACTTCCTCGTCAGAGAAGCTAGTCCCCAGCAAAGTCGCCATCTTTTGTTTGTTGGAAATTTGTAGTAAAAGAAATAATGAAAGAAAAATTTGACTTGTATTCCTCTCAAAATCAATTACAATTTGGATTCCGATTACAAAAAAGAGGAGAATGAATTTGATTCTCCCCTTTGTTTAAAACTGGGTTCTTCTTGGTAGCGGTGGAGTGCCTCCTTCGATTGATCGCGTCGAACTTGCTCTCCGTTGACGATCCGACCGTCCTTCTTCACTGGAACAATTGAAGCGTTTGATGACTTCGGTTTAGAACTCTTGACGAGTGTAAAGAACTCTGAACGAGTTAAGAACTCTGATAAGAGTTGTTGAAAACCGAATGTCTGGTTTGATGTGATTAACTTGCGTTACAAGCTAATTAAAAACTCTTAACGAGTTTAAGAACTCAGAATGAGTTAAAACTCTGTAACAGAGTTGTTGGAACCGAAAATTCGGTTAATTGCCAAGTGGATGATACCTTTGATGAAAGGATCCTTCGGGATTTGATTAACTGATCGTTGATCAGTTCCTTGATCTCCCGAAGATCTCTTCCTTCCGATTACTTCTTCGTGCTGTTGAACTGCTGAGATTTGTTGACCTTGGGCGGTTTTGATGCCAGCTCCCCTCAACCCTATGCGGTTTTTCTGCTAAAAACCGATCAACAACTTACTCAGTTGAGTAAGTCGGTTATTTATAGGGGGGTTAGGGGTGTAACCAACCCCTATTTCCGCTCCTTTGTGGGCGAGAATCCCTCAGAACGTGGGATAACGGTTTTGAGGCCGTTCGACTTGCGTTTGAACAAGTCAAAACGCCTCAGTTGGCGTTATGGGCTTTAACTCTGCGTCCAAGGCTTGAGATGCAGAGTTAAATCTCTGTTAGAGATTTGAGACGCACAGGCCGTGTGCGTTGAAGCTCAACTCTGCGTCCAGAGTTTGGGACACGTAGTTGAACCTATTGAAGAACGCACGTTATGTGTGCGTTTGGTGCTTGAACTCTGCGTTGCAGAGTTAGACATTCGCTGGAGAACGCACAAGTTGTGTGCGTTTCGAATTTGAGAAACGCAGAATTAAACTTCTACGTTTGATAGAGGTTGTTGACTTGTAACATCGTCTGCCATGACATTGCAAAGGCCATTGTTTATTGGTCTTTGCCTGTTATAAGATATGAGAGTCGTCAGATTGTAACTCTCACCAACGATCGTGAAGGCCACTGAATAGGGTTTTCATCAGCTGTCGGAAGTGTCGTCAAATTGTAACTCTTCTCGATCTGTGTGAAAAGTCTCCTATTTGCCCTTTCCGACTGTCGACCCGAAAGCTATTTGATTGTAGCTTTCGTTGTGAGAGCTTGACGGGAATCAACTCTCAGAGATGAGGCCGTGTTTATAGCGGTTGCAGAGTTGCGGATGCAGTGATTAGAAAGTCGTCTGATTGTAACTTCCATTATCAGGGCTTGATAGGGATCAGCTATCTAATGTGATTTTTAGACAGCCTATACTCAACTTGGTACACGTTGTGGATGAAGCTAAACTTGGATCTTGAACTTGAATTTGCATAGCTTCACCGACATTCCGCCAACCTCCTTTGGATACGATCGTTGAAGCTCTATTCCATCCATCCTCCAACAACGTTGTTTGTCTATAATATATAAGAATGTACAAACACTAGACAAACAACATTAGTAGTAAATTGTTTGTTAAACATCATCAAAACAAAGAGGACAACTCCTGTTCTTTTTGGGATTGGGTTTTGATATATAATCAAAACATGTTTTCTTTAGGGTTTTTATCAGAGATTAAGGAGTCTTTTGAGCATTGTGTGAGGGGGATATTATGAACAAGGTGAGAGCTTTGGTTGAGGGTTAGATTTTCGGTCGACCGCGAGAGCTGCTAGGCTTTGGGCTTTGTTTCCTGTTCGCTTTGGGATTGGGTTTTGATATATAATCAAAACATGTTTTCTTTAGGGTTTTTATCAGAGATTAAGGAGTCTTTTGAGCATTGTGTGAGGGGGATATTATGAACAAGGTGAGAGCTTTGGTTGAGGGTTAGATTGAGTGATCTTGTGTGATTGTAACCCTTTGTACTCTCCTTGATTTAGTAAAATCTCCTCCTCAAACCCCAATGCCAACAACTTAATCCTCGTTTCAACTTAATCCTCGCTTTGATCTCGACTTCTGTTGAAACTTTGAAGAAGGCGCAAGATAACGCTAAATCGATCCTTGATGCATCTGGTTTGGACTTGAACAGGACTAACGTTGTGAAGAAATGCCTGGGGCCCTCTCTCAGTCCCCTTCTCTCCCCTCAAACCCCAATGCCAACAACTTAATCCTCGTTTCAACTTAATCCTCGCTTTGATCTCGACTTCTGTTGAAACTTTGAAGAAGGCGCAAGATAACGCTAAATCGATCCTTGATGCATCTGGTTTGGACTTGAACAGGACTAACGTTGTGAAGAAATGCCTGGGCTTTTTGCCTTTTTCCGACCGGAGATAGGCGGCGTGTCAAGTGCGGTGGGGGGGTCGAGCGGTTGAGGATGCACGAGCGTGGAGCAGTGCGGTGTTGCTTTATCAGTATGATTGCTAGTCGGTGTTTAACTACGTTAATAGTACTCAACAGGTAATTTGTTCTCTAATTGATAATTTTAATTTCTTTTTGTAAGGAATTGGTGAACTTTGTTGAGAGGCCCTTGAAAGTTTGTCCTTTCTCAGTTTACCATTTAGACTGTGAACCATGTGACCCTCCCACGGACCATCTCTTCTGGTCAAAATATTGCTGGAAGAAAATTAATCCATCGATATAAATGAAAATAAAGACATAGGGGAGCACACAAGGAATATCATGTTACTTTAGAGTATAAGTAACGTAGTAATTTCGAGAAAAAGCATCAACGTACGAAAATAATAAGTCTTTTATTTTTACCTCATTTAGGACATAGATCTTTTTGTTTTTGCGCATTTTCTGATGTTTAGTATGCTATTATAATTGCCATCATATTATAGACAACCATGATTCATCTCGAGTATCAAAAAATAGGTAAGGTTTGGGGGATTAATATTAAAAAACCAATATCAATAATGGATCTTTATTGAAATATCCAAAAATGTAACTCTAAAGCTACGAAATAAATCGGTTCCTTTCCTAACTCAAGTTTTTTGTGGTGGTTTCATGACTCAATGTTTAATGGATGAAATTTTTTATTTATTGCATAATCCTACTACTAAATCAAAAAAAAAACTATTTAAAATTGTAAAGAAATTTCTCATTTTTATCCTTAAATTTTGATCTATAATATTTACTGTAGTGGTAGTCAAAGTTCACCTTAGACTGAATATTTAAAGGTGGTATAAACTGCATTAAATTATAGTATGATATGAATTGACATTTATTTGTATAACTAGCATGCATTAGATGTATAAATACTAATGACGTGTGCACAAGATATACCAGTGTTACTGATGAGAAATAAATTTTTGAATTTCAATTAACTTCTATAGAAAGTGAGTTGTAGAGATTCTCTATATTCAAAGACAGAGAAACATCTATCTGCGAGTATCTTCTGTTCACAATGATAGAGATTTGTTGCCATACTTTCGTTAGACCCTAGAGGGGGATGATTAGGGTCTTATGCTAATCTAATCCGATTTTATGTCAATTAAAACTTATTAATAAATTATTCTTGCAAGATAGATATATAATATGTTATGAGTAAGAATATGCAATATGAACAAAGAGATATATCATATATGATGAAATATATGTAATGATATATAAACTAACACAAGGGTAAAATAAACAAACTACAAATGTGATAGGGCAATATGAAGAGCAATACACAAGGGCGATGTAGGATATGAATGCAAGAATAAGTACGCCAATGCAATCACAAACACACAAAGATGATTACGGAGTTCGGACCTTCCGTCCTACATCTCCGTTCCCCACTCCCGGGGAGAAATCCACTATCACACCGGGTTTTCTACGCTTACCCGAAAAACGTTTATACCTCACAATACGGTTTTCTAGCTAACCGAAAACTCTACAAACACACTCTCCTGTAATCACACTTTACACCCTCTAAGTGTTGGCCTCTAGCTCGTATCTCCCTCAAGTGTTAGGAATTACAACCTCTCTCTAGGCATTACCACCTACTGCACTCCTCTTGGGACGACCCCGTCTCTCACCACACACTCCTCTCGGTGTACAAGTGTATTATAAAGTGATCTACACAATTAAGGCTCACAAATACAAGTTTGTTCTCTACAATAGATGAGAACTCAATTAAGCTCACTCTTAATGTCACAAACCCACAACCCAAATTATACTATGAATGTAAATACAATAAGCTCAATGGTTGTATGTGTAAGCAATGAGAAAATTAATTATTAACTCAATGTAAATCCTAGCTTGATAAAAATGATAAACAATAAATAATTAATATAAAGCTAGTATTGAGTTTAGAAATTCATCTCTGAAGAAACAAGATTGAGAGATGGATTAAAATGAAGCTCAAACAATGTAGATGATCTCCTCCACTTGTAAGAAACTTCTTCACAAACAAACTCTTTTAAAACACACTAAACAAACTTTAAAACCCTTGTTAAACTTGTTTAAAACATTTCTTGAGTTATTTGGAACTGAGGATATGTGGGGGTATTTATAGGAACCCCAAAGGCAAGAGAAAACAAGGCAAAAAGACCAAAAATCCAAAAACAGTACAGTCTGAAAATATAGTCGTTACAGTGTTATGAGTCAACTCGGTACTGTTCATGAGTCGACTCATAAGTAACCGTTAGAGGCTAAAAACCAACTTATGGGTCGACTCATAAAAATCATGAGTCGACTCATCATGCATGGGTCGACTCATGAAGTCATGGGTCGACTCAGTAGAAACAAAACACACTTTCCGTCACAGTTTATGAGTCGACTTATGACAGGCATGAGTCGACTCAATCTTTCTGGGTCGACGTTATGAGTAGACTCATCAGAAATAAAAGTAAATTACACAATAGTTTATGAGTCGACTCAATACTGTTCATGAGTCGATTCAAGACATGCACACAGCCTGTTTTAAACAGAAATCTGATTCAAACATCTTTTAAAAATATCAAATAAAATCAAAAAAATGTAAAACTTTGGAAAATGATTGTAAACATGATAATAAATATGCTACAAAAACTGATTTTCAAAAAGGACCTCCCAAATAAAAAATATCATTATTTTACAAAATAGTCCAAAACATAAAAATGTAAACACATGAGTTTTGACATTTTAGCTTAACCATGTTTTAAAACGTTACAAAATGATTTTGTAGACTTAATAAAAGATGTATATGATTATTGTTAAGTCCAAAAACTGAGAATATAATATTTTCACAAATACAATAGAATATAAAACATATGAGTATGTATATGAATATAAATATTTATTTATATGCTTGTAAAAAACTTTGTTTGTGGATAAACCAAAAGCCAAAATGTGTGTGTGTGTGTGTGTGTGTGTGTGTGTGTGTGTATACATAGAAACCAATAAAATGTGTGTGTATATAATTGAGCTTAAAGTACCAACACACATAATATAAACCTAAACTAATTTACTCAAGCGATCTAGATCTTCAATATGCTCTATCTTGGTACACTTGCGGATGAAGCTGGAACTTGAATCTTTAACTTGAATTGCATGGCTTCACTCCACTATTCCGCCAACCTCCATTGGATATGATCGTGAATGCTTGATTTCATCCATCCTCCAAATTGTTGTTTGTCTATAATAAATAGAAATATACCAACACTAGACAATTTGCTAAACTATATTCATATTGTACTTTATAGTAACACATTGTTTCCTACTACGAATTTCAGTATTAGAGGATCTTTCTTACTTGATGAAATTATTAAGTGCATATACTAATGGAATTAAATCTTGATGCAGGAACTAGGTATCTAGCCTTCGATAAAAGAGCATAAATTTTGGACACATAAGATAATTTATGTACAGTAAAATCAGTTTCCTTTGGGAATTTGCAGAAAATCTTTTAGAAACCGTGCTTTGTACGGGTCTAAATACTAGTTATTTCCTAATCCGAGTAGAATAGTTGATATTACATGTGACTTTGATGAAACTTACTTAGTTCAAGAAATGTCAAAACAGATATGATCACAAATTTTCTCATGCATGTTTCAAGGATATTAAATGCTGAAAACCTTAATTGTATCATTTCTCAAATAAAAAAGGCCATGCACAATCTAAGCACACTCTTAGAAAAATAATCACATCAATAATAGTTTTTGCGGCCAACTTGTTATTCAATTTTACAAGTGCTCTGATCTTGGTCACTCCATGTAATACCTTGTCTCCGCCCCTATTGCTTTAATTTTTACAAAGCATCCAGACATTTTTCATATCAGTGTAAGCAATTACAAACAAAAGACGTCCAATCCTAGTCCTTGTAGTGTTTTTTTATATTTTATAAATTGGTCAGGATTAATTGCAGATATACCCCCTGCTTTATATGACTGGCCACTTATTAAGTCTTTATTAACAATTAAATCCCATAACTAATCTCTGAGCTTGCGCATAGACTCCTTAAAACCGTTGTTTCGAACATGATATCCCTACAATTCCATTATTGAATATAGACCCCTACGTTAAATTCTTTTGACTCTTTTACCTGCACATAAATCTCACCAAGGATAACATCTACCAAAATTCACTAAAGGTAAAAGTGATACGAGTCGCTGAACGAGCACCCTCGATCGCAGAATTTATCAAGAGTGTGTTGTGAAAAAGACAATAAAAAAAACACACAAAAAATTGAGTTGGGCGGAGAAAAATACCTTCTTTAGATTATGAGAAATAATAGATTACAAATCCCTCTCTCACAATCTCTCTAGATCAAAGAACAATCTCCCTGATCTCGTGTCTGAATCCAATCTGGTTAGAAAACCCTAGAAAAGTCGTGTTTTAATATATATCAAACACAAAACCTAAAGCGAACAGGAAACTAGAAGTCTGGCCCAGCCCGACTCAAGGTCGACCGCAGAGACATGTGCGGTCGACCAGACATAACGACAAAAACTCAGTATTGAATATAGGATTTGGTGGTTGGTCACAGAACCCATCGCGGTCGACCGTGAAAAGTCCAGAGACTTTTCCTGAGCTGTGCACGTTCTCGGTCGACCGCACGTGATCGGTCGACCGCGGCGTCACGTGCGGTCGACCGCTGGAAGTCCAAAGTGTTTCCTGTAGTTTTCCTTGTACTCTTAGACGTTGCAGCCTTCAACGACTTCATTCATGTCTCTATTCTCAAGATATCATGAGAATCATCTATCCTCAAGCTTCCATGAGGATCGCTAAGCTCCTAAAACAAGGAAGAAGATACACCCGTATCATGGCTCTCCCCTTTAAGAACTTGAAGTCCCATTCAAGTTAGAACTGTAGCTGAGGGAACTCGCGAGCCCCTCCTTCTCTGTTGAACCACCTGGCTTTGCTAGGAACCTAACCTTGACATCTGATCAAAAACGGCTCCTTCGTCCCGCGTCTCGTCGTAGTCACCTTCCGTTTTAAAATGCAATCTTCTTTGAGCGGTTCTTCTCTATCAACCCACAAGTCGTCAACATGCAGTAAGATCATCTTGTCATCACCTCCATCATCTAACAATGGAGGCTCAAACAACTTCAAATACTTAGCATTGATCACCGAATACATGCCTAGATAAGGTGGCAAATCTAGTTTGAAGCCATTGTCACTAATTTGATCAACAATCCGAAACAGACCATATCGTATAGGCTTCAACTTTTTCCCTTCTCCCTTTAGCCGATCCTTACTCAACTTCAACCATACCATATCACATTTACCAAAATTACAAGGAACTCGATGTTGATCATGTTTGGCCTTGTACTTAGCCTGTGATTTATTCAATTGAGCTTCCACCGTGGCACGAATATGGCAATCTTCTCTAGAAATCCCGCTGAGCTCGTTTTTTTTCACTCTCTTCCTTGCCGTCGGCCGTAGCTTCACTAGAAGATATAATATCGAACAGATTAGGAGGTAAAAACCCATAACAAGTCTCAAAGGGTAACTTCCCCGAAGACCCATGAATAGCCCGATTAAATGCAAACTGAAGATATGGTAAGGTCTCATCCTAAGTCTTGGGATGCTTGGAATTGTATCCTCTCAATATGTGTACCATAGTCTGATTAACTACCTTTGTTTGTCCGTCTGTTTGTGGATGAAAGGTCGTGCTCTTCTTCAATCTAGTGTCCATCAAGCTCCACAAAGAATCCCAAAAGTACCCGAGAAACCGGTTATCTTGATTCGAAATAATCGAATTCGGCAACCTAAAGTACTTCCACACATGCTCAAAGAACAATTATGCCGCACCCGCTCCCATCATGGTCTTTTTACAAGGAATCAAGATCACCATCTTACTGAACCAGTCCACCACAACGAACAGATAATCATGCTCGTGCTTGGTCATTGGCAATCCTCCTAAGAAATCCATAGAAATACTCTCCTACGATCTCGAAGGTACCGGTAATGTAGATACAATCCTCGTTTCCTATTAGAAGGCTTCGATATGCAACATAGCTTACATCCTCCAACATACTTAGTAACGTCCTCTAACATTTTTGACCAAAAGACATGGCGCCATAGATTGAGAAGCATCTTCTGAATCCCAAAATGATCTTGCATACGTGATGTATGTGCTTCTCGAATCCACTGCAATCGGTTGCCATCATCCGGAATGCAAAGCGACGTCCCACGATACAACAAATCATCTTCACCGATCTCATACTCCCCTCTTCGACCAGCTTTCGCCTACTCGAACACACTGCTGAAGTCTCTGCTGGATGTGTATATCTGTACATACTCTAAAGGAACTAAGGGTTGAATGCGCATCACCATCAAGAGAGCCATCACGGGTGGACGAGATAACATATCGTCTAACTTGTTCGTCGTCCCCTTTTTGTACCTAATGATGATGTTGAATGCCATCAAATAGGACATCCACTTCATGTGTCGTGCCTGTTGTAGTTTCGTCTGTGCATGTAAAAATTCCAATGGCTTGTGATCCGAGTGCATAACCACCTCCTTTCCCAACAAATACACCCGCCAATTCTTGATTGCCTGATAAAGTGCATAAAACTCCTTGTTGTAGGTGGAGTAGTTCTAGATAGCACCTGTGAACATCTCTGAATGGTACTCCACTGGCTTCTCATCCTGCATCAACACAGCACTCATAGCATAACTAGAAGCATCGGTCTCTACCTCGAAGGTCCTCTACAAATTCGGCAATACTAACACCGGTGCCTTCGAGATTTTCCTTTTTAGTAACTGAAAAGCTTCCTCATGCGTCCTCCCCCTCTCAAACTAACCCTCCGCCTTCGTAAGGCCATGTAAAGATGCCGCATAAGTCAAAAAAATACCGAATGAACTTGTGCAAATACTGACAAGCTCTCATGAAGCTTCTCACCTCTGTCACTATCCTAGGTGTCGGCCACTTCGTGATCACCGTCACCTTACTTGGATCTATCTTCCGCTAGCCCTTCCCTACGATGAAGCTGAGATACACCAACTCATCCTTTCCAAATTTGCACTTCTTCCTATTGAGCTTCAGCTGTCCGTTCTGTAGCACTTCAAACACCTTCTCGATATGAACAAGATGCTTCTCCCAGGTCTGCTATACACCAAGATATCATCAAGGTAAACTATCACAAAATCCTCTATAAATGGTCACAACAAATCATTCGTGAGTCTTATAAAGGTAGCCGGAGCGTTGCACAATCCAAACAGCATCACCAACCACTCAAACTGGCTCTGCTTAGTCTTGAACGCAGTCTTCCAAGTGTTATCCTTCTGAATCCTCACATGATGGTAACTAGACTTCAAATCCAACTTCGTGAAGAACCTCACTCCCTTTAACTGGTCCATAAGATCATCAATCCGAGGTAATTGGTAGCAATTCTTGATGGTTATCTTATTGAACCCCCGGTAATCCATGCACATGCGCCAACCTCTATCTTTTTTTGTCACCAACAACATTGGAGACCCGTAAGGTGAATAACTCGGCACAATCACTCCTGTCTCCAAAAGCTCCCGAACCTGCCCCTTGATCTCCTCAGACTCCTGTACATATGTGTGGTATAGACCTATATTCGGTAAGGAACTCTCGCCGGTCAACATAATCTTATGCTCCACACCCCGTCGTGGTGGTAGTCTCATGATCTTCGAAAACAAGTCTGCATACTTAGCCTTCAACCTATCAAGATCTTCCTCCTAAAGCTTGCTCAAGGTAGTCAAGAACACCCAACTCATCTGCTCCTCATAAGGTCTAATAAATAATAATACAAACTTCTTGTTTACATTCACTGCCTCTTCGCTTGTGTTACTGTCACCAAACTCGTCTCCTGTGGAAGAAATACTGAACGAAATATGAATTGCTCGCCATCCTTAGTGAACGTATACTTCTGGGTCCGTCTATCGTAGACTGCGTACTTATCCTATAAATAAGGATTGCCCAGTATCACTTAGCAAACATCCAACGGAATAACATCGCATGTGACCTCGTTAATATACGACTCGTGGAGTGCAAATCTAAAAGTACACTGGTTGACCATACTCAATCCCGCCTCCTTCTGAATCCACCCCAAAGGATAGGGTTTCGGATGTTTGATCATCTTTAATCCCAGCTTCTGAACCAATGTTTCGGATATCAAATTTTTCTGGCTCCCTGGATCCACTATGGTATCAACCAAGCTGGTCTTGACCTGTAACTTCAAAATAAAGAGTTGTTCCCTCGGGTCTTCGTCCTCTGTCATAGCTTGCTTTTCCACTATAAGGTTGAGACTGCTATTGGGTTATGTCATCCCGGGAACTTCCTTTGGACCTTGTGCTACCATGTATGCCTTCTTCTCCTCCTTTTTCTTCAACCACTTCGGCTTCAGATGATGGTACTTCTCCCAGCAACGATCAGCTACGTGTCCCGTTTGTTTACAGTGATTGCCTCAATCTTGCCTTCCCTGAATCACCCTTCTTCTTCTCTTCTTTCGGTTGAGATCCACTAGACTTGTCTCCCATTTGTTTGGATTCCCCCTTCATCTTGTTGCCCTTCTTTTGCCTACCCTCAATAGTAATGGCCTTCACACTCACTTCTGTAATGAACTCGACTGTGAACAGCTTCATCTTCTTCCAGATATATTCATTCAGACTCGCTATATACTTTATAAAAATGGAATATTCCTCCATCGCGATGTTGAGGACCATCGTCTGCTGCTTGAATTCTGTCGTATACTCTTGAATGGTCTGGTTGAATCTTTGGTGCAATCCGTACCACTTGTATCAACGATCCTTGAGGAACCCTTCCAGGTAGAACTGCTTCCTCAGTAGCTCCTTAAACTTGTTCCATGACACCACCTTTCTTTCCTACTTGCAATAGGATTTTCATCATGTCAATGCATACCTCGAAAGCTTCAAGGTCGTGAACACGAGTTTCTCCTTGGATGAATATCCGTAGAGGGTAAAATACATCTTCATCCGCTTGATCCAATCATCAAGCCTCTCGATGTTGACACTCCTATCATAAACATGAATCTCTACCTTGAAGTCTATTTTTAAATTTTGGTAAGAACCCTTACCCCCTTGATGAGGAACAGTCTTAACAATCTCGGTCTCCTCATCAAAATCAGATTCCTCGCCCTCCCCGTTAGATTCTACAAGTTTCTTCTTGTCTTTCAAAGAAGATTCATCTTTTTTTCCTTTCCTTAAAAAAGATTGACGAGCTGTGTGAGAGTCAATCCTATTGTCTCCATCTGTTTCTCCAATGCATCAAGTCTCACTGAACTATCCCCTTCAGTCATCTTCTTCTTCCTTAATCTCTGAAGTCCTTCTAAAGAATTAAGGATCTCAACTAGCTTCTTGTATTGTGATCAACTAAGGATCATACACAAGATCCCCTCTTCATAGGATCTAATTGCTCTAATACCAACTTGATACGAGTCGCTGAACGAGCACCCTTGATCGCAGAATTTATCAAGAGTGGGTTGTGAAGAAGATAATAGAAAAATACACAAAGAATTGAGTTGGGTGAAGGAAAATACCTTCTCTAGATTATGAGAAATAATAGATTATAAATCTCTCTCTCACAATCTCTCTAGATCAAAGAAGAATCTCACTGATCTTGTTTTTGAGTCCGATCTGGGTAGAAAACCCTAGAAAAGTCGTGTTTTAATATATATCAAACACAAAAGCTAAAGCGAACATGAAAGTGGAAGTCTGGCCCAGCCTGACTCGCGGTCGACCGCAGAGACACGTATGGTCAATCGGACAGAACGACAGAAACTTAGTATCGAATACAGGGTTTGGTGATCGACCGCAGAACCCATCGTGGTTGATCACGAAAAGTCCAAAGACTTTTCCTGAGCTGTGCACGTTCTCGATCGACCGCGACGTCACGTGCATTCGGTCGCTGGAAGTCCAAAGTGTTTACTATAGTTTTTCTTGTACTCTTAGACATTACCGCCTTCAACGACTTCATCCACGTCTCTATTCTCAAGATACCATGAGAATCATCTATCCTCAAGCTTCCATGAGGATCGCTAAGCTCCTAAATTAAGGAAGAAGATACACCCGTATCAAAAAGAGTAATAAAAAAAAGTTTAATCCAGTTGATATATATATGCAACAATAAAATATAGAGATAAGTCTACATTTAACACATATTACCGGGTGGTCTGTTCCTACAAAAATGACCAAGTCTATGTATTCAACATTATAGCAACAAAAATTTGTGCCTTTTACGCATGAGGAATTTTATCCCGAATCCTAAGTAAGGATAAGTCAGTGCCTAACACATGTTGCCGGTTAGTTTTTTACCGTAAAAAGAACAAAAGCCCATGTATTTGATATCGTGGCAAGTTGTTATTAATAAAGATAAAATCCATGCCTTATACGTATGGAGAATTTTATCCTGAATTCTAAGTAGGGATAAGTCTATGCCTAATACGCATTTTGTTGGGTAGTATATTTCCGTAAAAAATAGCGAAGTCTATGTATTCGGTATCGTAGCACTAAGTCTAAGAGAGTACATTCTTTTAGTACAACGTTATATGTGAAATGGACTTAGATAATTCATATGCTAGCCTGATTCAAATGGTGATCGGTAAAGGCACATCAAACCTATTGATGGCTGAGGGTTTGCCAAAAATCCTATAAGTATTATGGTCAACTACTCCAAACAGAATGAGAAATTGTAATAAAAAATACAACAAGAAAAGGGGGAAATATCTTCTATTTATAAAAAATTGAGCATGTAGATACAAGAAAGAAGCAATCAATCCACATTGAGCTTGTGACTACGGACTTGTTGTTCTAATTTGGACAATTCCTCCGCATAGGCTTCCTCGAGCTCACTCTATAATGAGGCCTTCATGGATTCTTCATCAGCAGTCAATACCTTCACGGCCTCACGATGGGCTTGTTCTAACAACATGTCATCGAACAGTCTGTCGTCAGATCTTAAATGGCCTTGTGTCGGGTCAAATAAGGGTGCATCCGACACTCCGATGTCTGTGCGATGAAGGGTTTCTCCTTCATCTGAACCCTCCATTGAAACGTCTACAGAAAGTCTAAGTGTTAAAATAGAAGAAAGAAAAGTTAAAAATTTATGACGAGTGGAAATTAAACTTACCTCCAGCAGCTACACAAGGTTCCGCGGCCCTAGAATTTATGCTCACTCCTTGCAGTTTTTCTAAAGAGCAAGAAGCATGGAAACAATTAGCGGAGGCACGAATTCTGAATCGTTCAATACCCGTAGTTGCCATCTGAAAGGTGTACTACCGGTGTTAAATGTACATGTGCTTGAGACTCTTATGGTTAGACCAGGTTTGGCACTGGAACCCTCACCGGCTTTAATAGTTACACCCGCTTCAACACTCGCAGGCTCCTCGACCATGGCTTTATATACTTGTTGCGTGAAGTCGGGTTCCTCAAAAAAGTCAAAATAGGTAGAAGGGGAGTTGTATGGCATTTCACCTTCTTTGTGACCCCCTGAAAGTCACAACATTTTCTATGTCTAAAATTTAACAAGAGAATTAAAAGGCCATAAAGAAATGAAGTGTTACCCTTTCCACCGATAAGTGCGTCACTGACTTATCCCGTCTCAAAGATTAACGGCTCGGTACGTTGCTTGTAAGCTAATTTCTTCCACTTTGCGGGTCGAGCCTCTTCGGGATCCACAGGTCTATCCTCTTTAGATCTAGTACACCGCTCAATCCTCAAAGCAGCCTCAGTTGTAGTACGGGATCTCGTTCGGGTAATGGGGTGACCTCTATTCTTCTTCCTCAACTGCTACAACTGGAAGTTCAACAGTCATCCTATTAGGATAGGTTGATAAAACTTGCAGCCTCGGCTTCTTTGGAGCTGGTAGAGGCTTAGGCAAATTGGATCGGCGAGCTCGATCAGCAATCGCCAGATCAAATAGTTTCAAGTAGAAGGAATCCGACAGACCTGGTCTAAATTCCTCTTCACCATTGCTAGTTCATGTGCCTTCTTCATCTACGGTACCCTCTGTTTTCGGAGAAAGTTGCCTTCATTGTCGAATTTATTATAATCTGGATCGCTTACAAAGAATTCAAGATATTCAATAAAAAGAATAAGAAAACGAAAGATTACAACTTTTCAAAAATAACGTAAGATCCGTTCGTCGTTTCTTGCTTGTGTCGGTCTTTAGCCGGTGATGGGGACGTTGATATCCGTGGACTACCTGGCAATCAGATCAGGTCCAGAACTTCATCGATCCACGAAGGAATCTAGAAGCAGAAGCGCCTATCTCGACAACAGCGAGATAATTGCTCTTCTTAGAATTATCACAACGGGATAATTCTAAAGATCGGATGTGGGTGATGCAGATCTGACGACTCTCGATCTCTTGCATTGAAGAACTCGATCACTCTTCAGTCCGGCAGGGCTTCGCCAATTCTCTAAAACTCCATATCTGAAAAAATGAGGCTCCAGGGGCTGTATTTATAGGCTCCAGGGGGTTTCGGGTGGTTAAAACCACCTAACTGACCATTTCTATGTTGGAGACACCCCAGGGTGTCTCAACCTGGACCGAGATACCCTAGGGTGTCTCGGCCTTGGCCGAGACACCCAAGGGTGTCTCAGCCTTGGCCGAGACACCCTAGGGTGTCTCGCCCGTGCCGAGACACCTCGGGTGCCCCAGTTCAGCCTGAGACGCTCCGTTATGCCTGTTCGTCCGTTTCTGCCGTAACTTCTTCATCCGAACTCGGATTTGAGTGATTCCAAGTGCGTTGGAAAGTTGACGAAGAGTTCTATAAGCTTCAATGATTAGATCATCTGTGGAATAAATGAGACATGACAGGTATTTCACCGTTTGTGAACGACACGAGGTGCCCGATTAGTCCGTTCCTTTGTTATTCCGAAATTCTGTTAGTTCACGTAGTTCGTCGGTTTACTTCAAGCGTTCACCGACATCAATCAAGCTTCTGTGAACCAGATGGTGAAGTTCATCATTATTTCTTAACACTGAGCCTTTCGTGGAGACCTATAGGCAATTTTCGATGCCTATAGATACCCCCTCCAAAGCGTTCCAGACTCGTTTCTGGAGACCTATAGGCAATTTTCGATGCCTATAGATACCCCCTCCAAAGCGTTCCAGACTCGTTTCTTTTGTAGAAGAGGCTGGAATACTTTGGATGTGTTTGGTCCAGCCTTCAGTCGGCGTATAGGACCTGTAGTTAGCTTCGATTCTTGACTCCTTCGATTTTCAGTCTACTCGATGCTTTGATGAATAGCTGAAATCCTTTCGGCGCTGCGTTTATCGTCTGGTCGTCGTCGAAGTCTCAAATCTACAACTGATGAATTGAGTTTGGTTTGTGTCATTGAGTTTACTTTTTGATCGCAACGTGTTGACTGGTGTTGACCTAGGGTTATGCGTTGACCGGCGTTGACCTTAGGGTTTCGAACGTCGTACGTTGACTTTTTGATCGCAACGTGTTGATTGGCGTTGACCTAAGGTTAGGCGTTGACCGGCGTTGACCTTAGGGTTTTGAACGTCGGACGTTGACTTTTTGATCGTAACGCGTTGACTGTCGTTGACCTAGGGTTACGCGTTGACCGGTGTTGACCTTAGGGTTTTGAACGTCAAACGTTGACTTTTTGATCGCAACGCGTTGACTGGCATTGACCTAAGGTTACGCGTTGACCGGCGTTGACCTTAGGGTTTTGAACGTCGAGCGTTAACTTTTTTATCGCAACGCGTTGACTGGTGTTGACCTAGGGTTACGCGTTGACCGGCGGTGACCTTAGGGTTTCGAACGGCGTGCGTTGACTTTTTGGTCGCAACGTGTTGACTGGCGTTGACCTAGGGTTACACATTGACCGGTGTTAACCCTAAGGTTTCGGTTGTCACACGTTGACTTTTTGATCGCAACGTGTTGACTGGCGTTGACCTAGGGTTACGCGTTGACCGGCGTTGACCCTAGGGTTTCATTCGTCACACGTTGACTTTTTTATCACAACACGTTGACCGACGTTGACCTAGGGTTACGTGTTGACCGGTGTTGACCCTAGGGTTTTGGTCGTCACACGTTGACTTTTTGGTCGCAACGCGTTGACTGGCGTTGACCTAGGGTTACGCATTGACCGTCGTTGACCCTAGGGTTTCGAACATCGTACGTTGACTTTTTGGTCGCAACGCGTTGACCGGCGTTGACCTAGGGTTACGCGTTGACCGGGGTTGACCCTAGGGTTTCGACTCGTCCGGTGTTGATTAGTATTGGTTTCGTCGAAACATCCAACAACCGACGGGAATGGGCGAAATCGGACTTGAAAAGGGTATCCGGGGGTCGAATTGGGCTGAGACACCCGAGGGTGTCTCAACCTTGGCCGAGACACCCTTGGGTGTCTCGGCCAAGACCGAGACACCCTAGGGTGTCTCGGTTCAAAAACCGAGACCCCCCCTCTCTTTCTCTCTTTTTTTTGTTTGTTTCCTCTTTTGTTTTCCCCCTTTTTCCAAAATTTCAAAAAGAGTCCTATTCCCTCTCAAACTCTCTCTTCTTCTACTTCTTATCCATCCACCATTATTTTCTTCTTTTGAGAACTCTAAACCCATTAAAACTCCCTTCTTTTAAAATCCCTTAAATCCAAGACAAAATTCAGATTTTTGGTGTTCCCTCCTTGGCCGAAATTCTTTTCTCCTCAAAGCTAGGGTTTTTCTTCATCCTCAAGCTCAAGGGAGGCCTCTTGATTTGGGTAAATTTCCCTTTAAAACTTTCCTCTTTTTCAAGAAAGATTGAAGCTTTATGTTTGTAACGGGAGTATATCATGAATTTACATGCCAAAATCATACATTTTTGTTCTTATGGGTTGGATTTTATGAAAAGATAGGGTCTTTGATGATGGGTTGTGTATATACAAAGATTTGGGGGGTTTTATGTAAAATCAACACTATGGCCGAATTTGAGGGGCTTTTGTGCAAAAGTGGACTGAAATTTAAGGATTTTTATGCAAAGTGGGCTGAAATTTGGGACTGGGATTTCATGTATATTTGGCCCAAAATTTGAAAGGTGTTTTTTATGCAAAAGAAACGACATTGTTTGAAGGGTTTATTTGCAAAAACAACCCAAAAAATGTAGAGGGGTTTATTTGCAAAAGGGCTAAAATTTTAGGGCTGAAATTCCAAAAATTTAGACCACAAACCCATGACTAAAGTTTTGAGAAGGGTATGTGGGAATTAGACCAAAATTTGTGGAGGGGTCTATTTGCAAAATTGGCTAAATTTTACAGAAGGGTTTATTTATAAAATTAGCCAAAATTGTGGGACGTTGGGGGTGTTATATGGACAAATATGATGATCATGATCCAATTCAAATGTATCCTTGACTAGAATTTAGCCTTGAATACGAGGGGTATTTTGGGTATTTCACCAAAATTTTCATCAAGAGGGTTTATACTGCAGTTTGAGCTCTGTCACGAAATTTGTAGGTTTAATTAGACTTCAACTATAAAATCCTACTTTAGTTGAAGTTCTTAATTTTCCTTTCAAATTTCGGACGTTCAGATTTATGATTGTACATGACCTGCTGATTTTCATTGCAGATTCTCCATGTCTCCGCGTCGACATCGACTTCATAGGAGTCGTTCCCTTTCGCAGCATAGCGAGGGAGAGGTTCCCACGGCATCCTCTGCAGCGGCATCCTTTTTCGGGGGTGAGCATTTATACTTTCTATATCCCTGATTGATCCCTTCGCGGGTCATTCAGGAAGAACCGACATCCTCCTTCGCGGGGATCGAGGTTTCAGGATATTCTTGGTTCCAGTATACCCTCGTTTGGCCCCTTCGCGGGTCATTCAGGAAGGACCGACACCCTCCTTCGCGGGGGTCGAGGTTTCGGGAAATTCGCGGTTCTGTTACACCCTCGTCACCCTCCTTCGCGGGGGTCGAGGTTTCGGGAAATTCGCGGTTCTGTTACACCCTCGTTTGGCCCCTTCACAGGTCATTCGGGAAGGGCCGACACCCTCCTTCGTGGGGGTCGAGGTTTCGGACTTGTTTTGCTTGGCCAATTCAAGTCTTCCGATATATTGGGGCGATTTTGTGCCATCTTACACCTTGTAGGTCGGTGTATGTTACCACGTTTTTTACGTGATGATGCATACCGTTCTTCCAGTGTAGGACACTCAAAATCGTCTCTCCAATTACCTCGTGGATGATCTTATCTCGCTTTTTTTTTATGAGATGGATTTAATTCTCAGATAATTTTCTGACTCTATCCTTGTTTTGTTGCAGTCGAGTTCCCTACGGGCAGTCTCTCTCCTCATGCTACTACCGGTTGTAGTGGGGAGGTTTTCTCTTCGGTTTCCATCAGGCAGGCTATTGGTCCGCTTCCTCAGTTTGATAGAGATCGTTCCGATGAATCCTGTCGTTTGATACGAGATGGGGGACGTCATTGCTTACGCCAGCTGATCACGGATGCTCCTTTTACTGCGGATTCTATTCTACTCAGGCTTTAAAGAAGCCCAGCTTTCTGTTCGGAGATCACATTGAGGATCCGGCTAGTTTGATTCTTACTGATGAGCATTGGCTGAATAATGATGAAGGAGCTCTCCTGTATATTCCTTCCATTCCTCGTCAGCATTCTTTCACTCATTTAAAGGGACAGGCCGTAGAGCGACAGATGTCCTGGCATCTTACCGATGATGCTGATCGAGTTCATTATGGATATACCTCCCACCATAAGACTCCCGGTTCTAATGGGTATCATTATATTCGCGGTCTTCGACCAGGGATTATGGGTCTTAATCCCGCACCCCCAGGCGAGGTATCAGTAGCCGCTCCTACTGTGAAGAATCGTCTGGCTCAGCTTGGGAGGAGGTTACCTCCACCAGATTTTAGATGTTATGGTTGGGCTTTCTCACAACCCAAGGGATGGTGGACACGTTTGACCAGTTACGTCTTGGGACGTTAGGAGAATGACCTGAAGAGCAGTGGGTTGTACGCACCTATACGAGCCACTATGTATAGATTCCCGGTTAGCTGTCGCCACTTCTTGGCATTGTTAGAGACATATATCCCCGATAGTAACACATTTCTGACTAGCGGTGGAGAGTTAGGGCTGGCGTTGCATGAGATGCACCAAGTTTCTGGCCTTCCAATAGGGGATTTTCCGTACCAGGAGTACTTTCCCTCGAACCAACAATTGGAGTGGCTGAAGAAGGATACTCCTGATATGTACGATACTCTTTGGGACCTCACCTGCCATTATCATACCTCTCTGATTAAGGTTACCACTCAAGCGAAGAGGAAAAAGCAGATCAGCTTGAAGCAGTTTGCTGTTTATTTGTTCCAGCATTTGGAGGGTAATTCCAGCGAGCCCATTCGTGAATTAGATGTTTTGACACCTACCGCTATTAATGAGTTGATGGAGAAGGCTGAGGCTTGTTCTTACACTATTGCCAGTGCTGAGGGAGCTTTTCCTGCAGGGACCAAGTTTCGGACATTCCTTTGTCATGCACAGAAGTCCATTGAGCCCAGGACCCTGCTAGCAGGCTATCTTCATTCCTTTGTCATGCACAGAAGTCCATTGAGCCCAGGACCCTGCTAGCAGGCTATCTTGCCCTTTGGTTAAAGAAGTGTGTCGTTCCATATCAGTTTTCGGACACTTTACCCCTTGAGGTGCTCTTCCCCGTCGTCCAGCTAGCGTATGGGAGGGAGCTTTCATTGCTTCCAACCATGGTTGCTGGCATCCATTGCGGGCTTAGATACTTGGTCGATGGTTTTACGCAGGTGGGCCCTCAACCATCGATCGAGCTTGTTTCTGTCAAGGTCGAGCTTCCGTACATATATCTGATGGCGTGGCTTGTTCTTCATCGTCCTGACTTGATGTCGGTGCCTAGCACTGTTGATGTCCCTATTCCTTTCGTGCAGCTGTTGGAAAGGAGTAGATGGCTCGAGATAACATTCAGTGATGTACAACGAGAGCTTCAAGTTCGTAAGAGCTGGAAGTTCTTCAAGTGTTTTCCTCGCTTTTCAGGTCGCTATGGTGATGTGCTGATTGATGAGGAGAAACCCAGAACTAGCCGGACTTCTCTCGACATTGGTTGTTTCCGTTGGTTGGTGAACATTCGTGTTGGGTATCTCGTTCTTCAGGTGAAGAATCATTGTCACATAGAGCCTTACCTTCCCTACCGTTTCGCTCGTTAGTTTGGCTACGACCAACTATATGTTAGGAATCCGAGCCGTGGTTTGAGGATTGAGGGAGGGCTTATTGACGGCGTTCGGGCATGGCTATGGACTATGGTGGGCTGTACTGGAGCCCATTTTGCTCTTCCTTCATCTAGGCGCAAGTCGTTGACTACTTTCCTCAGCTGCAAGTGGTTCCTTTCTACCAATGAGTTTATAGGTGTGAGGAGCCTTTCAGAGTTGCAGGCTGAGCACTTGGTTCAAGTCACTATGATGGCTGCTCGTAAGGCTGAGCTTGCTAAGAAACAGGGGAAGAAGCCTGCCAAACCTTCCCTCTCGAGCAGAGATAGGATGGAGGACGATGAAGAGCTCCTTCCTACTGATGATGAGGATGAGACTTCTGAGGAGGAGTATGTGGATACAGATACTGACAAGGAAGAACCTAACGTAGGTTTGTCAGACTCTTTCTTTTCAGAATTAACTGACCTGGCCTTCTCTCGTTGGCATCAACGTCATATCCTTTCTCAAAAACCAGAACGAAAGGTCTTATTCACTTATCCTAACAAGATGACTCTTATCACCCCAGGTAGGACAGTCGATGAGCATGAGTCGCTCGCTTCTCGCTATGCGAGATCCCGGCCTAGCGGCAAAGCTCCTGCACAGGTCGAGATGCGTAGCAAGTTCATGCATGAACGGCCCGTTGGTTCTGTGAGGGTTGGTATTCCGAAACGGAAGAAGACCGCTCATAAACCACATGTTGGTCGGCGCCCCTATGGAGTGGAGTTAGGAGGCATCGCCGGTGGAGAGGAAGGTAATACCTTATTGTCTTTATTGCTTTAAGATGACTTGCCTTCTGGGATTCATTAAGCGTAATCATGTTTTATGTTCCAGGAAACTATGAAGAGGGCGAACTTCCACAGGATTCTGTATTCCCTGATTCTGATCGTCTGGATAGCTTCATGCAGCAGATGTGTGATGCCATTCACGATGAGCCCATGGATGTTGACACGAACATTGATACTGAGCAGGTTAATAGTGTTGAGCCCACAATTATGTGCTCAGGTATATCTAAATCCGATGGTACCCTACTCGAGTAGCATTTGGAAGAGTTAGGGAATTCAGGATTCATTATTTTTGTGCTTTACTTTCTTTTAGATAACTTGAAGAATCCAAGCATGGATATTGGGGAAAAAGAATCTTCTGTTCCTACTGCAGGTACCTCTGAGCTTGTCCTTCTTTCCCCATTTTCTTGTATATATCCAACACTTAAATTATTCTGCAGATATCGTATTAGAGAAGCCATAGGATGAGGCCTTTCATGATACAGGTCTTGAGGAACAGGGGTATGTCTCAGCACCAAGTTTCTCAGGATCTATTTGTCTAAATTTCCATTTGGCTAATAAAGAAGTGTAACTATAGGACCAGCCATTATGACTGATGCAACTACAGTTTCTGGGATCGATAGCTTGCATAGCAGCGGTGTCTCCCCGCCACAGCCGGGAGGTACTACCGATTTGCCTACAGGGGTTGATATACCCTCAATGACCACCCCTGCTATTATCTCGGAGCCTGTTGAGACTAGACTGATAGAACCAGCCGTAGGACTCCAACCTTTGGGGACCTCTACTGGTACTGGTAGCTTGCAATTTGCTTTTAAATTCTCTTATCATGTTCGATAATCTCTTACCTTCCCATACTATTCCTTGTAGGATCTCTATCATTTCTATATGAGCGTGTCCGCGCCCTTTTGGCCGATACTGATCCCAACAAAGACATTTTTCACACGGATCTCGGCCTTTTCACCGTCTTTTTTAACGGCATGATCGAGAAACTTCTTCATTGAGGATATTGTTTCGATCAGTTCAGGCGTTCCCTTTCTCGCTACATGACGATGATCAGAGAAGAAGGGTATCCAGAGTTGGCTGATTCCTTCACCGCCGATTTTACTGTTCTGGAGTCTGAGATCCGAGAGTTGGAGGAATTGAAGGCTAATGGAGCTTCTTCCTTCGTGTCCTCTCAGATGGAGCATAGGCTGGCATAGTGGCGCGACCTGAGATCTTCCATCGGCAGCGAGCTTCAGTCACATGAGAATTATGTTGCGCAGCTGATGGCTACTATGGCGAGGAAGGATATGGATAGAGCCGAGTTACTCAGCTCTTTGGATTCCAACTGCGAGGAAGTGGATAGGTTGAAGAAGGCCTTGAACCACGCCGAGGAGTCCGGTGCTATCATTGCAGAAGAATTGGCTGGATTAGAGAGTTCTCGTGGACAGGCACTCGAGAGGCTAGGATCTACACAGGAGAGATTGATGAAGTTGAAGAATGAAGCCGTGAAGATCTTGAACAGTTCTGAAGAATCTGTTCGAGCTGGTAGGCAGAACTTGAGCAGAGTTATGCAGATAGGCTTTCTAATTTAGAATCTCATGTTCTTAACCGCCAACTGCCTTCGGGCTAATGAGCTTTTTATTGTATGCTTTGACTTGATCTATTAGTAGAGACTCAGTATTTGATTCCTTTATGATATTTCTTTGTTGATTATGAACCCAGCGGTCATAAGACTTACAGGATTTTTGGTAAACCCTCAGCCATCAACGGGTTTGATATGCTTTTACCGATTACCATTTGAATCGGGCTAGCATGTGAATTATTAAAACTCATCTCACATGTAACGTTGTGCTAAGAGAATCGTTTCTCTTAGACTTAATGCTATGATTTTGAATACATAGACTTAACCATTTCTTATAGGGAAAAAGTACCCAGCATCGTGTTTTAGACAACGACTTATCCCTTCTTAGGCTTCGGGATAAAATTCCCCAGGTTTAGACCCTGGTGTCTTTTTCCATCGGTGAAAGACTAAAACGGCAATGCGTGTTAGACATAGACTTTGGGATTTTTGGCAAACCCCTAGCCTTCAACGGGTTTGACATGCCTTTACTGATTACCGTTTGAATCGGGCTAGCATGCAGATTGTTTTAGTCCGTTCTGCATGTAACGTTGTGCTAAGAGAATTACTTCTCTTAGACTTAATGCTATAATTTTGAATACATAGACTTCGCCATTTCTTACGGGAACGTGGCATCCGACAACGCGTATTAGGCGTTGACTCATCCCTACTTAGGATTCGGGATAAAAGTCCCTAGAATTAAACTCTGGTATCTTTTTCAATCGGTGAAAGACTAAACCGGTAACGCGTGTTAGGCGTAGACTTATCTTTATTTAGGAGTTGAGATAAAATTCCCCGTGCACAAAGTGCACGGATTGGAAGTTGGGAATTGTGTCTTTTTCAGGGTAAAGACGGACTGGAAAATGGAAGAGGAAGAATTTTATATTCTATCTCCCAGTACTGAAGAGGAAGAATTTTATATTCTATCTACAGTTTAGAAAGGAAACTCAAGGCGGGATCTCCGCCCGCAGAATTCGAAGAGATGAAACTAAGAGTGGGATCTCCACTCCGAAAATCGGAAAGATTCAAACGACCCTAACTTTTATAGGATTGGCCATTTGATCCAAAAAGAATCCCTCATTTATTGAGGAGAAAGCCCAATTCCGACCCTAACTTTTATAGGTTTAGTGGAAAAAAGAATAAAAGCAGACTTTCGTTTATCGAAAAGGAATGACTCGGTCTTAGTCCTAACTATTTGTAGGCTTGACTAAGTGAGATTGGGAACAATCCTAACTTTTATAGGTTTGATTGTTCGAATTGAAAGTGGACCTCTCGTTCATGGAAGGAATCGAGAGAGAAATTTGGCTTTGGCCCTAACTTTTTATAGGTTTGACCTGAAAGCAAAGAGAGTGGAATACAGGTAACAATGAAAATGCCAACTCGTACTATCACTCAAAGGAAGACTTTAATGCTAAGTGATTAGGACCTAACATGTTGAGTCTGAGAATTACCAATGACTGGCGGATAGAAATTTTGGTGAATCCACCGTCGATTAATTTGATCAGCGGATGGTTTGGTGAGGAAAGATTAACCTGTCAAAGGATTAGATCTCATCTCACAAAAATAACTCATGAGAGTTAGAGAATTTGACAATAATAAGACGAAACATTCCGACATTCAGAGTTCGAACATGGATTTCTTATTCAACACTTCTACAGTGACTGGGTTATCCCTAAGAATACCACATATGGTATTCTTCTGGGAACTTCCCGATACATTAGTTATCCTGAAGATACTAATGATAGTATTTTTTCAGGAACTTGCCGTTTATCGGCATCATAAGCCGGTCGCCGTCCTTGGTGACTAGGCGATATGCGCCACTCGAGTAGACTGTCTTTACTACGAATGGTCCCTCCCATTTGGGTTCAAATTTGTCTTTCTTCTTGGAGTTAAGGATCATAGGCCGCCTCTCAGCTAAAACCAGATCCCCTTCTTTGAAACTCTGTTGTCGAACATTTTTGTCGAAAGCTCGAGAGATTCTGGCTTGGTAGAATTTGATATGCTGTTGAGCTTCTAAACGCTTCTCATCTAACCTTTCAAGTTCTTCAAGGCATTTCTGATGTTGCTCTTCAGTCGTCATTTGAGTCGCGAGGGCGATTCGAAGTGATGGGATTTGAATCTCCAATGGAAGAACAGCTTCACATCCGTATACCAGTGAATATAGGGTCGCTCCCGTCGGTGTGCGTACTGTGGTACGATAGGCCCATAGAGCCGCGCCAAGCTTGTCATCCCAGTCTCGTTTATTAGTTTTCACGAGTTTTGACAAAAGCTTTATGATAGTCTTATTGAAGGCTTCGGCCAATCCATTCGCTGTGGGATTGTAAGCTGTCAACGAGATGTCCTGAATTTTGAACTTTTCGCAAAACCTGATGAATGCATTGCTAACGAATTAAGGACCGTTGTCATGTATGATTCGTCTTGGGACACCATGCCGGTAAATGATATGGTGCTTGATGAATGCAATGACGTTGCTCGTTTTAACTTCTCTGAGCGGAACCGCTTCAGCCCATTTAGAGAAGTAATCGGTAATTGCTAGGATGAACCGGTCACTTTTGACTGACGGGGGATTTATAGGACCAATAATATCTATTCCCCAGGTCTCAAACGGCCACGACGTAACCGAAGGATGCAGATGCTCCGGAGGTTGATGCATATAATCTGCATGTACTTGACACGCATGACACTTTAGGGTATACGCGACTGCATCACTCATCATGAAAGGCCAAAAATATCCTATTCTTCTGATGCGGTCATAAAGTTTAGGGTCGGGTTGGTGCGCGCCACACTCACCTTCGTGTGCCTCTTTAAGGACTTCTTCAGCTTCTTTAGTCAATAAGCAACGAGCTAGCAATCCATCGTACCCCCTGCGATATAGCGTTCGATTCTCCGTATTATAGTAGAATCTCGATGCTCTTCGTCGGATTGAATCTCTTTCCTTCACGTCTTCTGGTAAGATTCCATGTAAGACGTAATCGATGATGGGGAAACGCTAATCTCGGGGTTCAAACTCAACTTGAGTTAAGTGTGTTTCCTTAATATCTTCTTCTTTGCCATCTTCATCATAGATCGGCACTAGGAGTTGGTGAGTCCTTACTGTAACAAACTGTTCTGTTTTAGGAGGCTGCGCCAGGGATACGGCTAATGCCGCTAACGCGTCTACATAGGTATTTTGCAACCGTGAAATATGTTCGATAAAGAATCCTTCGAATGATTCTGCCATCTCCACTGCCATCTTATGGTATGGTATTAAATCCTGACTTCGGACCTCATACTCTCCCTGAACTTGTTTAACTATCAGTTGAGAATCACCGAAGGCTTCGAGATACTCAACCCCCAGTTCTTTGGCGAAACTGAGTCCTATGAGTAGTGTATTATATTCGGCTATGTTATTTGAGCACGGTTCGGTCAATGAGTAAGCTCGAGGCATCATGTGTTTTCCTGGGGACACTAAGACAACTCCAACTCCGGAAGAAATCTTAGAACCTCCAGGAACACTCGCTACATTAGCTGCTCGTGAAGCGCCGTCGAAGTACAAACGCCATATTTGCTGGTGCGTAAAGGATCGCTGCAATGGCACTCAAACACTAGAAGGGGGTTGAATAGTGTTTATGAAATCTAATGCGGAAACTTTAAATTTCAATAAAATAATATCACAAAGAGTAAGAAAGATCAAACCAATGTGTAGACAATCACAGAAAATTGCATACGCAAACACAAGGATTTATACTGGTTCGGTCCTCCAGACCTACATCCAGTCCCCAAGCCTTGCTTGAGATTTCTCCACTATTTTCACTTGCAAAACCGCAAGCACTTGCAACCCGCAAACAGTACAACTTCAATTTGACAATCTTCAATTGCCAATGCCACAACAATCTCTTCTTTCAAGAGATTATCAAACTGAAACAGAATGGTACAACTCTTTCTCTTCCTATAAGCCTTGATGTATAGATGTGAGTGACTTACAATAGGCTATAGGAATGGTTTTTGTTCTAGAGTAATGGAGTTTTAATCAAGAACAAAACTAAAAATTAACACTCAGTTTTTCTCTTCAAAAATGGAGTTAAGAACTTAAGAAAAACTCAAGTTTATGGAAAGGAATCTTGTTATTTAACTTCAGAACTTAACACTTATTTATAGGCACAAGTTTAGTTCAAATTATATCAAAAATAACTGCCAAAACGTTCATAAAACGTTCAAATCATTTTGAAAAAATGACAGTTAGAAATGACTGTATGGTCGACCAGATTGAGGCCTGGTCGATCAGAAAGGCTTCCTGGAACTTGTATGGTCGACCAGATTGACTGTATGGTCGACCAGACAGGCTTTCTGAAAATTGTGTGGTCGAGACTGAAGCCTCTGGTCGACCAGGTCCATATCTGGTCGACCAGACAGAGATTTTTCTGAATCTCTGTTTCTGGTTGTTATATCTGGTCGACTAGACATTTCTTTGGTCGGCTAGAAACTATGTTATACATATTTTCAATAGTTTAAAATGTTATTCATTCGTTGATTAGACTTAGGATTATACTTAGAATATTTTCTATGATTTTCTAAGTGATTAGTGAGTTGTGTGTGTGATCAAGGCTTGTACAAAGTTTCTAAAAGAAAAGACAGAATTGACAGAATTACATCTTTTGAACTTCATCTTTTGATCTTTGAAATCTGATTGTTGCTTTGAGATGTATATCTTAAATCTGCAGTAAAATATGTTAGATAAACAATAATTTGTTATCATCAAAATACAAGAGATATTGTAACATCAACCATGTTCCCAACAATCTCCCCCTTTTTGATGATGATATATAATATTGAAAAACTTTAAACATACTTACTCCCCCTGTAACAATGCATACATGTTAATTTAACACACAAAAAAATAGCACTTATTAGTAATCCTAATATTGTATAACAATGCATACATGTCAATATTCAATATTGCAATAGTTGTCAATATTTCAATATTCTAATATATCTCCCCCTTTGTCATTAACAAAAAGAAGAATAGAAAGGGAGATAATAATAAATAATGAAACAATTAATACATTTCTTCAATACAACCTAATATTTCTTCAACATGGCCTAAAACTTCAAATAAATCTTCAAGATTATGCACATAGTCCATTACATCTCCCATCCAAATAGGAAGACATAAGCTTGCAATGAAAATTAAGTTTTCTATGGGAGTCATATTGAATGTATTGTGTTGTTTAAGAAGAAATATTTCTCTATTTATAACCATGGAAGTAGTTATTAGAGACTAACCATCAAGTAGTTATTTAAGAATTGGTTAGAATAACTAAAATATGAGTTTAAAAATTTATGAAACATTTTTCTTATGTTAATCAAGATAAATGACAAGAATATTTGCTAAAAAATAAAATTTCATTAAGCAAAAGCAAACATACTTGTTTATTAATAACTAGCAAAAGCAAACATAGCAAACATACTTAACTAGCAAAAGCAAACATAGCTAACATACTTGTTCATTAATAACTAATAAACTCTATTGATGTGGAGGAAATTGATCATGAAAGTAATGGAGAAGTTCATCTTGACTTTTACGCATGGCATCTTGACTCTCACGCATTTGAGAAAGTTGGTATTGCATTACATAATGAGATGCAACCAATCTATCTTGGGTTTCCAATATGCGTGTTTGATTTGTAGTGAGAGTCTCAAATTGACTAGTAATTCCGGCATAGTCAAAAGATTGCTCATGTGTTTGCTCTTGAGGTTGAGCTTGTGGTTCTTCTTCATCTTCATCATCATCTTCACCAACTTCTTCTTCTTCCACATCCATGTTGTGCTCATTCGGATTGTGAGGAATCTTCATTCTTGCTAAAGCGGCTCGATTGAAAGGAACCGAGTCACTCACTATATCCGACTCCATATGGATGGGAACGTCAAAAGCTTTGAAAATATGTGTAAGAACACATCCATGATCAAGAGTAGCAAAAACCTTTTTGAGCAAGTTATTGTAAATAACAAGTGCCCAATTAACTTGAATATCTCCCATGACGGCATAAATGAATTTGGCTAGATCAAGAGAGATATAAGTAAAAGAACCCGACTTTTGGAAGATATTGTGAGAGAGAATCCTACCAATTGGTCTAGGAAGAGGGCGAAGAACTCTATTGTAGATAGGAGGATGAAGATTTTGACCATCTTCTAGCATAGAAGCAAGAATTGTAGAATCGGTCATCTCGATTTCACTCAAAGTTGCACCGGTATTGGGTACATTGAGTATTTCAGAAATTCTCTTAGGAGTGAGCTTAATGGGTACATTCTTCACCATAGACTTGAGATAACTAGACTTGAAACTCATATTTGTATAGAACAATCTAACAAGAAAAGGATAGCAAGGAACAACATTTCTTATGGAGAAAAGTTCAAACAACCCCGTATTTTTGAAAAGACATTCTAAAGGATAGTGCTCAAAATCGGAAAATTTGATAAAACGCTCTTGATGAACGTCTTGACTTGAGAACTTTACAAATTCCTTTGCTAAAGTAGGATTGTTGAGATATTGTTGATAAGCAACATCCGGATCTATGGTAGATCTTGCTCTTTTGGATTTGGAAGAGGATGGTCTTTTAGAAGTAGACATGATACCAAGAAAACTCTTCAACTTCTTGAAATGTAGAGAGGTAAGGTGTGAAGAAGAATGAGATGAATGGAAGACTATTTATAGAGAGAAGTATGAGGGTTTTCAATGGTCAAAGATCCATTCAATGGGTTGTGTACCTAATGAGTCAAAGATTCATTCAATGGGTTGTGTACCCAATGAGTCAAAGATGCTTTGAATGTAGTCTCTAAGGAGTCATGGGCTGATGAGAATAGTAAAAGTAGTCAAAGAATACTAAAGACTTGATGTCATAACACGTAAAAATCCAAACTAGGCATAACTGATGTTGTCTGGTCGACCAAACCAGGTACTGGTCGACCAGACAGTGACTGATTTTCGTTTACTGTCCAGTATCAACGTGTCTGGTCGACCATGTACAAATCTGGTCGACCAGTCAGTGAATTACACAACAATTTGTGTAAAACTTCTGGTTTAACCCTAGTATTTTGTTTATACAAATAATACACATATATTTCAAACATTTTCATTCACACATACATAGTAACAAACATATATACACACATATATATCAATTAATGTCGATTATTGTACATATACCTAATTCGCGTCTAAATTTTACAAAAGTTTCTTCTTTTAGGGGTTTTGTGAATATATCGGCAATTTGTTTATCTGTTGAAACAAATTCTAAAGAGATATCTCCTTTAAGAACATGATCTCTTAGAAAATGATGTCTAATGTCTATATGTTTGGTACGGGAGTGATGTACTGGATTCTTTAATAAATTAATAGCACTAGTGTTATCACAAAATATTTGTAAAGTTTGACATTTAATATTATAGTCTAACAAGGTTTGCTTCATCCACATAACTTGAGAACATGCTAAACTAGCAGCAATATATTCGGCTTCAGTTGTGGATAAAGAAACTGAATTTTGTTTCTTGCTAAACCAAGATATTAATGAGTGTCCTAAAAAATGACAAGTACCACTTGTGCTCTTTCTATCAGTTTTACATCCCGCAAAATCCGCATCACTATATGAAATTAAATCCAAATTGCTAGATTTATTATAAAATAAACCATAGTTGGTTGTATCCTTTAAATATCTAAAAATTCTTTTTACAGCTTTCAAATGTGATTCCTTCGGATTTGCTTGAAACCTAGCACAAATACATACACTAAACATAATGTCCGGTCTATTAGCAGTTAAATAGAGTAAAGAACCTATCATTCCTCTATAGGATTTTTGACCAACACTTTTACCCATTTCATCTTTGTCTAAAGATGTTGTAGTGCTCATAGGTGTATGTTTACTTGAAGTAGTATCCATTCCAAAGCGTTTCAAAATATCTTTAACATATTTGCTTTGATTAATGAATATTCCTTCATGTAATTGTTTAATTTGAAGACCTAAAAAATAGTTTAACTCACCCATGTGACTCATTTCAAACTCATCTTGCATTTTCTTTGCAAAAGTTTGACAAAGACTTTCATTTGTAGAACCGAAAATAATGTCATCTACATATATTTGTATAAGTAATATATCATTTTCTATTTTCTTAATAAACAAAGTACAATCTACTTTGCCAACTTCATAACCTGAAGTTAAAAGAAAATTTCTAAGTCTTTCATACCAAGCACGTGGTGCTTGTTTGAGACCATAAAGAGCTTTCTTCAACTTATATACATGATTTGGAAATTTCTCATTTTCAAATCCAGGTGGTTGTTCAACAAAGACTTCTTCTTTGATGAAGCCATTTAGGAAAGCACTTTTTACATCCATTTGATATATTTTGAAACCCATATAGCAAGCAAAGGCAAGTAATAATCTAACTGATTCTAATCTTGCTACAGGAGCGTAGGTTTCATCATAGTCTATTCCTTCTTCTTGAGAATATCCTTGAGAAACTAACCTAGCTTTGTTTCTAACTACGTTACCATTTTCATCTAACTTATTTCTAAATATCCATTTTGTTCCTATAATATATTTATCATTAGGACATGATACTAAAACCCAAACATCATTTCTAATAAATTGATTTAATTCTTCATGCATGGCATTTATCCAAGAATCATCAAGTAAAGCATCTTTGATATTCTTTGGTTCTAATGAAGATGTAAATGCAACATGAATGAATAAATTCAATTGAGATCTAGTTCTAACATTATCATTTATATTTCCAATTATATTTTGATGAGGATGATCTCTAAGTTCAACAAAATCTTTGGGTAATACAATATTATCCTCTTTTGTTAAAGTTTCTTCAACCTCATCCATATTGGAATCAATTTCATCATCTTCTAATGAAGTGATTGGAATATTAGATATTGTTTCATCAAAGGAAACATTCAAAGATTCTTCAATAGTTGAAGTCTTTTTGTTAAAAATTCTATACGCTTTACTTCACATAGAATAGCCAACAAAAATATCTTCATCTGATTTAGAATCAAATTTTTCTAAATTATCCTTAGTATTAAGTATCAAACACTTACATCCAAATATTCTAAAGTAAGTTACCTTAGGAATACGATCATAAAATAACTCAGAAGGAGTTCTATTTAGGATGGGTCTTAATAAAACACGGTTTAAAACATAGCATGCACATGAAACAGCTTCAGCCCAAAAAGATTTAGGAAGATTAGATTCACACAACAATGTCCTAGCACATTCTTGTAGTGTTCTATTCTTTCTCTCAACAACTCTATTTTGTTGTGGAGTGCGAGGGACTGAAAATTCATGTTTTATACCATTTTTGTTACAAAAATCAGAGAATTTTTCATTCTCAAATTCACCACCATGATCACTTCTTATTGTGATTATAGTAGTGGATTTTTGATTTTGTACAAGCTTACAAAAATCTGAAAATAACTTAAATGTGTCGTCCTTATGTTTTAAAAATATAGTCCATGTGAATCGTGAAAAATCATCAACTATAACAAATGCATATCGACTATGATTTAAAGAAGCTATTCTAGAGGGACCAAATAAATCAATATGGAGTAATTCCAATGGTCTTTTGGTTGAAATAACATCTTTTGATTTATGACTAGACTTATGCATTTTTCCTTTGTGACATGAATCACAAAAATGATTTTTCTTATAATCTAATTTTGGCAATCCATTTACTAAATTATTCTTAGAAATGCGTGAAATATTTTTAACATTAACATGACCTAATCTTTTATGCCATATTAGTGATTCATCTTTTGATACTAATAAACAATGTTTATGAGTTTTGATATCCATGGAAAGTATAAAAATATTTTTCTTTCTAAAACCGTTGAACAATAAAATTGTCATGTCATTGTTATATATCATGCAATTATCTTTTTCAAACACTATTTTATAATTTTTATCGCATAATTGACTTATACTAAGCAAATTATACTTTAAACCATCGACTAATAACACATTATTAATAAGAGTTTTAGAGTTCATACCGACCGTTCCAATTCCTACCACTTGACCCTTCTTTTTGTCACCGAAGGTAACGGGTCCTCCATCTTTAAATTGTATGGAAGAGAATAAGTCCTTGTTCCCGGTCATGTGCTTGGAACAGCCACTATCTAAAATCCATGTTTCCCTTTTATTAGGTACCTGCAAAATAGATGAAATATGATTTGGTACCCTTTAACTTTTGGGTCCATGAGATTAGCATTTAGGAAACCAAACCCAATAAGAATTTGGTTTACCTACATTGTATGAAAGATAGTTTTCAGAATCACAAATATCCTTTTTGTAATTTGATAAGTATATCTTTTTATCACTTAAACATGCATTTTTAGGAACCCAAATGTAGTTGGATTTTAAAAGATTCTTACATGCAACTTTCTTCATATGCATTTTTCTATCATAATGTGAAAATACCTTAGAACTAGCATGCATAGATGTATCACTATGTTCATGATAATTACTTTTCACAAATTTAGAATATAAATAAGCATGATTTTTCTTTTGCATAGAAGAGTATATTTTCTCATTACTGGAGTTAGAAACATATCCTAATCCTTGTTTACTCTTAGCAGGTAATTGATAAGAAAGTAGATTATCTAGATTCTCTTTTCCTTTGTTAAATTTACCTACATTCATTGATATAGTTTCATATTTGGTTTTAAGACTATTAATATTATCATTTAAATTTGAAATACGAACTTTAAAGAAATCACATTCTTTTTTAAGAAGTTGATTGTTACTAGATAACTTGTAATTTTCAGAAAATAACTCTTTATTCTTCTCTTTAAGATCTTCTATTTGTGAAGCATAAGGAGAGACTAAAGTGTTATTCAAATTTTCATTTTCATTTTTTAATATTTTAAAAGAAGAATTTAGTTGCTTGTATTTCAAAAATAATTCGTTAAATGCGTCAAGTAACTCATCATGATTACTTACTTGATCATCATCAGATTCATTTGCCATAAAGCACATATTCGCTTGATGATCTTCTTTTTCCTCTTCTTCATCTGAAGATGACTGGTCACTATCATCCCATGTTATCGACAAAGCCTTCTTCTTTTTGTTCTTCACTTGTTCATTCTTGTTCTTTGTGAACCCGTTGAAATTGTTAGAAGACTTCGACTTTAACTTTTGTTGTAGGGGACAATCTTTCTTGTAGTGTCCTGGCTTATTACAACCAAAACAAGTGACTTTGTTAGTATCTTTGAATTTACTAGAAGAGAACTTACCTTTCTTCAAGAATTTTCTGAATTTGCGTGTGATTATTTCAAACTCTTCTTCGTCATCGGAATCCTCATCATCAGTAGATGCTTGGAAAGCAAGAACCTTCTTGTTCTTATCTTCATTATCCTTTTTCCGATCTTCAAGTTGCACCTCGTATGCCATCAAATTCCCTATCAAATTTTCTACTGTCAATGTGGAGAGGTCGTTGGCTTCCTCTATCGCGGTAGTCTTCTTCTCCCAATCCGAAGTAAGAGCCCGGAGGATTTTCCTAACCATCTCCACTTGTGTGTAGACCTTTCCTAATGCAATTAGGGAGTTGATGATGTCGGTGAACCTTGTGAACATTTCACCAATTGTCTCGTTGTCTTTCATCTTGAACATTTCAAACCTGTGCACTAAAACAGAAATTTTTGAGTCTTTAACCTTAGAAGTTCCTTCGTGGGTTACCTCAAGTGTGTGCCAGATTTGATGTGCAGTGTTGGAAGTAGACACGCGGTTGAATTCATTCTTATCCATTGCGCAAAACAATGCATTTATTGCCTTGGCGTCAAGATTCACATTTGTCCTTTCCACCAATGTCCATTCAGAGTATGGAGTAGTAGGCTTGTTGTAATTAGACTCCACTATGCTCCAGAGATCGAATCCTAACGATTGAAGGTAGATCTTCATCCTACACTTCCAGTAGTTGTAGTTTGAACCATCGAAAAATGGTGGTCTTTGAGTAGAATGTCCTTCCTTGAACTGTGATGTAGATGATGTAGCCATTGTTATCCTTGATCAACCTGCTCTGATACCAATTAAAAGATCGCTGCAATGGCACTCAAACACTAGAAGGGGGGTTGAATAGTGTTTATGAAATATAATGCGGAAACTTTAAATTTCAATAAAATAATATCACAAAGAGTAAGAAAGATCAAACCAATGTGTAGACAATCACAGAAAATTGCATACGTAAACAAAAGGATTTATACTGGTTCGGTCCTCCAGACCTACATCCAGTCCCCAAGCCTTGTTTGAGATTTCTCCACTATTTCCACTTGCAAAACCGCAAGCACTTGCAACCCGCAAACAGTACAACTTTAACAATCTTCAATTGCCAATGCCACAACAATCTCTTCTTTCAAGAGATTATCAAACTGAAACAGAATGGTACAACTCTTTCTCTTCCTATAAGCCTTGATGTGTAGATGTGAGTGACTTACAATAGGCTATAGGAATGGTTTTTGTTCTAGAGTAATGGAGTTTTAATCAAGAACAAAACTGAAAATAACACTCAGTTTTTCTCTTCAAAAATGGAGTTAAGAACTCAAGAAAAAACTCAAGTTTATGGAAAGGAATCTTGTTATTTAACTTCAGAACTTAACACTTATTTATAGGCACAAGTTTAGTTCAAATTATATCAAAAATAACTGCCAAAACGTTCATAAAACGTTCAAATCATTTTGAAAAAATGACAGTTAGAAATGACTGTATGGTCGACCAGATTGAGGCCTGGTCGACCAGAAAGGCTTCCTGGATCTTGTATGGTCGACCAGATTGACTGTATGGTCGACCAGACAGGCTTCCTGAAAATTGTGTGGTCGAGACTGAAGCCTCTGGTCGACCAGGTCCATATCTGGTCGACCAGACAGAGAAATTTCTGAATCTCTGTATCTGGTTATTATATCTGGTCGACCAGACATTTCTTTGGTCGGCCAGAAACTATGTTATACATATTTTCAATAGTTTAAAATGTTATTCATTCGTTGATTAGACTTAGGATTATACTTAGAATATTTTCTATGATTTTCTAAGTGATTAGTGTGTTGTGTGTGTGATCAAGGCTTGTACAAAGATTCTAAAAGAAAAGACAAAATTACATCACTCTTGTAAAGTATATTTTCTTCTTGAAGCGCGAAGTGACTTGATTAACTTCATCTTTTTGATCTTTGAAATCTTGTCTTTGATATAGCCTTAATATCTTGATTGTTGCTTTGAGATGTATATCTTGAATCTGCAGTAAAATATGTTAGATAAACAATGATTTGTTATCATCAAAATACAAGAGATATTGTAACATCAACCATGTTCCCAACAATCTCCCCCTTTTTGATGATGACAAATAATATTAAAAAACTTTAATAACATACTTACTTCCCCTGCAACAATGCATACATGTTAATTTAACACACAAAAAATAGCACTTATTAGTAATCCTAATATTGTATAACAATACATACATGTCAATATTTCAATATTGCAATAGTTGTCAATATTTCAATATTCTAATATATGTATGGTCGACCAGATTGAGGCCTGGTCGACCAGAAAGGCTTCCTGGAACTTGTATGGTCGACCAGATTGACTGTATGGTCGACCAGACAGGCTTCCTGAAAATTGTGTGGTCGAGACTGAAGCCTCTGATCGACCAGGTCCATATCTGGTCGACCAGTCAGAGATTTTTCTGAATCTCTGTTTCTGGTTGTTATATCTGGTCGACCAGACATTTCTTTGGTCGGCCAGAAACTATGTTTTACATATTTTCAATAGTTTAAAATGTTATTCATTCATTGATTAGACTTAGGATTATACTTAGAATATTTTCTATGATTTTCTAAGTGATTAGTGAGTGTTGTGTGTGTGATCAAGGCTTTACATCTTTTGAACTTCATCTTTTGATCTTTGAAATCTTGTCTTTGAAATAGCCTTAATAACTTGATTGTTGCTTTGAGATGTATATCTTGAATCTGCAGTAAAATATGTTAGATAAACAATGATTTGTTATCATCAAAATACAAGAGATATTGTAACATCAACCATGTTCCCAATAGTACGAAGTTGCGTTGACTTCGTGGGTTTCATCGGGTAGGTCGTCATATATCTCGGCGGTATCCGTAGTTGGATTAGCTGCCAGGAGATCACAGATGGCATGTCCTTTTACTAACTTCTGTTGTTTAAAATGTAAGTCGTATTGGGACAAGAGTAAGGCCCATTTTGCTAATCGCCAATTCATGAAAGCTGGTTGAGTCATGAATACTCGGACTGGGTTAACTTTAGAGATGACATAAATGGTCTGTCCAACCAGGTAATGCCGCATCTTCTGAATAGCGAACACTAAGGCGAGGCATTCTCTCTCAATCATAGGATATCGAGATTCAGTGCCTACCATGGTTCGGCTTAAATAATATACCGCCTGCTCATGGCCGTTATCATCATCTTGTGCAAGTAATGCACTTAATGAGTGGCTCGTCGCCTTGACATAAATCAAGAACGGTTTGCCTGATTTCGGTGCGACGAGTACAGGAGGTCTTGAGAGATATTCTTTAATACTCTCAAATGCCTTTTGACAAGCGTCGTCCCATACGAATGACACGCCCTTCTTTGTGAGCTTGGAGAATGGTTGGCATTTTCCTGAGAGATTCGAGATGAACCGACGGATATAAGCTAACCGCCCTTGGAATCCTCTGAGCTCCTTGAGGTTTCTCAGAGGTTGTAATTCATTAATTGCCTTTACTTTATCAGGGTCGATGTGAATACCTTTGGTGGTGACAACGAATCCCAAGAATTTACCACTGGACATTCCGAGGAAAGACTTGGTAGGATTCATTTTCAATTGATGGGTTCGCATCAAGTCGAACATGGTCTTCAAGTCTTTAATGTGATATTTCTTATCACGACTTTTCACGACCAAATCATCCACGTAGCATTCGACAGTCTTTCGAAGATGCTCCTGAAAAATCTTCGACATGGCTCTCTGATATGTGGCACCTGCATTTTTTAAGCCGAAGGGCATAACCATGTAGCAAAAAACGCCGAGGGGTGTTCTAAACGCGGTATGCTTTTCATTATTTGGATGCATCTTTATTTGATTATAACCAGAGAAACCATCCATGAAAGACATCCTCTCGAATCCGCACGTATTGTCGATGATGACATTTTGTGATGGGAAGGGGGAAATCATCTTTTGGGCAGGCAGCGTTGAGGTCTCTAAAGTCGATACAAACCCTGATTTCCCCGTTCTTCTTAAGGACCGGGACAATATTGGCAAGCCAAAGCCCGATTCAATAAGCTTCTTAACTTCGGCCTCGATTGCCTCCATCATTTGCGGACGAAACCGTCTTTGTTGTTGTTTGATAGGTTTGACATCCGGCTTAATATTAAGACGATGCACTGCTATATTTGGGTCGAGTCCTGGCATATCTTCATAATTCCAGGCGAACACATCGATGTACTCCCTGAATAGAGAGATTAACTCTTCTTTCTCTTCCGGTGGGAGGTTGTCGCTAATGAATATCGGCTTCGGATTTTCCTCGCTTCCCATATTCACTTGGGCCACTTGATCCTCGGCGGATTTTCCTCGCTTCCCATATTCACTTGGGCCACTTGATCCTCGGTAGGAGGTTCTCTTTGTTCAAATCTATCGTCGTACTGCATGTTTAGGTGATGAACCCAAGGATCTTCCCAAGTCGACATCTGATCGTCTTCCTCTATTGTGGTAGGATCGACCGTAACCATGTTCGACATCAACTTTTTGAACATTTCACCAATACTAGTGTCGGAATCCCAAGCTGAAGAATCAGAAGAGTACCCGTTTCTAGCTTTGTTAGCAATTTGATCAATGACTTGCCAACAACACTCATCATCGGATGAGGAGACATAACCTAAACCTCTTTTATGGCGATAATAATCATCGGGTTTTCCTTTTGGTACATAGGCCATTCGAGGCGGAACTCGCGGACCTCGACCAAAGCAAAGACCTTCTCCGAGTGTGAAGTCATATCCATACTTCTCCATTAGATCGCGCGCTTTTGTGTTATACCTAAATAGGTGAGGAGCAGGTTTATCATCATCGTCTTCCTCTTCCAAGAAGTGGTCGGGTATCGGAGATTCTCTTCCTTTATCGTATACGACTTCCTTTCCACCCCATGTCCCTGCGGGGATGATAAGTGTCGTTCCGCATGGGTCTTGTACCTGCTTTTTTGTCATGCAAAATAATTGAAGTGGCATATACAAGTCAGGGTTGTCATATAATTCTGTAGTGATATTATCAAGACACATCGAGTACTCTAAATCATCGTTTATTGATAGTTCTTCGGCAAGTTGCCAGTTACAACTACTTTCCGATGATTCTTCATCGTCAAGATTGATTACAATGGGTACAATGTCATTCAATACAAAACCACCATCATAATCAAACCCAGCTTCGGTATCAGCCTCATCTCCGCTGTCCGTTCCTTGGGCCGATGGTTCAGTATCAGATTCAGCACCGTATAAAAGAGAAATCGGTGAAATAGTTCCTGCCAATCGCTTAAAACGGTTGCTTATCGCGGCGACCGACCATCATTGACTTTATTATTTGTGTACACATATTTGAGCATTGGTGGAAGAGAGTTGACGGACTATAAGATTAGCCGTGGATCCAGGTCGACCCAATAGTAAAGTTATAGATGTTTCAGTCGTCAATCAAACGAGCGTAGCAGCGTAACTTCTGACTTTAAGTCCCCCGAGATCTGACCATTTTATTCGGATCTTCGCCAGCAGGGTCTGGACCTACTGGGTGGTTAAATCCGTAGATCGTAGTGCACCGTGGATCCTAGCTTACTGTCGGTATTCAGAGATTATGGCATCAATGCGAACATGGCATGATACTGATCGCGGATCCCGCGGATCGACTTGATGCCGGTGACAACGGTTTTTTTTTTTTTATTTTTTTTTTTTTTTTTATTTTTTTTTTTTTTTTTTTTTTTTTTGGAGGCCATATAGTGGGCCAGGTGAAATACAGAGGCCGATCATGCTTTGAGTTTTTCGTCTGCATGTCTTCTTTGGTGAAGGAAATGCAGGGAAAATGGTGCGCCGCGAGATTACAGTGTTGAACTGACGGCTCCGGTTCTTCAGAAGACGGCTTGATTCGAGTCAAGAAAGCTTCAGAGTCGCTCAAGGCTTCCTGCAATGCTTTCCTTGTGTCCTTGGAAAGACGCAATAATTCGTATAGGGTTATCCTAGCCGGTATATTAGCTAACTGCGCCATGATGTCAAAATAGGGCGGAGAGCTTGCATTTCCCGGTTTGTCTCTCCCAATCGGATGATTGAATTGAGACTGCCTCGGGTTTTGGACTTCTTGGCGTAGAGGCTCCTTCCCTTTCTCCTTTTGCTGGACTTTCTCCGTGGCTACAGGTGTTGGGGGAGTTGCGACAATCCCCAGTTCTGCTAATGTTTTGGAGGGAACGACTTTGGTTACCCCCTGCTTAGCCAGTTGCTCGGAAGCATCCGGATATTTATAGTGATATTCATTCCCGCTCCTAGTAGCAAAGACCTCCTGCTCCTCTTCAGAAAACGGGAAGGCTGGAATTTCATCGTCGTCTTCTCCTGGAATAGCAGAAGCTCCATAACAAGACTTACCTTTTCCTTTTGACCTTTTCTTGGAAGAGGCTCCAGTCCATTGTTCATCTCCAATCAAATCTGGATGAACCCAAAGAATCTCACCATTCGGGGCTGTGTGTGGCACAAGTCCTTTCTGGCGCTGTTTGTGAGGATCATCGTTCACAGTCTTTACTGCTGTATTTATTACCGGCTCATGCTGGAACCAGTTCAAGGGAACAGAACCGAAGCTAATCGATACTACGTTCGCACCCACTTTCTTCTCCTTAGGTTGCTTTATAGTGATGACCCCAACATCTATTAAAGCCTGGATCTTGTCTTTGAGGGCATAGCACGCTTTGGTAGGGTGATGCACCGCTCTATGGAATGCGCAGTATTTTGGATCATTAACTCTTTTAGCATCTTCCTGATCCTGGATCGGAGGCAACTTGATTTTGTTGTTCTTTATAAGGTATTTGAAAATATCGGGAACTTCATCCTCTTTGAACGAATAGACCTTTGGGAATTTCGGCTCTGTGGCCTTTTGCTTCTGGGGCTGTTGTTGCCACTTTGATTGTTAAGGCATCTTCTGCTGCTGCTATTGTAGTTGCGCTTGCACTTCGAATGTTTGGTTCGCGTCCACTGCATTCGCTTGTGCTTTTCCTTTACCCTTAGGGACAAAGTTCTGTTGTGGAGCATTATTCATCGTTTGACCTCTTTCTGCTTTCTTCCTTTTAAGGAATCACTCGGCTCGTTCTCCTCGCACTTTTAAGTCCTTCCAGGTCTTTGGTGGTGCCATTCCCATAGCTTCGAGGATGTCCAATGAAAGATTATTGTGACAAGTCTCGAGGATAAAGTCTTCGCTGACCGGATCCCTGCAGTTCATTGCTTTGTTTCGAAATCTCTTCACGAAGTTTTCGACCGTCTCACCATTTTTCTGTTTCTCATAAAATAGTGTGCCGATTGAAATCTTGGTGTCGTCGTCGAAGAAGTTTGTCAGAAACATGTCCTCCATGTCATCCCAACTGCTGATACTCCCCGGCTTGAGGCGGCGATACCAATCGAAGGCTGCTCCACGAAGAGTGGCAACGAATGACCGTACCATTAAGGGTTCATTCCCAGAGATTATTCCTAAATGGGACTTAAAATATATCAAGTGTTGGGTTGGGAGAGATTATTCCTAAATGGGACTTAAAATATATCAAGTGTTGGGTTGGGGAACCCTTCCCATCAAACGGTGTAAAATTGATCAAGTTGAGTTTCGTCGGGTATGGAATTGATTCCCACTCCCTTGGATATGGACATGGTATCCCAGACCTTTTCACTTCTTGAGCACTCATCAATGTGTTAATCTTGCTTTCCAAGTCCCTCATTTTCTTGTCCTCACTCGTATCTGTTTTCGAGTGATTTCGGGGAGAAGTAATGTGATCCTCCTTTGTGTTGTTATCATCCGAATGGCCACCCCCATTATTGTTGTTGACGGGAGGGGTGTTCATGTTGGCATTATCCTCTTCCCGCTCGTTATCATCTTGATTCGGATTGTTGTGACGACTAGACTCTCCCTGATGGGTTGTCAGCGTCGCGATTTGCTGGTCATGCATTTCTCTCATCTGCTGCATGGTCATTTCCATTTCGAACTTGAAATTTTCCTTCTGCTTAGTCAGAGCATCCTCGAGCAACTTAGCCACCTGTTCGGCGCTAATCATAAGTGACTCATAGGGCTGTCCTGCACTTGAAGCGGTGTCATCGGAAGCCATCGCTGAGCAAGCATCTAAGCCGGCATCCGAGCAAACCTCCGAAGCTTCATCTTCTGAAGGAAGTCCCTTCTGTATTATTTGGTAGTTCTTTCGCCCACTGGTCCCTGATCGCAATCGAGTCATACGTTGGGACACCTCGGTGAACTGATCCGGACTAAAGCGTCGCGTTGACTTTCCTCTTCCGGTCATATTGACGGACACTTCTGGAAATTCATCCTCCTGAAGAGTAGGTTTCCTTCTACGGAAGTGTCTTGGTCTGGCCTCGGATGTTCTAGTGGAGATTCTCTCAAATATAGAAACTCTTCTTGGGGCTTTAGAACAGCAGCATTCTGATAGCACTGCCTTGATTATGTTGGCACACGGACAATGAGAATCCGTGTCTCGAATGTTTCTCTTTCGAGACTTATCCGTACCCCTGGCCCTATAGTACAACTCGTCAGTTTGATAACTGGAGCAACCCATAGAGTGTCGGCACGACTTCCCAGGTATAACACTATCGTCATCAGACGAATATGTTTCCATCTGGGGATATGACGCTTTATTGGCGTCTTCCAAAGTCGTTCGTCCAAGTTTACACTTTTGCGAGCGTGAAAACCTAACGGGCTCTTGAACTTCAACCCGCAATCCAATGCGGTCGGTAACAGGGGCTTTTCCTTTGTTATCTTTCTTAGGGGGATTGGTACGACCCCCAGTCTGGTTTGTTGCTTGGGGAACTTTCAACGGTCCCAATCGCTCCTTAACAGGTGCTTTACCTCGATCTTTTGGTAAAAGACCGAGGCGACCTTTCAAAGGAACTCTGGATCTTGCAGGACCCACATTCTTACCTGGCTCCGTCGGAGGTGCGGGGACAGGGGAAACGGTATCTGAATTTGAAGTAGGCTGGACGGTAACTCCGTCCACTTTTGTCTTAGGTGTTGGTCTTGTCTTTGGCACCCAAACCTGTTTATGTCTAGACGGCTTCTTGACCGTCTCTTCTTTCTGCATCTCTTCCGCTTTCTGCAGAAGGACTCGGGCATGCGCGAGCAATGCGCGGTGTTTCTTGATTCGCTCTTCGAGAGTGGAGCGAGTCTTCTTAATGCGGACCCATTCGTTCGTCTCCGCCTTAGAGGAGAGGTTGGCGGTTCGCCGTTGCTGTTCTTGGCGCTGCCTTGATTTCAGATCCTCCATGTAGCGGATCCCGTCCATCGACTCTGCGGCCTTGGCCAATTGTCGCGCAAGGCATTGACGCCGTCTTTGGCGTGCCCTCTTCGACAAAGCTGGAGCACCTTCAGCAGCTACCTTCATGGCGGAAGGGAGGTCTGGATCTGCAGCTTTGACCTCTTTGGATGCTGCAGGGACGTCACGGGGCACGGGTGCAGCAGCGGCGAGGGGATCTTGGATCTTCAACCCTGAGGTCCTGCGAGCGTTCCTGGAAGAGGAGGTCTTCCTGCGCCTATTTAGAGAGGCGGATCTGGAGGAGGAGGAAGAGATGTACTCTTCAAACTTTTGTTGATCGAACTCGTATTCGATCTCTTCATTCACCTGGATCTTGAATGCCGGTTGCGTCACGACAGCCTCGGCAGCGAGGCTGTTGGCTCCCACTATGGTCACCAGTTTGTTTTTGGAGAAAGTTGCCTTTATTGTCGAATTCATTATAATCTGGATCGCTTACAAAGAATTCAAGATATTCAATAAAAAGAATAAGAAAACGAAAGATTACAACTTTTCGAAAATAACGCAAGATCCGTTCGTCGTTTCTTGCTTGCATGGATCTTTAGCCGGTGATGGGGACGTTGATATCCGTGGACTACCTGGCAATCAGATCAGGTCCAGAACTTCGTCGATCCGCGAAGGAATCTAGAAGCAGAAGCGCCTATCTTGACAATAGCTAGATAATTACTCTTCTTAGAATTATCACAACGGGATAATTCTAAGGATCGGATGCGGGTGATGCAGATCTGACGATCTCTTGCGTTGAAGAACTCGATCACTCTTCAGTCCGGCAGGGCTTCGCCAATTCTCTAAAACTCCAGATCTGAAAAAATGAGGCTCCAGGGGCTGTATTTATAGGCTCCAGGGGGTTTCGGGTGGTTAAAACCACCTAACTGACCATTTTTGCATTAGAGACACCCCAGGGTGCCTTGGCCGAGACACCCAAGGGTGTCTCGGCCTTGGCCGAGACACCTTAAGTGTCTCAGTTTAGCCTGAGACATTTTTGATGCCTGTTTGATCGTTTCCGCCGTAACTTCTTCGTCCGAACTTGGATTTGAGCGATTCGAAGTGCGTTGGAAAGCCGACGAAGAGTTCTATAAGCTTCAATGATTAGATCATCTGTGGAATAAATGAGACATGACGGGTATTTTACCATTTGTGAACGACACGAGGTGCCTGATTAGTCCGTTCGTCTGTTATTCCGAAATTCTGTTTGTTCACGTAGTTTGTCAGTTTACTTCAAGCGTTCACCGACATCAATCAAGCTTCTGTGAACTAGATGGTGACGTTCATCATCATTTCTTAACACTGAGCCTTTCGTGGAGACCTATAGGTAATTTTTGATGCCTACACCCTCTTCTGAAGTTTCCTCATCAGAAGCGAATGACTCCACCTCTTCTTCTATTTTATGTTTTCCTTTGCCCGAGGGACCAGCGGTTTCTTTTCCATTTATCCTCCATTACTGCATAGACTCCTGAACCAGCATGTTAGTGATTCGGGACGCTGCTTTGGCTGCCAACTCCACAATTGATCTTAACTTGACGGGTTCGTTAGCCGCTATCAACCACCTGCAGCATAAGTATGTTAGCTCCAACCGACGTTCAACACCTGGTAGGTTGAACCTAGCACCAGTACAACCTGTCATGCTCCATAACCAAGCCCGAGCACTATCACTAATCCTCCGTGAATCTTGAGCCATCGATTCGGGTTCCCGATATAGAATTGATCATATCCTAGCTGGTAGCCGAACTGGTAGTGCAAATACGGCTCTATGTAGCAATGGTTTCTCACCAGAAAGATCAAATAGCCCAGTCGGATGTTTACCAGTCATCTAAAATAGCTGGCATCGGAGGAAGTCCTATTAACCCCCGATTTCTCCTCATCAACCAATGACTTTCCATATCGACAAGAAATAATACTTTGTATGTGTCTATACCAGAATGTGCTAATAGAGTTTCTTTTTGAGGGTGCAATTTGATTTGGATACGGCTTGCATATGATACATGCTATATTGAATATATCCACTTACCCATCTTGGATACTGATACGAATACAAATACGCATATGGCTCGGTAAGGAAAATTCATATTCATAAAATCGGATACGGCTACGGATATACATGCGGATATATAAACGGGTATGCATGCGGTTACAAAATAGATATGAGAAAACTAGATAGTATTAAAAAAATATAGTTCATGTGGTACAAAAGAGCTTAGTAATACGTTCATTATATCTAAAAGCTAAGATTAGACATATTGATTACCAAAGTTAACCTCAAATCCATTATATAAGGATTAAAACTATCGTAACGGTATGAGTAATATGTATTCAGATATTTCGAATACGGATCCAGATATTTTACTATAAAACCATATCCGTAATCATTTCCTACCGGTTATAGAGTTGAATAACCATATCCATGTCCTAACAAATACAGACATTTACGATATAGTTTAGCACCCCTAATCTCTATACACAATTAGTTATTAAAAACATTTCTACACGCAATTAGTGCACTATCAGATATATTTTTTTTAACCTTTTTGATGCAATATTAACCGAGCAGACAAGAACTAATATGATGCATGCAAATGAGATGCTCTGAATCATAAAATATGACAACTGAAATCTCCAAAGTCTCTCTCTCATTCTCCTATATATTGAATGGCTTACAGCGACTACTCATGTGCAAGATATTCCAGTAAATTTTGCGCTGCTCTGTTTTTACCATAGACAACATCCCACGTGCTCCACATGCTATGAGCTAGCGTGATAGTTTCTCTCACTTCTTGCGCATCATCATGAAGAAATAACTATGTTTTCTTTTTCTTCTTCTTCTGACCTTTCTACTCTCCCAACATCAATAAAAGAAGTGCTAGGCGGTATAAAAAAAATACAAAAAGATTCTGAGGATTTGGGCTCTTATCAGCAGCGCCACTCGTAAAGTGTTCACCTCATGCATCTTTATTTCACATCCTTTGCATTATTAATCTAATCAAGAGCACAATCCTATGAAAAGATGGAATGCTTTATCAGCAAATTCTTTGTTTAGTATTATGCCCATAACAAACAACTATTTGCCTATCACACCATATTCTAGGTAAGGCAACTTTATAAAAAGGATGGCTACACTTTAAGTACTCTAACTTGCATTATAATTACAAAACTACTCCATTGTTTTGTTAGTTAATTTAAGTGGTTAGAACTATGTAGCTTTAAAGCTTGGTTCCATGACAAAAAAACTACTCAATTGTTTTGTTAGTTAATTTAAGTGGTTAGAACTATGTAGCTTTAAAGATTGGTTCCATGACAAAAATTTGAGCATGAGCTGAAGTTAGAATATGTTGTACACTAGTACACCATTCACAAAATGTATAGACCAAGTGGATGTAGATTATACTAAAGAGCCTTATCTCGAGCTCATGCTCTATAACCAACTTCACCATTTTTTTATTTTTTGGTCAATGAAGTAATTTATTCATTTACCAAATTGAAAAAGTTATGTACATCAAGATCTCTACAATGAGAAATCTAACAAAAATCTTCTAACAACAGTTCTATCTAACTTTTACAAAGATAAAATCAAATCTCTATTTTCAGCTGAAATAGAATTGTTCATGCAAATGGTTAAGATATCAATTTTGATATTCCGAACCAATTGAAATGTGCTTCTTGCCTTCTGCTGAAAGAACCTGATATTCCTTTCCCTCCAGACGTTGTATATGGTCGCCGATATCGCCATCCTCTTCACATTCTGTTTGAAAATCATTGCCTCTCAACTTGGTATTAAACCAGTTCATCAGTGTATTCCACTCACAGGTTTGCCATTCAAACTTGAGCCAGTCCATGATAGTTAACCACACTTCCCTTGAAAAAGAACAGGCAAAGAACAAGTGATTCCTGCACTCCGGAGTAGTCGAACAAAGATAACATGTATTTGTGTTAACAATTCCTCTCTTCATCAATCTATCTTGAGTAAGAAGTCTATTCTGTGCCGCAAGCCAAAACACAAATGCATGCTTTGGGTAATTCATCTTTCCCCATACTGTACTGAATCAGGGCACCCTATTAGTGATTGGGGAGAATTTTGAATGCATGCTTTGGGTAATTCATCTTTCCCCATACTATACTGAATCAGTGCACCCTATGAGTGATTGGGGAGAATTTTGCATAAACTGCAGACAACTGGATTTTAGATTTCTTATAGCAGGAACTCAGGATTTGTATCAAGTTGTCTATTCCTCCCCAAACATCCAAAGCTTTATTCCTGATTTTGATTAGTTGTTTCCAACACCATGAGTCCCCTGTTCTTGCATTAACTTCACCATATTTGAATGTGCGCTAATGACCTTTAATTGAGAGCCAATTAGCCCCAAGTCTTTGAACATATGCTTATGAAATAACTCAAACTTGTGCTTCGCATCACTTTTGGCCTTGTTTAACACACCCATCTCAATGTCGTCTATTGTATGTGAACACGTACAATACCAATCTTCAACTTCAATACTTTTACGTATATGGTTTTTTTCTTTAAAAATAGATCCTTCTAGTATATATTTGATTAAAGGGAGAGAATACTGGTAATTAGCTAGGAATCTCAACCCTTTTGTTTCATTCTCTTGTTGTTATCATGGAATGTCAAACTCATAAGATAAGGTGAAAAGGTGATTGCCAGCTAATTCACTCACCCGATCACTTTCATGCTTGCCATATTTTACCTTGATATCCAATTCTAAAGAAGGTTCATTTGTGCCATAAAATAAATTTTAGGTGCATTAATCCACAATTCTATTTGTGGAAGGTAAGCAGGGCCGGCCCCGAGCTTTGGGTTGCCCTAGCCCAATCTAATTTTGGTTGCCCCTTATATTAAAAATTTGGTACGAATAATAACGATAAAAATGAATACATATAATACAATTTAGCGTTCTATATTGGGCTCAAACTGATTATATTCTCATGCAAAATCAATATTCATATAAGAAGAGATTACATTTGTGCTACAAGTTAATTCAAAGAAAAATACTTCGCCTTGAATTTTTTGAAGCGAATTCTTCAATTAAGTCATCATACTCAAGTTTCTCCAAGTATTCATTTTCAATTGATATCATTGCCAATCCATTCAATCGTTCATGTGACATGGTAGTGCGAAGATAACTTTTTATCAATTTCAATTTGAAAAAACTTCTCTCCGCCGAGGCAACCGTAACAGGGATAGTAACAAAATTCGATTAGCAACTCATTCCAAAACATCACAACCCCTAATTCAATTATTCAACAACAAAGATTCAGCTAAGATTCAAAATCAGAAATCTTGATTTCATTGCAAAACATCAAAACTCCAAATTTCTGTCCAAAAAAACCCTAAAATTATTTAGTTAAAAATATTTACCTGATTGGGTTAGAGGAGTCAGCGGGGTGAAGCCTGAAGGACGGGTCCGATGGGAGCAGAGTAAGGTCGGACCGTCGAATGCTCGGGAAGGAGGAGAGGAGTGGTTTTCTCTCTTTCTTTTTTTTTCTTTTTTTGTGAGCAGAACAGAGACTGGAAGGAGGAGAGGAAATGCTGACGGAAATAAAGGAGTTGGGTAGGGTTTTTGGTATTCATTAGAGTTCTTTTACAAATAGAACCCCTAACAATTTTTGCATAAAGGTCCTCTTACAAAGTCCACTTCAAAAATCAAAATTAATTACAGTTTGAGGGATGAAGGAGCGGGAGGGATGGGTTGCCCCCCGGCCCTGGGTTGCCCCAGCCCCGGGGCTTGGTGGGCTTACCCCAGGGCCGGCCCTGAAGGTAAGTCGCCTGCCCTTAACTTTGCCACTTAAACAATGGTGGGCTGTCCTATTCAGGTGTTAGCGTGAGGAATACTATCTTTCATCAACATGGTACGTCTCAAAAAAGGGATTTGTTCAACTTTATAGAATTGGATATCTCTATCATCTGTTGATAGGTATTCACAAGACTATCTTTGGTGGCCTATTCACCCATCTGGCAGTCAAATCTTTTTACTCTGCTGTGAACTCTGTGGGAGTGAAATCATCTCTTTTCAATTTTATTTGGAAGTCTCCCAATCCGACAAAGGTGAAGTTTTTTTTTCTGGATAGTCAGTAAGAACAAACTTAATACTATGGCTAATCTTATATCTGAATGGTGACCCTCGATGCCCCTTTTGCAATCAGGAGGTTGAGAATCAAGATCACTTATTCATTCACTGTCATTTTGCTAGTGCAGTTTGGATCTTGCTTTTCCCTAACATTTGTGCAGATTCTTGGCCTCGACACATGGAAGAACTCATTAATATCAGCAGAAGTCCTCTGATTAGCTCAGATATCAGATTAGTTTTGAGAGTTGGGCTTCCTTGTTTTTGCTGGTGGATTTGGAACAGTCGCAATTATCTTATATTTAGAGATATTTTGCCGACCCCTGATAACATTACCTCTAATATAGCACGATACACTCTTTTATGGACAGGGGCTGAAGAAGATAGAATGGCAAGAAGAATTCGGAGGGTTTCCACCAAGTTGGAGTTCCAGGAAATAGCAAAGAAGAAAAACGTTGACGTTGCAGGGGATAACTTCTAGAGAGACTGTCGGCCTCACCCTCCATCTGTAGGCAAAGTCCATGTCTTCACCTTCTTTTTGTTTCGGTCACAGGGGGAAGTCTTTTGTGGTTTGTTCTACTAGTTCCTTCAAACACTATGTTTTGGGATTTTCTTTTGACAGTTTCCTTGTAATATAGTAGTTTTATCTGTTGTGGGGGTCGAATCATTGGCTTCTTGTTCTGATAGGTGACGACAAGGTCCGCTCCCTATCGTACAATTAGTCCCATGTTTTCTCCCTACACATTTTGTTCAATTTGTATTATTACGATTTGGAAAACTCATATATATTATGAACATGGAATCTCTCCCTGTTTTTTCAGTTCAATAATAATAATAATAGATATAGGTAACCATTGTTGTAAGCTTTGATAGTAATGGACAGAGTAGCTACGATTATTCGTATCATCTTTCTTTCATATATAAATAGAATTGAAGTCTAATCCAATTTATTCAAATAGATTAATAGAGTAACTATAAATCAGGATGTGCTTTTTTTTGGGTGTAGAAGGAATTTTATGTTGTTCCAAATATACCAGTAATTAAGAAAGTATTGTTTGGTTAGATGTTGTTGCAACAACAAAATAAACCTAAAATAGGAGTATCAGAACAACACTCAAATTCAAGAGTGTTCCAATAGCATGAATTTGAACAACATGATATTGCAACTGGATCAAAATTAATTAAAAAACCATGTTTGGCTAGATGTTGTTACAACACCAAAAAATACCGCAACAAAAAGATAAACAAAACATAGGGGTGTTGGAGCCACACTCAAATTCCAGAGTGTTCAAACACCAAAAGTTAAAACAACAAGGTATTGCAAAAGTATTTGTTATTCCAACTCCTCCTAACCAAAATAATCGTAGGTTCGACTCACACTATCATATTCTAACATCCATGTTGTAGGCATAACAAAGTTTGCTTGCTAAGTTTTATCATCTGAAAATTGAAAGCTAAACCTTATTAAGAATATTATGGTTAAGTCTTTGTCTTAACCCTCTTTGTATTAAGGACATATTTGTCTTAACAGTCTTGGTTAAGAATGTGGAGGATGGAACCTTATCTACTCTTGGTATTAAGGAACCTTTAAATCATATGAGGAGTCTACAATTTACGGATGATACACTTCTTTTTATTAAGAGTTCATTAAAGGACATATCTGCTCTAAAAACTATTCTATATATCTTTGAAGGCCTTTTAGGATTGGGGATTAATTATTCAAAATCATCTTTGATTCATTTTGGTAAAAACACTCAAAGAGGAATTCTTTTAGCATCTGCTCTCAATTGCAAAGTGGATTCACTCCCCATCAAATATCTTGGATTACCTCTAAAATATGGGAAATTATCAAAATATGATTGGCAACCAGTGCTAGATAATCTTCATAAAAAACTTGCTTCATGAAAGAGGAACTATCTGTCTTTTGGTGGAAGATTGGTGCTTTTGAATTCAGTTCTTTCATCCATCCCTCTCTATTTCATGTCATTTTACAAATTACCTAAATAGCTTATCAAAGAAATAGACAAAATCAGGAAGAACTTCTTATGGACAGGAAAAGCTGAAACTAAAAGATTTAAGTGTCTGGTTAGTTGGAAAAGGGTTTGTTTAAGCAAAACAGAAGGAGGCTTGGGAGTTAAGGATATAAACACTTTTAATAAATCCCTTTTATCTACATGGTTATGGAAATGTTTAGATAGAAAGTCCTTTGCAGGTTCTTTTCTTCATCATCTATATTTAAGCAAAGGTAAAGCCCTTCAGTCCTTACGACCAAATTCTTTAAATTCAGCTTTCTGGAATGATATTATGGTTGTTAAGGAGGATTTCTTTCATCGTATTATATGGTCTCTTGGATCTGGGGATAAAATTCATTTTTGGGAGGACAAATGGACAGACACTAATTCTTTAGCTAGCCTTTATCCTTCTCTTCATAATCTCTCCTGTATACTTCTAATTCATCTGTCAGAAGTCAAGGCATCTATCAGAATAATCTTTGGCAATGGCGACCTATGTTGAGAAGATGTTTATCACCTTCCTCTCAAGCTGACAAAATAGAGATCATGCATTAGTTAAGAAAATATAATTTTTTCAACAAGCCTGATCAATCAAAGTGGTCCCTTACAACAAATGGAATCTTCTCAGTTAACTCTTTTTACAAATTTCTTATCTTGAGAGGAATCAAATCTTCAACATATAATCTCACTTGGAATCAAATTCTGCCTAGTAAGGTTCAATATTTTACATGGTTACTATGTCTTAATAGACTAAACACCAAGGAAAATCTCCTGAAAAAAAGCTGGCAAAATGACTCTATGTGCCCTTTTTGTTCACTTCAATTGGAAACTAGAGACCATTTATTCTTCTATTGCTCATTATCGAAGCAAGTCTGGGATCATTTCAGAAACTTCTTTTTTCCATTCCAATGACCTACTTTTGATGAACTTATTCATATTCTGGAGCCTCTTCAAAATACTAAAGGATATATATGGCGTTCTATATTCTCTTCAGTATGCTGGAATATTTGGATTACAAGGAATAAATATCTCTTTAAGCATGCAAATTTCAGTCATCACTCTATCATTAACACTGCAATCTCCTGTTTATATGACTGGTCATGTTCAAAATCTGGAACAAAAGCTCAACAAGTCTCGGCAATGCTGGAAATCAATCCTCCACCCAGGAGCAGTGCATGATGATGTAGTTGCCAGTTTGCCTAGAAAGCTTTTTTTGGAAATCAATCCTCCACCCAGGAGCAGTGCATGATGATGTAGTTGCCAGTTTGCCTAGAAAGCTTTTTTGGAGAGTTATAACTTGCATGATGATGTAGTTGCCAGTTTGCCTAGAAAGCTTTTTTGGAGAGTTATAACTTGTAAATATTCTTTAATTTGTTAACTTTTAAACCTTATGTTTCATGTTAGACATCAATATTTTAGTTCTTTTTATCTATATATATGGGTGGCTTTGGTTCTTCCTTGTATCTATGTCAACGGAGAATGACGGCAAGACCCTCTCTTCATCTTCATGGATCCTTGGAAGAAGAAGGTCATACATCCCTAGTCAAAAGGAACTAAGCCTACTGTTATCTAACGTCAGGATACACTTCGTATCCAAATCTTTTGTATCACATACTTTTATCTTTAATTGAACATGGTATATCCCTTGTTTTTTTAATCAAAAAAAAGTCTTTGTCTTAACAGAAAACTAAAGTCAAAGTCAATGTAAAAATATCAATTAATGGGAGATAACCAGCAGATGAAAGTTCAAGTCTAATAAGACTACGAGATTATGTTGTCTTTGGCTTTTTCTACACCTCTTTAAAAAAAGTGAAATAAGCTTTCTCAGATGTTAGAGAAAGAGGGTTAGAGTTGCTATGTTACTTTATAAAACCTTCACTCCTGGTTATTATAAATAGTATGATTTTAGAAAATCTTTTCATAGATTTAAATTAGTTTAACAAGAATAGCGTATATGGAAAACTAATAATTTTAAGATGTGAAAGGTAGGATCAATATCTTTACAAGAAAACATAAAAAGTTAACCACTTTCATATATGGACACGTCATCTCGTATTGCTTTCAACGTTATGTATTTTTGACGGTACAAAGCATGGAGAACATTTGTAATTGGAACATTTTCCTTACCACTGTTTATAGCCCACAGCTGAAGTGGGCCACATTGAGCATATATGTCATTAAAATTGGAGCTTTGAACCTAAAAGCCCGTTACAAAGAGGGAAAAGGGTCGTAAATTAGGGGTGGCAATTTATGGCCCGACCCATCAACCCGACACAAGTCGATCCGTTTATAATAGGTATGAGTTGAATTATATGGGTCGGCTCATAAACGGGTCAACCTAAATTTACCCATTAATTAAATAAGTCAATTCGGGTTGACCCGACTGATTCGTATAACACAAACACCGATCCAATAACTAAAGTCAAATATTACACTCTGCCACTGAGTTTAGCCGCTTGGTTTCTAGAGTCGGATACGACGCTCAATCTGTGGCTCACCGGAGTGGCGACCGCAATGCCAGGCCACAACTCATCCACTAGGGCCCACACGATATGCTCACACATCGACGCATGTCACGCTCTGCAACTACTAGAGATGAAAGATCTAACAGAGGAATTGATCATTTAATTCAGGGGTAATATTGGTAATTTCCTTCAGAAATCAAAGGAAGTGAACGAAACTTATCATATAAAAACAAGCTTTCTTTTCGAAAAATATAAATTAGTTTTTGGGAAAATTGTGTCGATGCCCCAAAAGTAGAAACTCCATGTGACGAGCCTCTTTGTATTCTACCTCATGTGGATAAGGTCTAAATACACACAGTATTTGTGACGAGGCCCTAAAGTATCGGATTTTAAAAAAAAACTAATGGAAGTTACAAATTGGCCTCTGTTGGCCTTTTTGTTTTGATGATGATTTAACAAATAATTTACATCTAATATTGTTTATCTAGTATTTGTATTTTGTTATTTATTGTAGATAAATAATACGATAGAGGATGGATGGAATTGCGCATTTACGATCATATCCAATGGATGTTGGCGGAATTGTGGAGTGAAGCCTACACAATTCATAGTTAAAGATTTAAGTTCAAGCTTCATCCACAAGTGTACCAAGTCAAGCTTATTGAAGATCAAGACTGCTTGGGTAACATTTAGTTTAGGTTTATATTATGTGTGTTAGTACTTTAAGCTCAATCATATATACACACACATATTTGGTTATTATATACACAAGTTTTGGTTTATAGACTTAACAATTATTATATACATATTTTATTAAGTCTATAAAATCATTTTATAGGGTTTCAAAACATTGTTTATGTCAAAACATCAAATTTCATGTATATCACATTTTTATATTTTGGACACACTTGCAAAATACATGAGTTTTCACAAATGAGAAACTCAATTTAAAAAATTCTTTTTCTAACATGTTCAATTTCATGTTTATAAATGCTTTCCAAAGTTTTATCAATTTTGAAATTAATTTGTTATGTTTATTTGAATTTACAAAATCAAGTTTTTAATTAGCTCATGTTCGTGCACATGTTCGTGCATGTTTTTGCAAAACTGTTGCGTTTTCACAATTGGAAAATGCGATTTAAAAATTTTCTTCGTTTACATGTTTATCATCATATATACAAACATTTCCCCAAGTTTTACTATTTTTGGAGTTGTTTTGTTATTTTCAATTGAATTTACAAAACCGTATTTTCTGCAGTTTTTTTCAGAAACTATATATCTATGTTCAAACATTTATTTCTCTCAACTGGGAAGTGATATTTTAAAACTTCTTTCTTTAAAATGTTTATCTACATGTCTAGAACCTTTTTTCAAAATTTTATGATTTTTGGAGTTGATTTACTATTTTTAATTAATTTTACAAAGTCAGATACGCAAAATTCCAGAATTTGTCAAAAACAAAAATTATCTGTGAACAGTGCGGTTGACCATACTGTAGCACGGTTGACTGCCATTACTGTAGCACCCGGCCGTTGAACAGTAACAGTAACTTCTGTTTTTTGGTTTTTTAGTGGGTTTTTGAGATTTTTTGGGTTGTTTTCTTCTACCCTATATATACCCCTTTGGCATAATTATTTTCTATACCCAAGAGAGTGTTTTAAACAAGTTTTAACAAGGGTTTGTATTTGGTTTAAGTTTTGTTTAAAAAGTTTTTAAGCAAATTGAGAGTTTATTTTATGATATCAATTTCACAATAGCTTGAGGAGATCAACCATTGGTGTTTGAGCATCCAACCTTTCTCCTCTACCTCTTGATCTATTGAGAAATTTTCTAAACTCTATTTCTAGCTTTATATCTATTTGTTTGATTATCATCTTATTAAAGCTAGTTTTATTTTGAGTTTAGTTTTGATTTGATTTCACTCATTGTTACACACACCCACTTGAGCTTATTGTATTTTCATACATAGTATATTTGGGTTGGTGAGAGTTGTAACAATTGAGTGTGAGTTTTTATTGAGTTCTCATCTATTATAGAGAACATATTTATTGTTACATTGTTAGTGTTGTAAAGTTTTCGGTGAGCTAGAAAACTGAGTGTGATGAGTGAACGTTGATCGGTGAGCGTTAAAAACCGACATTATGAGTGATTGTGAACGTTGATCGGTGAACGTTGAAAACCGACATTGTGAGGTGTAAACGTTATTCAGGTGAGCGTAAAAAATCCGATTATGATAGTGGATTTCTCCCCAGGAGTGGGGAGCGGAGACGTAGGACGGAAGGTCCGAACTCCGTGATCATAGCATGTGTTTGCATTGTTTATTTACACTATCATTCTTATCTTGTTTATGTTTTATTTCACCCTTGTGTTAGTTTATATATCCTTGCATATATTACCTCTTTGTTAGGATATATCTCTTTATTCATATTGCTTATTCTTGCTTATAACTATTGTATATCTATCTTACAAGAATATATTTGTATTAGTTTTAATTAGCATAAAATCGGATTATCCTCTAGGGTCTAACAATTGGTATCAGAGCTTGGTGCTCTTTGATTTAAGGTCTAATCACCTTGAGTTAAAGATCCAAGTTATCTTTTTGTGCTAATCTTGTTTTGATTGCATTTGTATCTTGCTTGCATATTTTTACAAATTATGGATATGAATGATGAATCTTGTTTAGGCTATGATTCTAGTATTACTCCTAAATTCAATGTTTTTTTCCTATGCTCAATGGTGTTTTAGATTCAAAATATTTGTCCAATCTAAAAATATCAATTTATGGGAAGTCATTGATTGTGCTTATATTGTGCCCATGTTGGAGAAATCCAAGTGGAGCAAACATGATAAAAGAATGTTTACAATGAACAAGATTTTATTAGAATATTTGCTAAATGCTCTTAATTCATCTATGTCTAACAAGTTTTTTCATTTTGATAGTGCTTACACCTTATGAAAACTTATTGAAGCACATCAAGGGGACTTGGAGGCGATCCGACAAGCTTTGGAGGATCCCGCTTCAAGTTCAAAAGGAGCTTCATGCACACGAGCACTAGGCAATAGCCCTAGTGAGGTTTGCGAGTTCGAATCTATTAATGATTTACCTAATGATGAACTTGCTTGTGCTAGTGAAAGATTATTGCATGCCTACAAGAAATTGCAAAATGATTTTATTGATTTACAAAGCAAGCATGTTAATTTGAAACCTGATCATGAGAAGCTAGCTTCCAATTTTGATATCATTTCTCAAGAAAATGTAGCTCTTAAAGAAAATAATGATATGTTAAAATTGGAAAATAAAAAATTATCATCATCCATTGCTAGCCTATCTCATGCTAAGATTGATGTCATGTTAGAAGTAGAGAATATAAAGAATGATACTGCTTCTTTTATAAATAACTATATATATTCTACTTCTAATAACAATATTTGTATGCATAATGATGAGTTGAATCATGTTAAGGATCGCATATCATCTTTAGATTCTACCCTTAAAACATGTATTGTTAATCATGATAAGCTTATGAACATGTGTGCTAAGTCTCATGCTAAAACATCTAAACATCCTATTCATCATGCACACATGTATAGCAAAGTCTACAAATACACAAATTGCGGTCGTAAAGGCCATCTTGCTAGATTTTGCTATGATGCACATAACCCCACTAAGGTTCACTTTAATCCTCCTTGTGCATCTCATCAAGCTTCATCATCCCATTTTGCACACACACATGCACCCATTGCTCATCATAAACATGCACGTGTGTATAAATGTGATCTATGTAGTCAGTTTGGCCATTTGGTAAAGTTTTACTTTGATATGAAAAAGAATTCTAGTTTGCCAAATGTTTTTCGTAGACCACATGTGTTTAAGTGTGATATTTATGGTAGATTTGGTAATTTGGCAGAGTTTTGTTATGATTTAAAAAAATATTACTTGTCAAATTTCTCAAGTAGACCACCTTTGTTTAATGATGTTTCTTATTTGCAAAATAATTTTAAAAGATAATCTTTACTCGCAAATGATTCCCGTGCATGAGCTAATGGTCCACTAAAACAAATGGATCTCTTTCATTGCACATATTGCAATCGGAAGGGTCATTTGAGTGATTATTATTTTGACTGTGTTAGTGCACTATATGCGCCCAATAGGGTTCATAACCCTAGGGCTTTGAGCTTAAAAGATAGGGGTCATGTCCCTAAATCTCTTGGAACCAAGAATTCTTGGGTACCATAACAAATTTGATTTTTAAAACTAAGTATTTTAGTGTTTTTCTTTTTCTTTTTCTTGGTTTTGAAAAATTATACTTTAAACTTTTGAACATGAAAACAATTTTTTTATTGATAAAATTCATTTGTTTTTATGATTATTGGTTTTGTTTTGATGAGAGGTTTGTGTTTATATAACTCTCCGGGTTTATTGGGTGTTTATTCCCAAATCTTGTTTACCGGGTGCTAAAAATATTTATATGGGTTGATACTAGCTCAAGAGCTAGATATAGTTGTCTCTCTTGATTTGAAAATCAATGATGGTTTAGTTTTATGTTTTTATGGATTTCGTTTGATTTATGATTTCACTTGAGTGATTTGTTTTTATTTAAAAACTTTTTGCATGATTCTCATGTTCCTCTTCTTTTGTTTTCATAAATCTATTCTTTTATTTGGCTTTCATATTTTTTTGTGTTAATGAGACACTATTTTCATATTGACATACTTATATGTGTTCTTATTGTCTTTTTGTATGTGAGTTGTGTTTAGTATGTTTCTTGCTTGCTCACATATGTATGTCTTAGCATTCATTACATATATTCATTAAGGCATTTTGATAGGGGGAGCAATCCCTATATCTTTCTATGTGGTATACTCACCCATGCATATTGATAGGGGGGGCTTTCGCTCTCTTCATCCCTTTGTCCCCTTTTTGATGTTGTCAAAGAGGGAGAAATATTGTGAGTATATTCTTTCTTGTTTATATATATGTGAATTATAATTTATATATTTATTTTCTTTTATGCATATATCTTTTTTTGTAAATTATTTGTCATTATCAAAAAGGGGGAGATTATTGGCCTTCTTATTTTGATGATGATTTAACAAATAATTTACATCTAATATTATTTATCTAGTGTTTGTATTTTGTTACTTATAATAGAAAAACAATACGTTGGATGATGGATGGAATTGCGCATTCACGATCATATCCAATAGAGGTTGGCGGAATTGTGGAGTGAAATTCATAGTTAAAGATTCAAGTTCAAGCTTTATCCGCAAGTGTACCAAGTCAAGCTTATTGAAGATCAAGACTGCTTGGGTAACATTTAGTTTAGGTTTATATTATGTGTGTTAGTATTTTAAGCTCAATCATATATACACACACATATTTGGTTTTTATATATATAGTTATATATATACACAAGTTTTGGTTTATGGATTTAAAAATTAATGTATACATATTTCATTAAGTCTATAAAATCATTTCATAGGGTTTCAAAACATTGTTTATGTCAAAACATCAAATTTCATGTATATCACATTTTCATGTTTTGGACACACTTGCAAAATACATGAGTTTTCACAAATGGGAAAATCGACGAATCGCACGGAAGCGACGGAATGAATCCACCCGCGTGCAGAATCAAGCTAATGAGTTGAGGAATCAACGAGTCATCCAACCGAGAGCAGACTCGGAGGAATCACGATCGAATCAAGATCAATTTCGGACTCGAACTCAGAAGCGGATTTACTGCCAAATCAGGAATCCAACTTACTGCCAAATCAGATCATCAAATCAGAGTCTCAGATCAACCGAAACACGGACAAACGAGACAACGGAAAACGACTCGAAAAAGTCAGAAAACACCGCCCGCGGGGGCTCGGCCAAAGCCGAGCCACCTCAAGGTGGCTCGGCCTTAGCCGAGCCACCTTGAGGTGGCTCGGTGGCCGAGCCACCT
>NC_033794.1:24829776-24844593 GCF_001876935.1 Asparagus officinalis
TTTTAGTGTCTTCTTCAATCGGTGAAAGTCTAAACCGGCAACGCGTGTTAGGCGTTGACTTATCCCTACTTAGGATTCGGGATAAAATTCCCTGTACCTGTGAGGCACAGATTTTGGGAGTTGAAAAAGGTGGTGTCTTTTCTTGGGGCAAAGACGAACCCGAAATAGGAGAGGAAGAATTTTATATTCTATCTCCCGACACTAAAGAAGAAGAATTTTATATTCTATCTTCAGCTGGAAAGGAGACTCGAGGTGGGATCTCCACCCCAGAATCCGGAAAGGTGAAACTAAAAGTGGGATCTCCACTCCGAGAATCGAAAAGATTCAAATAACCCTATCTGTCGGAACGTTTGATTACCGAACTAAAGACGAATTTCTCGTTTATCGAGAGTGAATTGCGGTTTTGGTCCTAACTGTAGGAAGGTTTGGCCAAATGGGAGTTTGGGGTGACCCTAACTGTAGGAAGGTTTGATCACTTGATTTCAAAGTGGACCTCTCGTTCATTGGAGGAATCGAGAGGGGATTTTGACTGTGGTCCTAACTGTAGGAAGGTTTGACCAAGCAGGAGTTTTGAGACAATCCTAACTGTAGGAAGGTTTGATCACTCGATTTGAAAGTGGACCTCTCGTTCATTGGAGGAATCGAGAGGGGGATTTTGGTTGTGGTCCTAACTGTAGAAAGGTTTGACCAGGTGACAGATCACGATTTATTATATCCGAACTCTAACTATGAAAGTGTTGAGTGCACGAACATAGCGTAAGTTTGATTAGATTAAACTTGATCGAATTTGGTGGTCCCACCGTCAATTAGTCTGATCGGTGAGAGATTTAGTGTTCATCACTTTGTTCATATCGATCGGGTTATCCCTAAGAATATTAACATTCTTTTGGGAACTTCCCGTTACACGAATTATCCACCCCCAGCTTTCTTACAAAACTGGGTGTAACGAGGAGTACGTTATCCTCAATCGCATGTTCAGGTTATCCTTAAGAATTTATGATTCTCTAGGAACTTCCCGTTACATAAATCGTCCACCCCCAGCTTCCTTTGCAGAACTGGTTCGGACATTATTCTCAGTTACCTGACCGGGTTATCCTTAAGAATTTATGATTCTCTAGGAACTTCCCGTTACATAAATCGTCCACCCCCAGCTTCCTTTGCAGAACTGGTTCGGACATTATTCTCAGTTACCTGACCGGGTTATCCTTAAGAATATTAGCGTAATATTCCCCAGGAACTTCCCGTCAAAAGTGGGAAACAGTTTAGACTCATATACCTATTGGAGTACGCAGGGAACAGTTTAACCTCTTGCACCTGTTGGAGGATTGAGAAACAGTTTATACTCATGTACTCTTTGGAGTCTTGAGAGCAAAGCAATCCTTGGTGGGATGAACGACCCTCCTATGGTATGCACAGTACTTTGGGTCCGTAGTGTTGTCAGCTTCCTCCTGATTTGTGATAGGTGGTAGCTTGATCTTGTTGCTTCCAAGGAGGGATTCGAAGATGGCTGGAACGTCTTCGTCCTTGAAGGAATACTCTCTTTGGAGTCTCGGACCCGAAGTCTTTTGCTGCCTTCGGGATTGCTGTTGTGACGCTTGATTAGCACCACCAGTAGCTGCAGGTGCCTTGCCCTTACCACGAGAAGCAAAGTTTGAGTTGAGCGGATTAACCGTCGGTCGGTTCCTCTCAGCCTTCTTCCTTCGGAGGAAGCGTTCGGCTTGTTCACCGCGCACCTTCAGATCCTTCCAAGTGTCAGACGGTGCTGTTCCCATTGCTTCCAACACGTCCAGTGCAAGGTTGTTGTGGCAAGTCTAGAGAATGAACTCCTCAGTGATCGGGTCCCGACAATTCATCGCCTTATTCCGGAACCTTTTGACGAAGGTGTCGACTAACTCCCCGTCCTTTTGTTTCTCGTCGAGCAACGATCCGATAGATATCTCGGTGTCGTCGTCGAAGAAATTGGCCAGGAATTTGGTCTCCATGTCATCCCAGCTGTTCACGATTCCTGGCTTGAGGCGGCGGTACCAATCGAAGGCGGCTCCGCGAAGAGTGCCAACGAATGACCGCACCATCAGAGGCTCATTGCCGGAGATAACACCCAAGTGCGATTTGAAATAAATCAAATGCTGAGTGGGGGAACCCTTCCCATCGAACGGCGTGAAGTTGATTAAACTGAACTTCGCCGGATAGGGGATCGATTCCCATTCTCGTGGGTATGGACAGGGAATGCCTGTTTTCTTCGTCTCTTGAGCGGAGATCAATGTGTTGATTTTGCTCTCGAGATCTTTGATCTTCAAGTCTTCACTTGTATCTTCGTTGGCATCCTCGTTACCACCCCCTGTATTGACAGGAGGGTTATTGGCATTGTGAGCTTCATCCCTTTCTGCGTGCTCCTTTTCCTGAACAACTTGGTTACGGCGGCTTGGTTCACCTCGCTGGTTCGTCAGTGCCTGAATTTGTTGCTCATGCATCTCTCTCATAGTCTGCATGGCCATCTCCATCTCGAATTTGAAACTTTCTTTCTGCTTAGCCAAAGCGTCTTCAAGCATCTTGGCCATTTCTTCCGCGCTTATCATAAATGACTCGCGGGGTTGTCCTTCGCTGGACACTGTATTGTCCGATGCGACAGCAGAGCAGGAATCCGATTCTTCATCTTCCGAAGGCAATCTTGTCCGAACCCTACCATAAGTTCCTCGTGCGATGGCTCCGGACTGCAGACGGGTTACACGCCGGGACGCTTCCAGAAACGATTTGAGATCAATCTGTGTCGATGTCTCTTTGCTGGTCATGTTGGCGGTGACCCTCGGAAATTCTCCGTCTTTAACCACCGTTCTTCTTTGCCGGAAACGCCTATACCTTGGTTTTGGCGTTTCGGTGCCGAGCCTTTCGAACACTGAAATTCTCTCGGGGACTACCTTGATGCAGTTGCATTGAGACAGTACCGCCCGAATGAGCTTTGAACAAGGGCACTGAGTTTCTAGCCTTCGAGGACTCCTCTTTCTGGCTTTGCTCGTACCCCCAGCATGATAGTACAGCTCGTCCGTTTGAAAGTCAGAGCAACCTATCGTGTGTTGGCACAATTTCTCAGGTATAACGTAATCATCATCAGATGATAACGTTTCCTTCTGAGGGAGAATTGCCTTCCTTGGACTTTCAAGAGTCACGCGCCTTGAGACATGCCTTTTTGGGCGTGAATTCTCAGCGGGCTCTTGGACCTCAATGCGCAAATTAGCGCGCGCAGTTGCCTTGAGCTCCTTGTCATGTTGGAGGTAGCGGTGACCCCCAGCGTGTTGATTCGTTCGGGGTTTTCTTAGTGGGCCCAAACGTTCTTGGATCGGAGCTTTGCTTCGCTCATCGGGAATTGGACCGAGGCGCTCCAAGACTGGCTTTCTTCTTCGGGAGGATTCTGCATGATCTCCCGGAGTAGCTATGGGAACTCTCGGCGACTTAGCTGGGTTCGCCGGAGGTTGACTTTTGGTTGGAGACTGCAGTTGCTGCTTTTTGGTCTGAACCGCCGCTTCAGACTTCGGCCTCCAAACTTTGCGAGTTGGTGGCGGCTTCTTGGCCACTTCTTTCTGCAACTTTCTACGGGCTTCTTCGGCTTGAGCCCGTGCCTGCGCTGATAGTGCGCGGCGTTTGCGGATGCGTTCTTCCAGCGTCGAACGATTCCGTTTGACACGGACCCATTCCATTGTTGGCGGCTTGGAAGAGGCGCCGTTCATCTGTTGTTGAGGCTGTTTGCCTCTCTTGTTCTTCAGACCCGCGTTGTAGCGGACTCCGTCGGTGGACTCCATCGCTTTGGCGAATTGTTTGGCCAAGCGTTGGCGTTGCCTTTGGCGGGCTCTCTTCGAGAGAGTCACCACGCCCTCTGCGGCAGAAGGGTTGGCCAGAGCAGGTCTGCCCTGGTTGGGAATTGGAGGAATCTCACCCGATGCGACTTTGGCATCAAACGGGGCGAGATCTTCGTTGGTAGCTTCAACTTCTTCGTACCAACGCACCTTTCTGTTGGAAGAGAACTTGGACTTCTTGGACTTGCGGGGGGAGGTTGATCTAGACGAGGATGAAAGGTATTCCTCGAACTTGGTCTGATCGAACTCGTATTCGACCTCCTCCACGACTGGGATCTGAATCCGCGGCTGCGACGCTCCGATCTCGGCAGCGAGATCGGTGGCTCCCACTGTGGTCGCCAGATTGTTCGCGGGGAAAATCGTAAGTTTCTTTGTTATTGATTCCATTGTCATCTTGAGTTACAACTTTTTGAGTTACAAAAGATCCGGTCTTTTTATAAGATCCGGTTACAACGAAAATCAAATAAAAATAAACAAAGATTACAACTTTTCTCCTTTTGTGTCGAACGAATCGCGAGCTCCTGTTTTGCGGTCGCTCGCTTTGTGGGTTCTTTGCCTGCGCCGGGGTTGTTTGCCGTGGACCACCGCGCGATCTAGATCCGGTCGGATCTACGCAGTACAACGGGTATTATTTCACCAAGGAAATAATAGCCGGGGAGGATTGTTTCACCAAGGAAACAATCGTCCAAGTCTCGGGATCTAAGACCAAGCTTAGATCCGGAGTGTAGCAACGTAGATCTGAGATCCGATCCTCTCGAACACCTGCCTTATTTGACGTTGATGATCGCCGAGCACCAGATCTGGATGAGCAAGTCCTCGAAGTCCCAAAGCTTGAATCTTGTTAAGTTCTGAGTCTCCAATCCAGCAGGGCTTCGCCTCTCTCCAAAATTTCCAACCTTTTGAAATGAAGAACCCCTTGGCCTATTTATAGGCTCTCGTTACTGTGCCCGTGCCCGTGTGCACGTGTGGCCAGAACTCAAGCCGTCGGCCACCTCAAGGTGGCTCGGCTCATGCCGAGCCACCCTGAGGTGGCTCGGCCACCCCCGCAACTGGCCAACATACCGGCCAGGATTACTCTATACGAGCTCCTGAGGTTGTCCAAAACCACCAAGGAAGCTCTCATTGAGGCATTGAAGAATACAGAGAGCTTCATCACCCAAGTCATTCCAGTTCCTGAAGCTTCTGATGATCAAACTTGTCTGCAATGCCTGCAAGCGGCGAGAAGTCTACCCTGCATATCATTCACACAAGAAGACATGCAGGTCAAACACGAACATGACCGACCACTGTACTACACAGGGTATATCGGATCTTCTGAAATCAGTCGTGTCCAGGTTGACCCGGGCTCCGCACTCAGCATTATGCCTTACAGGGTCATGCAGGTTTTAGGGATTCCTATGCATCGGTTGCACACTACCCAGACCACTATCTTTGGTTTCAACGCCAACAGTACTCGACCCCTGGGAAAGATCAAACTCAGATGTCAGATAGGAGATCTTAAGTCTGAAGTAGCATGTTACATCATAGATGCGGACACGTCCTACAATCTTTTGCTAGGACGACCATGGATACATGCAAACCGCATTGTCCCGTCTACCCTGCATCAGGTCATGAAATATGCTAATAATGAGGGAGAAGTTCGAACCCTGATTGCAGAAAAATATCCTTTCCGAGGGGTAGAGAACTTTCACACTGATTCCGTTTTCTATTCAGAATCACAAGAAGAAGAAGACGTTGACAGCGGTAATGAAGCTGATGTCGAGCCAGATCCGCAAGGGAATTGTCCATGGGAGTTAAACTTTGATGTAATTGGTTCAGTCGAGAACAATAATAATGTACCGAGTGAGGGCGAATGGTGCATTAATGAAGATTTTATTTTGGCGTACTTGTCTGATGAATCCTTTAAAGTTGGACAAATAGTAAATGATCGTGATGCAGGTACCCACTCATGGCACGCATTGTGCACAGAGGCATGTCTAACAATGCCAATCAAGTCATCTTTCGCTTCCAATGAAGAAGTGGAAGACGCACAAAAGGCTTTCTACAAAGTCCCGTCCAAAAGGAAAGGGCAGAAGCCGATCCAGTTCGGCAGAGTCAAACCCGAACAACTTAAGCGAGGAAGTTCAGAGGAAGACGATGGAGTTCCTCAGTTTCATTATCACGAACCCAATTCCATCCAATTGATGAAACGAATGGGGTATAATTTTAATGAAAAACAGGGTCTGAATTTCGGGAAAGGTAGACGAACCCCAGTCCGAATGTCTCTAGCCCCTGAAGGAAAACCTCAAGATTATTACCACAAAACCAGAAGTGGTTTAGGTTATGTCACAACTCCCTCCGCCTCAGAAGATGAAATCAGTAATTATCTGGGCCAAGATCATTCATCCAGAATATCTTCCTGTGAATCTGACGTCAGTGTTGGACCCTTCTTTAAGAGTCTGACTGTAAACATGACTTCAACCAGTCATCCGGATGAAGACGCAGGGGGTGATGAAGAATTAATCGAATTCACCGACGATCCTTGGATCAAACGCCTCAACATCTTATGGGACATGTGTTTTGAACAACGCGAACCACCCACTGAAGATAAAGTGATCCAGATCAACATGGGAGACGAATCCAACCCCAAACCTATCTTTATCGCGGAAGACTTATCATCATCCGAAAAAGAGAATCTTATATCTCTCATCCGAGAGTATATAGATGTCTTCGCCTGGAATTATGAGGATATGCCCGGCCTTGACCCAAAGGTCGCTATGCATCGTCTCAACATCGATCCGGATGTAAAACCCGTTAAACAACAACAACGCAGGTTTCGTCCAGAGATCATGGAATCAATCGAGTCAGAAGTTAAAAAGCTTATAGACTCAGGTTTTGTCAGGGAAGAACAACACCCAGACTGGGTAGCCAACATTGTTCCAGTTCCCAAGAAAAACGGTAAGGTCCGGATATGCATTGATTTCCGCGATCTTAACGCAGCTTGTCCAAAAGACGAGTTTCCTCTTCCTATTACTGATGTCATGATCGACAACACTTGCGGATACGAAAGGATGTCTTTTATGGACGGATTCTCTGGGTATAATCAAATCAAGATGCACCCAGATGACGAAAAGCATACTGCCTTTAGAACACCACTGGGGGTGTATTGCTACACAGTGATGCCCTTCGGCCTGAAAAATGCAGGTGCAACTTATCAACGTGCAATGAACACGATCTTTCACGAACATCTACGAAAGAAGATCGAGTGCTACGTTGATGACATAGCAGTAAAGAGTCAATGTAAAGACGATCATCTTGCAGATCTGAAGACAATGTTCGAAATCATGCGAGCACATCAGCTGAAGATGAACCCGACAAAATCGTTCCTCGGAGTTTCAAGTGGAAAATTCCTGGGATTTATCGTTACTTCCAAGGGAATTTCTCTTGATCCAGAGAAAGTGCGTGCCATCCAAGACATGCCACCTCCGAAGAATCTCAAAGAGCTCAGAGGTTTGCAAGGCAGACTGGCCTACATTCGAAGGTTCATATCAAATCTTTCAGGGCGTTGCCAACCTTTCTCTAAACTCATGAAGAAAGGAATATCCTTTGTTTGGGATGCGGAATGTCAAAGAGCATTCGAGGAGATTAAGGAGTATCTTACTCAACCGCCGGTTCTTGTAGCCCCAATATCAGGAAAGCCATTCCTGTTGTACGTAAGGGCCATGGAACATTCTCTCGGAGCTTTGTTGGCCCAAAATAATGATCAGGGTCAAGAGCAAGCCATCTATTACCTAAGCAGGACTATGATGGGAGCCGAGCACCGATACAATCCAGTTGAAAAAGAATGTCTTGCTTTGGTATTCGCGGTTCAAAAGATGCGATATTACCTAGTTGGGCAAACAATTCATGTCATTTCTAAAGTGAATCCCTTAAGAGTTCTGATGACCAAACCATCATCTCTAAATTGCCGGCTTGCAAAATGGGCCATCCTCCTGTCACAATATGATATGCAATTCATGCCGCAAAAGGCAGTCAAGGGTCAAGCATTGGCAGACTTCTTAGCCGATCATCCAGTGACGGGAACATCAAAGTTGTATGAAGAATTGCCAGATGAAGTTGCTGAAACTTGCGTTACTCAAGAAACCACGCAGGTGTGGAAGTTGTTCTTCGACGGGGCATCCAGAGCGAATCCTCATGGAGCAATTACTGCAGGAGTGGGGGTAGTGCTCGTCTCCCCGAATGGTCACATAATACCAAGAGGATTTTCCCTAATCAAACCCTGCACCAACAATGTAGCCGAATATAATGCCCTATTATTAGGAATGCAATTTGCTGAGGGACTTAATGTTCAGCGCCTTGAAGCTTACGGTGACTCCCAGCTCATCGTTAATCAAATCCGGGGAGAATACGAAGTACGCCATGAAGATTTGATCCCGTACTACTTCGCAGTGCTAGAGCAAGCTAAGAAGTTCGAGGGTTTCTTTATTGAGTACATCCCGCGAGCTCAGAATGCTTATGCAGATGCATTAGCCTCTTTAGCAACCTCATTAGCATTACCCCCAGGGGCTGAGACTACTATCTCAGTCGCAGGACGCGAGTTATACTGTTTCAAGATTCCTACAGAGGAAAGCTCAAATGAGACATCGATAGGAGAAGTCTGCACAACCTCGATGGAATTAGAAGCTAGAGATTGGCGATTCCCGTACATCGATTATGCTATATACGGAATTTTGCCCGATGACCACAAGGAAGCGGCCACTATCAAACGGAAGGCCCTCCAATTCTATTACGATGCAGTTTCTCAAACCCTGTATCGTAGATCACATGATGGAATTTTGCTTCGATGTCTCTCCCGGAAGGAGGCAAAAGAAGCTCTTAAGGAAGCTCATGACGGAATGTGCGGAGCTCATCAGCCTGGAGCTAAGTTAGGCGATCGTCTTCGACGAATTGGTTATTATTGGCCGAAGATGTTCGCAGACGCGGTGGACTACGCCAGACATTGCCACGAATGTCAAATTCATGGCGATTTTATCCACCAAGCGCCGGGTAATCTACATCCTACATCTGCAACTTGGCCATTTGAAATGTGGGGCATGGATATTGTGGGACCAATCTCTCCTCCAACTTCTAAAGGACACCGGTTCATTTTGGCCGTAACCGATTATTTCTCTAAGTGGGCAGAGGCAATCCCGCTAAAAGAAGTCAAGACAAAGAACGTGATCAAGTTCATTAAACATCATGTCGTATATCGCTTTGGAGTCCCGAGACGAATAGTTCACGACAACGGGACACAATTCGTTAGCTTTGGATTTCAGAGATTCTGTGATAAACTTCGCATCCAAAGTGTCGCATCCACGGCATACTATCCGCCGGCGAATGGGCTTGCAGAGGCTTTTAACAAAACTATCGTGAAGCTCCTCAAAAAGTTCGTGTCCAAGAGCCGACGCGATTGGGACGAAAGACTCGGTGAATGTTTGTGGGCCTACCGTACAACAGTAAGGACCCCTACAAGAGCTACGCCGTTTTCTTTGGTATACGGCTGTGAGGCCGTACTGCCATTAGAAATCCAAATTCCTTCATTAAGAGTCGCTATCGCAACCGGATTGACAGATGAAGAGAAACACGAGCGACGTCTGCAAGAGCTTGAAGCCTTAGACGACAAACGACTTCAGGCTCAACAACAGATCGAACTATATCAAGCCCGTATTTCTAAAGCCTACAACAAAAAGGTTAAGGAACGGATTTTCAAGAAAGGCGATTTAGTTCTGGCTAATCGACGACCCATGGTAATGACCCACAAAACCAAGGGGAAGTTCAATCCCAAATGGGAAGGACCCTTTGTTGTTGAGACAGTCTATTCCAACGGAGCTTATCGTCTCATCAACAAGAAAGGCGACAGACTTATGATGCCGATTAATGGAAAATTTCTCAAGCAATATTACCCGTAAGCTACAAGTTTCTTGAGCTTAGCTGGGGGTTGCTCATCAAATGTTTGTCTGAACAAATAAGTTCTTCTACTTTGTATGTCGTCAAGTTAACACTACACCTCTGACGATTTAAAGTTCATTTTAATAAAAGAATTTTTCAAAGTCTTTCAGATAGCTATCAGCATAATCTGTTTCGAGAAAAGATCTCAATTTTGATTACATTCAGCTCTCCTGAACGCAAGTCCTATGGCTACACTCAAAACATGTCTACAGCTGCGTTTCAAGACCTACAGCTGCAGAACCTGATGCTGCGTTTACACCAACGAACGCACAGCGTAGTCATTTCAACTTCCAGAAATTACCCCAAACAACAAGGGGATCCGTGACAAGTCGGAGTGCGTCAGACTTGTCTGAACACAGCTCAAATCTCAGAGCTGCGTTCAGACCTGTATGAACCATGCGTCCTTGATAAAGCCTGCGTTCAGTCCACCTGAACGCAAGTCCTCCGGTTGCGTTCAAAACATGGCTACAGCTGCGTTTCAAGCCCTACAGCTTCAGAATCTGACACTGCGTTCACACCAATGAACGTGCAACATGATCGTTTCAACCTCCAGGAGGTATTCTACAAACTAGAAGAAATCAGGTTTTTCTAAAAGACCAGACTTATGACCATCATCCAAGTCTTGAAGTCGAGGTCAAACAAAGCTAGATGTCCTCAATGAGCCTGCGTTCAGATCATATGAACATAAAGGAATAACTTGCAGAAGTTCCAACATCACAACAAGACTGCAACATTCCAGACAAACACAGAAATATGCAAGGAAAATAGCGGCAACATATTTCATGCAGATGATAAGTGTTTGAAGAAAACAACATAGAGTTATTACAAAATCAAAACAAGAGTTGCTGGGATTTAAAGTAAAGAAAAACTCATAAGATGAGCCCTTGTATTTGACATGGATTTTTCGTGCTTCGCCAGCACCTCTTCTCTAATTCTCTTATGAAGCTCAGCATCAGAAACTGCAGCAGCAGCAGAGGCCTCCTGTTTTAACACTTTGACAGCCTCCTTCTCAGCCTGAACTTCTGATGCGAGAGTGGCATCCTCAAGGCTGAACTCTTCCTGAGTTATCTCCCCTGCATTCAGTCTGGCCTTGGCTTGGCGACGTTGCTTCTGCAAGTTCCAGATACGAGCCTTCTTCTCTGAAATATCTGAGGCTCGAACCTTAGCAGCAATTGCCTCCTTCAGCATAGCGTCGCCGATGGCCCATTGGATTTTAGACTCCAAGTCTGTGTACTGCAACTCCTCTAGATAACGAGCGGCCCCCGAGTATCGATATATCGTCTCGTCAAAGCGCTTAGCATAGAAGGGACTGACTTCCGCAAGAGCTTTCAACCCTTCCACAATAGGCGCTCGAAACTCAGAGAAAGAGCCCCACCCGTGCATTACAATGCAGAAAGCTTGCCTCACCAAGTTTTCTAAACGTCTGGAAAGAAAAAGAACAGAATGGGGAAACAGACGAACCTTCTCATCACACACCCGCTCGAAGTCCTCGTGCGGGAAGATCACAGAGATGGGTGGAATAAGAGGATCCTCTGCTCCTTCATCATCAGATATGACAAGAGGTTCGGCAACAGAAGCCCCACCTGGCGTACAAGCTAAAGCAAAGTTAGCAAAATAGATGGAGACAAACGCAGCAAGTCTAAACATGCGTTAGGTTCACCCTGAACGCAAGAAAGTTAAACTTGCGTTCAATAGCCATGAACGCAGGACTTCTGCTTGTGTTCCAGATTGGAAGATTAATCTCTTCATCTTATCAGTAAACACGGAAACCTGCATCCGCATGCAAGACCCAAAGAACACATGAATGATTGTTCGTACTTAAAAACAAACAAATCTTATCAACAAACACAGAAATTTCTCCGTGTGTTCAACATCAAGGGTTTGATTCTTCACCATTACAGTGGACACAAGAAGTTCTTTCAGTCAAGAAGATGAACAGTTCTCATCAAGAGAAATGCGAACTCTATGCACATTCAAGATTGAAACGACGAATTCTATTCGTCATCATCAACCAGAACTCATCTAGAGAGTTTCAAGAAAACCCATTGATGAAGAATGCCTGGAACGAAGAAGGCAGCGGGACTTACCTCGATGACCAGGCGCGGGAGGCGTCGACGTCGGCCAGGAAAAGGACCCGAAAATCTTCCTCGACGGCGGGATAGGGTGCACCGTCTCGTCGTCATCGCCCGAGCGAGATCTCTTGGGGGCCATCACTGGAAGATGAAACGAAACTGCTGAACAGTTTTTAGAAATAACGAGAAGAAACTCGTTTGGGAGTTCAAGAAAGAAGCTTAAACGTTAAAGCCTCTTGACATGACTAATCAGCCCTATTTATAATGAAAGGGCAGAGTTCCAAGACTCCCGCCCCAATAGGGACTCTTCGTCATCATTATAGCCGCTTGGGCTTCTGATAAGACGCAGGACAAGACCCTGCGTCCAAAAGGCAAGCGAACCAGACCCAAACGCAGCAGTTTGGAGATGCGTTCTTTCAAAAATACGCAGCTCAATTCAAGAGTATGAACGCAGGGGGTCCCCCCATTTCTAGAATCAGATTTTTGGAAAATATTCTGCTTGAGTTTTAAAACTTTGGCACAGTTTAAAACAAAATATCTGATGAAGTCCTCTCAATGTTAACACTCCTAACTTATCGACTCTCGTCAACAGAGCGATAGGTCCCCAAAGTTGCTCCAAACGCAACACTTCTACCTTATCGACTCTCGTCAATAGAGCGATAAGTCCTCAAAGTTGCCCTGAACGCAACACTTCTACCTTATCGACTCTCGTCAATAGAGCGATAAGTCCTCAAAGTTGCCCTGAACGCAACACTTCTACCTTATCGACTCTCGTCAATAGAGCGATAAGTCCTCAAAGTTGCCCTGAACGCAACACTTCTACCTTATCGACTCTCGTCAATAGAGCGATAAGTCCTCAAAGTTGCCCTGAACGCAACACTTCTACCTTATCGACTCTCGTCAATAGAGCGATAAGTCCTCAAAGTTGCCCTGAACGCAACACTTCTACCTTATCGACTCTCGTCAATAGAGCGATAAGTCCTCAAAGTTGCCCTGAACGCAACACTTCTACCTTATCGACTCTCGTCAATAGAGCGATAAGTCCTCAAAGTTGCCCTGAACGCAACACTTCTACCTTATCGACTCTCGTCAATAGAGCGATAAGTCCTCAAAGTTGCCCTGAACGCAACACTTCTACCTTATCGACTCTCGTCAATAGAGCGATAAGTCCTCAAAGTTGCCCTGAACGCAACACTTCTACCTTATCGACTCTCGTCAATAGAGCGATAAGTCCTCAAAGTTGCCCTGAACGCAACACTTCTACCTTATCGACTCTCGTCAATAGAGCGATAAGTCCTCAAAGTTGCCCTGAACGCAACACTTCTACCTTATCGACTCTCGTCAATAGAGCGATAAGTCCTCAAAGTTGCCCTGAACGCAACACTTCTACCTTATCGACTCTCGTCAATAGAGCGATAAGTCCTCAAAGTTGCCCTGAACGCAACACTTCTACCCAATCGAAGGTGGCTCCACGAAGAGTGCCAACGAAGGACCGTACCATCAGAGGCTCATTACCAGAGATAACAACCAGGTGCGATTTGAAGTAAATCAAATGCTGCATGGGTGAACCCTTCCCATCAAACGGCGTGAAGTTAATCAGACTGAACTTCGCCGGATAGGGGATTGATTCCCATTCTTGAGCGGAAATCAACGTATTAATTTTGCTCTCGAGGTTTTTAATCTTCAAGCTTTCACCTGAGTCTTCGTTAGCATTCTCGTTACCACCCCCTGCATTGACGGGAGGATTATTGGCATTATGAGCTTCATCTGCACCCGTGTCCTCATCTTCCTGATGAACCTGGTTACGACGACTTGGCTCGCCTTGCTGGTTCGTCAATGCTTGGATTTGTTGGTCATGCATTTCTCTCATACTCTGCATAGCCATCTGCATTTCGACCCTGAAGCTCTCCTGTTGTTTAGCCATGGCTTCTTCGAGCATCTTGGCCACTTGTTCCGCGCTTATCATAAATGACTCGTGGGGTTGTCCTTCGTTGGACACTGTATTATCTGATGTGACCGCAGAGCAGGCATCCGATTCTTCATCTTCTGAAGGTGTTCTTGTCCGAACCCTACCGTAAGTTCCTCGTATGATGGCTCCAGACCTCAGACGAGTTAGATACTGGGGTACCGGCGGAATTGACTCGGGATTATCCCTTGTCGATGCCCTTTTGCTGGTCATATTGGTAGTGACCCTAGGAAGTTCTCCGTCTTCATTTTGGCGTTTCGGTACTAAGCCTTTCGAACACCGAAACTCTCTCGGGGACTGCCTTGATGCAGTTGCATTCAGACAGTACCGCCCGAATGAGCTTTGAACAAGGGCACTGAGTTTCTAGCCTTCGAGGACTTCTCTTTCTGGCTTTGCTCATACCCCCAGCACGATAGTACAGCTTGTCCGTTTGAAAGTCGGAGTAACCTATCGTGTGTTGGCACGATTTCTCAGGTATAACGCAATCATCATCAGACGATAACGTTTCCTTCTGAGAGTGAATTACCTTCTTCGGATTTTCGAGAGTCACGCGCCTCGAAATGCGCCTTTGTGGGCGTGAATTCTCAACGGGCTCCTGAACTTTGATGCGCAAAGTAGTGCGCTTGGGGCGACCCCCAGCATGTTGCGTTGTTTGGGGCTTTCGTAGTGGGTCCAAACGTTCTTGGATTGGAGCTTTGCTTCGCTCCTCGGGAAGTGGACCGAGGCGCTCCAAGACTGACTTCCTTTTCTGGGATGGTCCTGCGGGATCTCCCGGAGCAGTTGTGGAAATCATCGACGGTCTGGATTGATTCGCCGGAGATTGAACTTTCGGAGGCTGTAGTTGTTGCTCCTTCGTCTGAATCGCCGTTTCAGACTTTGGTCTCCAAGCTTTGCGGGTTGATGGCGGCTTCTTGGCCACCTCTTTCTGCAACTTCCTACGGGCTTCTTCAGCTTGAGCCCGTGC
>NC_033794.1:24845593-24846250 GCF_001876935.1 Asparagus officinalis
TGCTACGATATTAAATACGTAGACTTTGTCTTTCTCACGGGAATAGACTACCCGGCGACACGTGTTAGGCGTCGGCATATCCTTCATTAGGATTCAGGATGAAATTCCCCATGCGAGTAAGGCATGGATTCTGGTGTTATTAATAACAACATGTCACAATGTTGAATATGTGAACGGGTGTTCTTTTTAACGGTTAAGAACTAACCGGCGGCGCAGGTTAAGCGCCGACTTATCCTTGCTTAGGTTTCAGGCTAAAATACCCCAGAATCGAACTCTGGTGTCTTTTTCTACGGAAAAAGACTAAATCGGCAGCGCGTGTTAGGCGCAGACTTATCCCTGCTTAGGATTCGGGATAAACTTCCTAAGATGAATCTCAGATTGATAAATTTTGGAAGAGGTTGGTACGGGAAAGGAAGAATTTTATATTCTATTTCCCGGTCTTCTTTTAGGGTGAAGGCGAACCCGGAAAACAAGGAAGGAAGAATTTTATATTCTATTCCCTGATTCTGGAAAGGAAGAATTTTATATTCTATTTCCAGGGAAAAAGAAACTAGAAGTGGGATCTCCACTCCGAGAATCTGGAAAATTTAGATAAACTTGCCTTTTATAGGATGAGTTATCTAAACTGAAAATGGGTTCTTCGTTTATCGAAGTGAA
>NC_033794.1:24846950-24877362 GCF_001876935.1 Asparagus officinalis
TCGATTGTATCTCGAACCATCGTTGGCCCGAAATATCCCATTCTCCTGATACGATCATATAGTTTGGGACCGGGCTGATGCGTACTACATTCTCCTTCGTGCGCTTCCTTAAGAACTTCTTCTGCTTCCTTGTTTGAAAGGCATCGGAGTAACAAACCATCGTACCCTCTACGGTATAATGTATGGGTCTCGGTATTATAAAAGAATCTTGGTGCTCTTCGGCGGATTGATTCTCTTTCTTTTACATCCTCTGGCAAAATACCGTATTGGACATAGTCGATGATAGGAAAGCGCTAATCTCGGGACTCAGACTCAATTTGAGTTGAATTCATCTCTTTGGCGCTCATATTTCTATCATCTTCCTGTTCAATCTCCATACTGTACATGGGTATGCAGAGTTGATGCGTCCTCACCGTGACCAAGAGTTCAGTTTCGGGAGGTTGTGCAAGTGATACCGCTAACGCTGCCAGTGCATCCGCATAAGCGTTCTGGAGGCGAGGGATGTATTCGATAAAGAATTCTTCAAAAGATTCTGCCATTCTGATGGCTTCCTGGTGGTATGGGATCAGGTCAGGATTCCTGACTTCATACTCTCCGCGAACTTGGTTGACTATCAGTTGAGAATCCCCAAAAGCTTCGAGATATTCGACCCCCAGCTCCTTGGCAAAACTGAGTCCAATGAGAAGTGCGTTGTACTTTGCTACGTTATTGGAGCACGGACTAGTCAATGAATAAGCTCGAGGCATCACATGCTTTCCCGGGGAGATTAAGACAACTCCAACCCCAGAGGAAACAGTAGAACCTCCCGGGGTTATTACCTTATTAACTGCCCTTGAAGCACCATCGAAGTATAATTGCCATACTTGTTGGTGCGACGTGGTGTTAACCTCATGGGTTTCATCCGGCAAGTCATCGTATACTTCTGCCGTATCTGTGGTCGGGTTTGCCGCCAAAAGATCGCAAATCGCTTGTCCTTTAATCGACTTCTGCTGTTTGAAGTGCAAATCATACTGGGATAAGAGAAGGACCCACTTCGCTAAACGCCAATTCATAGAGGCCGGTTACGTCATAAATACCCGTACTGGATTTACGTTGGAAATGACGTAAATCGTCTGTCCTACCAAGTAATGCCGCATCTTTTGCATTGCGAATACTAGTGCGAGGCATTCTTTCTCAATCATCGGATATCGAGATTCCGCACCTACCAAGGTCCGACTTAGGTAATAAACTGCCTGTTCGTGACCGCTATCATCGTCTTGTGCTAGTAAGGCACTTATCGAATGGTTCATCGCTTTGAGATAAATCAAGAACGGTTTACCAGATTTCGGTGCAACGAGAACAGGGGGGTTCGCTAGATATGTCTTGATATCTTCGAATGCTTTTTGGCAGGCATCATCCCAAATAAACGATACTCCTTTCTTGTTCAGCTTAGAGAACGGTTGGCACTTCCCAGAAAGATTTGAGATGAAACGCCGGATATAAGCTAAACGCCCTTGCAATCCTCTGAGCTCTCTTAGATTTCTAGGGGGTTGCAGTTCATGTATCGCCTTCACCTTATCGGGATCGATATGTATACCTTTAGTGGTGACGACGAATCCAAGGAATTTTACGCTGGACATTCCAAGGAATGATTTAGTGGGGTTCATCTTCAATTGATGACTCCTCATGAGATCGAACATCGTCTTCAAATCCTTGATGTGATCTTCTTTGTTACGGCTTTTTACAACCAAATCATCAACGTAGCATTCGACTGTTTTCCTGAGATGTTCTTGGAAAATCTTAGTCATTGCTCGCTGGTATGTGGCGCCTGCATTCTTCAGACCGAATGGCATCACCGTGTAGCAAAAGACACCGAGAGGCGTTCTGAACGCTGTATGCTTCTCATCATCTGGGTGCATCTTGATTTGGTTATACCCTGAGAAACCATCCATAAAAGACATTCTCTCAAATCCGCATGTATTGTCGATAATGACATCTGTGATTGGGAGAGGAAAGTCGTCTTTTGGACATGCCGTGTTCAGGTCCCTGAAGTCGATACAGATCCTGATTTTACCGTTCTTCTTCATGACTGGAACGATATTGGCTAACCAATCTGGATGTTGCTCCTCTCGGATAAATCCTGATTCGATCAGTTTCTTAACCTCTGCCTCAATAGCTTCCATGATCTGCGGACGAAACCGTCTTTGCTGTTGCTTGACAGGTTTGGCATCCGGCTTGATATCAAGGCGATGCATATTGCTACATTGGGGTCAAGCCCTGGCATGTCTTCATAATTCCACGCGAAGACGTCGATATATTCTCTGATGAGAGCAATCAACTCCTCCTTCTCATTTGAGGGAAGACTATCGCTTGCTACATTGGGGTCAAGCCCTGGCATGTCTTCATAATTCCACGCGAAGACGTCGATATATTCTCTGATGAGAGCAATCAACTCCTCCTTCTCATTTGAGGGAAGACTATCGCTGATGAATATGGGCTTTGGGTTGGCCTCATCACCCATGTTGACTTGGACTATTTTATCTTCAGTGCCAGACTTGTATCGGAACCCTCAGTCGAAGAATCAGAAGAGTATCCTCTCTTAGTTCTGTTAGCAATTTGATCGATAATTTGCCAACCACGTTCATCCTCAGACGAGGAAACATAACCTAAGCCTCTCCCGTATTTATAATAATCGTCGGGTTTCCCTTTTGGTACATATACCGCTTTGGCTGGATTACGAGGACCTCGATCGAAGTATAGACCTTCTCCGAGTGTGAAATCGTACCCCTGCTTTTCCATGAGCTTGCGCGCTTCTGGACTATACTTAGATAAATGCCGACCAAGTTTGTCATCATCTTCGTCTTCACTTAGGAAATGATCTGGTAATGGGGAGCTTTTTCCTTTACCGTAAATCACTTCTTTAGCGCCTTTTATTTTGTTCGGGATGACCATGGTTGTTCCGAAAGAATGCTGGAGGCGTTCCTTTGTTACATAGGATGATCGGATCGGCATATACAACTCAGGATTGTCGTACAGCTCTTTTATCACATCATCAAGAGACAAGGAGTACTCTAAATCATCTTTTATTGCAATATCGGCAAGTTGCCAGTTACAACCTCCATCTGACGATTGTTCATCGTCAAGATTGATTACAAAGGGTACAATGTCATTTAAAACAAAACCACCATCGTAATCGAATCCGGCTTCAGAATCAGCTTCTTCTCCGCTGTCTGTGCCCTGGGCCGATGGTTCAGTATCGGATTCGTTACCATAAAGGAGAGAATCGGTGAAATAATTCTCATACCCCTTGAATGGTTGCTTATCCGCGACCACCGTCCTAACCTCATTGTCAGTGTCGACATACTTCAAACACTGATGGAGAGTAGAGGGAATTATCACATTACTATGGATCCAAGGCCGACCCAATAGTAAGTTGTACGAAGTCTCCGCATCGATCACATAACACGTGACTTCTGTCTTCAGATCTCCCATCTGGCACTTCACCCGGATCTTACCCAAGGGTCTTGACCCACTAGTGTTGAATCCATAAATAACAGTGCCTGTGGACGCCAACTTGCTTACTGGGATGCCGAGGAAATGCATCAATCGAAGCGGCATAATACTCACAGCAGAACCCGGATCCACTTGGATTCGGTTGACTTGGCTGGAGCCAATGTATCCGACGAAATATAACGGCCGATCGTGGTTCGAATTCTTCGTCTGCATATCTTCTTTGGTGAAAGTAATGCAGGGAAGGTTCTTAGTCGCTATGTTGCACTGTTGACTCAGCGGTTCTGGCTGTTCAGGCACCGGCTTGACTTGAGTCAGAAATACCTCTGCATTGGCCAAAGCTTCTTGTAGGGCCTCCCTGGTTTCTTTGGATAATCGCAGCAACTCATACAGCGTTATCCGTGCAGGAATGTTGGCTAATTGCGCCATAATGTCGAAGCTATGCGGAGTCTTCGAGCTTTCCGGTTTGTCTCTTCCAATTGGACGACTGAAACGAGACTGCTTCGGATTCTGTACCTCTTGGGGATTCTTCTCTTTTGGTTTATTCACCGGTTGTCGTAGAGCTTCTTTACCCGGTGTGGGACTTGCAATCACTCCCATCTCCGTGAGAGTTTTGGCTGGTCCCCGCTTGTTCACCCCCTGCTCACTAGGTGGCGGATAATTGTAGTGGTATTCATTTCCGCTCCGTGTCGCAAAAGCTTCTTGTTCTTCTTCAGAGAGCAGGAAAGTGGAGATTCTTTCGTCATCTTCCCCTGGGATAGCAGAGACTCCATAACAAGACTTCCCTTTTCCTTTAGACTTCCTCCCGGATGACGAACCGGCCCATTGTTCATCTCCAATCAGATCTGGATGAACCCAAAGGATTTCGCCATTTGGGGTTGTGTGCGGCACAAGTCCCTTTTGGCGCTGTCCGTGCGGATCGTCATTCACCGTCTTCATCCCGACTTTGGTGACGCGTTTTGGCTCGAACCAAGTTGTAGGCACTGACCCAAAACTGATTGACACTGCGTTGGCCCCCACATTCTTGGCTGGTTTCGGGGTTATGACTCCTACGTCGATTAACGCCTGGATCTTGTCCTTGAGGTGGTAGCATGATCTCGTAGGGTGGTGGACCGCTCTGTGGTACGCGCAGTACTTTGGATCCGTCACTTTGCTGGCCCCTTCTTGATCCACGATCGCCGGCAACTGGATCTTGTTGTTCTCCAACAGGTATTTGAAGATGCCGGGAACTTCATCATCCTTGAAGGAGTACACTTTAGGAAACCTCGGCTCCGCAGATTTCTGCTTCTGAGGCCGTTGTTGCCATTGTCCTCGAGATTGTTGGGGTGCTTGTTGCTGTGGCTGCTGTTGCTGTGGTTGCAATTGAAAGGTTTGATTAGCATCAACTGCATTAGCTTGTGCCTTACCTTTCCCCCGTGGGACGAAGTTTTGCTTTGGAACACTCGTCGCCGGTTGGCCTCTTTCCGCCTTCTTCCTCTTGAGGAATCGCTCAGCTTGCTCTCCCCGGACTTTCAAGTCCTTCCATGTATTGGATGGTGCTGTCCCCATTGCTTCTAGCACGTCCAACGCGAGGTTGTTGTGGCAGGTCTGGAGGATGAATTCCTCGGTGATCGGGTCCCGGCAATTCATCGCCTTGTTCCGGAATCTTTTGACGAAGGTATCGACTAACTCTCCGTCCTTCTGCTTCTCATCGAGCAACGATCCGATAGATATCTCGGTGTCGTCGTCGAAGAAGTTGGCCAGGAACTTGGTCTCCATGTCATCCCAGCTGTTTACGCTGCCTGGCTTGAGGCGGCGATACCAATCGAAGGCGGCTCCGCGAAGAGTGCCGACGAATGACCGCACCATCAGAGGCTCATTACCAGAGATCACCCCCAAATGCGATTTGAAGTAAATCAAATGCTGGGTAGGTGAACCCATCCCATTAAACGGCGTGAAGTTAATTAGATTAAACTTCGCCGGATATGGGATCGATTCCCATTCTCTTGGGTATGGGCAAGGAATGCCTGTTTTCTTCGTCTCTTGAGCGGAAATTAGTGTGTTGATTTTGCTCTCGAGGTTCTTGATCTTCAGGTTTTCGCCGGTTTCTTCGCCAGCATTCTCATTACCACCCCCTGCGTTGACGGGAGGATCATTGGTGTTACGAGCATTTGTATCCTCATCTTCCACATTAATCGGGTTACGATGATTCTGCTCGCCTTGTTGGTTCGCCAATGCTTGGATCTGTTGGTCATGCATTTCTCTCATCTGCTGCATGGCCATCTCCATCTCAAATTTGAAACTTTCTTTCTGCTTAGCCAAAGCGTCTTCAAGCATCTTGGCCATCTGCTCCGCACTTATCATCAGGGCCTCGCGGGGTTGTCCCTCGCTGGATACTGTATTATCTGATGCCACCGCGGAGCCGGCATCAGATTCTTCATCTTCTGAAGGGCGTCTTGTCCGAATCCTACCATAAGTTGCTCGCTCTATGGTTCCGGACTGCAGACGGGTTCTAGGTCGGGAAGCTTTCAGAATCGACTCGAAATCTTCTCGTGCCGATGTCCCTTTGCTCGTCATGTTGGTGGTGACCCTCGGAAATTCTCCGTCTTCAATCACCCTTCTTCTTCGTTGGAAGCGCCTAGGCCTTGGTTTTGGCGTTTCCGCATTAAGTCTTTCAAAAACTGAAACTCTTTCGGGGACCGCCTTAATGCAATTGCATTCCGACAATACCGCCCGAATGAGTTTGGAACAGGGACATTGAATTTCCCGTTCTCGGGGACTCCTCTTCCTGGTTCTATTCGTACCCCCAGCACGATAGTACAACTCGTCATTTTGACAGTCAGAGTAACCTATCGTGTGCGGGCACGCCTTCTCAGGTACAACACAATCATTATCAGATGATAATGTTTCCATCTGAGGTTGACTTGCCTTCTTTGGGCTTTCAAAGGTTACCCGCCTCAAAACATGCCTTTTTGGGCGTGAATTTTCGGCGTGATCTTGGACTTCAATGCGCAAATTGGTGCGCGCAGCTGCCTTGAGGTCTTTGTCATGCTGGAGGTGATGGCGACCCCCAGTATGTTGAGTCGTTCTGGGCTTCTTCATCGGGCCCAAACGCTCGTGAATTGGAGCTTTGCCTCTCACGTCAGGAATTGGACCGAGGCGCTCCAAAATTGGTTTCTTCTTCAAAGAAAAAAAATAAAATAAAAAATTACAACTTTCTCCTTATGAACAAATCACGAGCTCCTGTTTTGCGGTCACTCGCTTTGTGGGTTCTTTGCCAACGCCGGGGTTAATCCGTGGACCACCGCGCGATTTAGATCCGGTCGGATCTACACGATTTGACGGGTATTATTCCACGAAGGGAATAATAGCCGGGAGGGATTAGCTCACTAAGGAAATAATCGCTCGTTAGTTCACTAAGGAAATAATCGCTCGGATCTCGGGATCTAAGACCAAGCTTAGATCCGGAGTGTGATCTCGTGTAGATCTCAGATCTGTTCTTCCCCTCACTCGAACTCCTGCCTTTTGTGACGTGGATGCTCGCCGAGGATCAGATCTGGATGTCCAAGTCTTCAAGTCTTCAAAACTCTAAGCTCGATCTTCAATCCGGCAGAGTTTCGGCTCTCAAAAGTCCCCCCTTTGAAAATGAACAACCCTTGGCCTATTTATAGGCTCTCTTTACTGTGCCCGCGCACGGAATAGTGTCGGCCACCTATAGGTGGGCGGCACTGGGCCGAGCCACCCATAGGTGGCTCGGCTCTTGGCCTCTATCCGTGATTCGGTTCTGTGCTTGATTTATCCAGACTTGACTCGTTGACCTGATTTGGCAGTAAGTCGGATTCCTGATTTGGCAGTAACTCCACTTCTGAGTTCGAGTCCGAAACCGATCTTGATTCGGTCGCGATTCATCTGAGCCCGCTCTTGTTTGGATGACTCGTTGACTCTTCAACACTTGGCTTGATTCTGAACGCGAATGGATGTATTCCGTTGCTTGCGTACGATTCATCGATCTCGTCGCCTCGTTGGTTTGTCGGTTTGTGCCGAGCTGTGCTAAGGGACCTATAAGCAATTTTATATGCCTACAATAGTCAGGGCTCGACAACTTCTATCCCGGAAGGACAATTACCGGATTTTCTGTTGCGCTCCGAATTTTGATGGAGCTGACGTGCAGGATGCCCGCCTCATGGACTTGCTTTTCGAGCTGGCTTCTTATGATCAGGTTGGGCTAACTGGTCTATCGCTCGCGGGAGAAGTGCATAATCGAGCCTTACATGCCTTCACGGTTCGCCAGACAGTTTGGGTATGACCAACTCTACGTTGGCAATCCTAACCCATGCGCAATTCACCTTACCCATGCATGGTACTTCTTCTCCGTCGGGGGAACCCATGCGCAATTCACCTTACCCAACTCACCACCTGGCTGCTCTACTGTTATGGATTTCCGCCAGTGGTTTGCCGAAGCTTCTCAGATTCCGAAATATGACGTTTATACTTCATGTATAAACGAGATTCGGGAATTGTATCGTTCTCGGAGCGGTTCTGCGAGTACTCGTCTGCCAGGGATGGAAGAATACCTATCTTGTGAACAGGAAACGACCAGAGCCGTTGAAGCTCCTAAGGACTTGTCCACCGTAGAACCTTCTGAAGAAGAGGTTCCTACGGCGTTGAAGCTCCTAAGGACTTGTCCACCGTAGAACCTTCTGAAGAAGAGGTTCCTACGGGAATTGAAGAAGGAAGGCCAATTGATGATTCTCCCGAAGAAAAGACAACTGAGGAGATTCCTACAGAAGAGCCCGTTCCTACACCTCGTTCTTTAAGATCGGGTAAGAAAGCTCTTTCTGCTGCTGAGCAAGGTGAGTATGACAGGAGAATTCGTAAGCGGATACCTGTCATGGCCAAGAATTCCAAGAGGGCCAAAATAATGGGGGATGCGATGAAGTCTGCGCTCGTTGAGCGTTCTACTGACGGAGAGGACGAAATGCCCCAATCGATCCCTTCGATTCCTGAGGACGATAGAGCTGGAGAGGGCCCTTCTTCTGAAGCTGCTCCAACACCTGTTCAGGATGAACATACGGGTCCAATCTATCCAACCCTTCCTCCTCCACGCTCGAGGGCCCTGAAGAAATTAATTGATGAACTGGAACGTTGGATGCAAACAATTATTAATATTGTCAGTATTGAGGTGGCTTCTCTTGAAGACTGTGAATCTATCTTGAGCCAATGTTTGGACGACATCAAGGCTAAAGGGGATGCATCCTGGACTGAGCACTGCCAAGGGGAAATCACTCTTTTGATGACAGAATTAGCAGTTTTCAGGGAGCTACAGCGCACCAATCTAGACTCCGAAGTGGAGCCGGCTCTTTCCTTGGCGATAATCTCGAGGGCGCATCACCCAGGGACTCTTCGCAAGGACATGTCTGATAAAAAGGCCCGCATATCAGCTTTAAGGAAGCGGCACTCTGCAACATATGCTAAGATCAAAGGTGTTGTTTCTGATATCCGCGGTATCGAAGAGACTATCGCTCGATTAGAGGCCGAGTTGGACCAGAAGAAAGCTCAATTGGCCCACTATGAGGATGTCAGAAAAGAGCTTGAGCATCAAAGTGGCCAAATTTATATGAAATTTTGCCGTACACTCCACGCGGCTGAGCGGATTCGCAAAGAAATTGTTGCTGCCCCTCCACTTGAAGCAGAGCTTAGAAAGGAGATCGAGGAACAAGTCCGAGCAGCTCATCGGGAGAGACTTTCTGCCTTCAAGTCTAGGCTAAAAACTCTCAAGTTGATGAGACCTGATGTTTAGATCTTGACTTGTTCTTGGCTAAGGAATTTTGTATCATTTTCACTTTGTTTGTCATCATTTTGTGTTTAGATTAACAACATTAAATGAAAATGATATCATTTTGCCTTTTATTGTCTCTTTTGCTGAAATCTGGTTCAAAACAATGGAGAATAATGCTAATATTATCAAAATTCTCTTTATCATTTATTAGAATAATTCCAGCAAAATACAGTCGTCAGAGGTGTAGTGTTAACATGACGAAATATAAGACAGAATTACACTATAAATAGGCAACCCCTAGCCTGATTTAGCTGGGGTTTAGGGGGCTACATGATTTACGGGAAGTATCTCTTAAGGAACTTCCCATTAATTGGCATCATGAGCCTATCTCCTTCTTGGTTGATGAGGCGATATGCTCCGTTCGAATAGACTGATTCTATTACGAAGGGCCCTTCCCATTTAGGATTGAACTTCTCTTTGGTTTTGTGTGTCATCACCATGGGTCGTTTGTTGGCTAATACTAAATCGCCTTTCTTGAAAATCTGTTCCTTAACCTTTTTGTTATAGGCTTTGGAAATACGGGCTTGATACAACTCGATCTGTTGCTGAGCTTGAAGTCGTTTGTCGTCTAAGGCTTCAAGTTCTTACAGACGTCGTTGATGTTTTTCTTCTTCTGTTAGCCCGGTTGTAATAGCAACTCTCAGAGAAGGGATCTGGATTTCCAATGGCAACACAGTCTTGTAGAGGTCCTTACTGTGGTGCGGTAAGCCCACAGACATTCACCAAGTCTTTCATCCCAATCGCGCCGGCTTTTGGAAACAAACTTTTTGAGAAGCTTCACTATGGTTTTGTTAAAAGCTTCTGTAAGACCCTTTGCTGGCGGATAATATGCCGTGGATGCAACACTTTAGATTCTGAATCTGTCGCAAAATCTTTGAAACCCAAAGCTGACGAATTGTGTCCCGTTGTCGTGAACTATTCGCCTCGGGACTCCAAAACGGTAGACGACATGATGTTTGATGAACTTGATTACGTTTGAAGTCTTGACTTCTTTCTACGGGATTGCCTCTGCCCATTTGGAGAAATAGTCGGTTACGGCTAGAATGAACCGGTGTCCCTTGGACGTCGGAGGGGAAATCGGTCCGACGATATCCATACCCCACATTTCGAATGGCCAAGTCGCCGATGTGGGGTGTAAGTTTCCTGGTGCTTGGTGGATGAAATCCCCATGAATTTGGCACGCGTGACAACGTTTAGCATAGTCAACCGCGTCTGAAAACATCTTCGGCCAATAATAGCCGATTCGTCGGAGGCGATCTCCTAATTTGGCTCCGGGCTGATGAGCTCCGCACATACCACCGTGAGCTTCCTTGAGGGCCTCTTTTGCTTCCTTCCGAGAGAGGCATCGAAGCAAAACTCCATCATGCGATTTACGATACAGGACTTGAGAGACTGCATCGTAATAGAATCGGAGGGCCTTTCGTTTGATAGAGACCGCTTCCTTAGGATCTTCTGGCAGAATTCCATATACGGCATAGTCGATGTACGGGAATCGCCAATCCCTAGATTCGAACTCCATAAATGTCGTACAGACTTCTCCTGACGTCGTCTCGTCTGGATTTTCCTCCATGGGGATCTTGGAAGAGCATAGTTTCCGTCCCACGACTAGAATCGTTGTTTCAGCTCCCGGTGGCAATGCTAACGAAGTTTCCAAGGAGGCTAGAGCATCTGCATACGCATTCTGAGCTCGTGGTACATATTCGATAAAGAAACCTTCGAACTTTTGAGCTTGCTTTAGCACTGCGAGGTAGTACGGGATTAGATCTTCGTGACGTACTTCGTATTCTCCTCGGACTTGGTTAACGATGAGCTGAGAGTCACCGTAAGCCTCGAGGTGCTGAATATTAAGCTCTTCAGCTAACTGCATTCCTAATAGCAGAGCATTATACTCGGCTACATTGTTGGTGCAGGGTTCGATTAGGGAGAACCCCCTTGGGATTACGTGACTGTTCGGAGAAACGAGTACGACCCCCACTCCTGCGGTGATTGCTCCGTGAGGGTTTGCTCTAGATGCACCGTCGAAGAATAATTTCCACACCTGCATGGTTTCTTGAGTAACGCAAGCTTCAGCGACTTCGTCCGGTAATTCTTCATACAACTTGGACGTTCCCGATACTGGGTGATCAGCTAAAAAGTCTGCCAGTGCTTGACCCTTGACCGCCTTTTGAGGCATGAACTGCATGTCGTATTGCGACAAGAGAATGGCCCACTTTGCGAGCCGGCAATTCAGAGATGATGGTTTCGTCATCAGAACTCTCAAGGGATTCACCTTAGAGATAACGTGAATTGTCTGTCCAACTAGGTAATGTCGCATTTTTTGGATTGCGAATACTAAGGCGAGACATTCCTTTTCGACCGGATTGTACCGGTGTTCGGCTCCCATCATAGTCCCGCTCAGGTAGTAGATGGCTTGTTCTTGACCTAGATCATTGTTCTGGGCTAACAAAGCCCCAAGAGAATGGTCCATGGCCCTTACATACAACAGGAATGGTTTTCCTGATATCGGGGCCACGAGAACTGGCGGTTGAGTAAGATATCTTTTAATCTCCTCGAACGCTTTTTGACACTTTCCATCCCAGACAAAAGATACTCCTTTCTTCATGAGCTTAGAGAAAGGTTGGCAATGTCCTGAAAGATTCGATATAAATCTTCGGATGTAGGCCAGTCTACCTTGCAATCCCCTGAGCTCTTTGAGATTCTTCGGAGGTGGCATGTCTTGGATAGCCCACACTTTCTCTGGATCAAGGGAGATCCCCTTGGAAGTAACGATAAATCCCAGGAATTTTCCACTTGAAACTCCGAGAAACGATTTCGTCGGATTCATCTTCAGCTGATGTGCTCGCATGATCTCGAACATTGTCTTCAGATCTGCGAGGTGATCATCTTTACATTGACTCTTTACTGCTATATCATCAACGTAGCATTCGATCTTCTTTCGAAGGTGTTCGTGAAAGATCGTGTTCATTGCACGTTGATAAGTTGCACCTGCATTCTTCAGGCCGAAGGGCATCACTGTGTAGCAATACACCCCCAGCGGTGTTCTAAAAGCAGTATGTCTTTTGTCGTCCGGGTGCATCTTGATCTGATTATACCCGGAGAACCCGTCCATGAAAGACATCCTTTCATACCCGCAGGTGTTGTCAATCATAACATCCGTGATAGGAAGCGGGAATTCGTCTTACGGACAAGCGGTATTGAGATCGCGGAAATCGATGCATATCCGGACCTTACCATTCTTTTTAGGAACTGGAACAATGTTAGCCACCCAATCGGGGTGTTGCTCTTCCCTAACAAAACCTGAGTCTATGAGCTTTTTAACTTCTGACTCAATTGATTCCATGATCTCTGGACGAAACCGGCGTTGCTGTTGCTTGACGGGTTTGGCATCCGGATCGATGTTGAGACGGTGCATGACAACCTTCGGGTCAAGACCGGGCATATCTTCGTAGTTCCAAGCGAAGACATCTATATATTCTCGGATGAGAGATATAAGATCTTCTTTTTCGGATGATGATAAATCCTCAGCTATAAAGATAGGCTTGGGGTTAGATTCATCTCCCATGTTGACCTGGATCACTTTATCTTCAGTGGGTGGTTCGCGCTGTTCAAAACACATATCCCATAGGATATTGAGACGCTTGATCCAAGGATCATCGGTCGATTCCATTAAATCCTCCTCACCCCCTGCGTCTTCATCTGGATGACTAGTTGAAACCATGTTCACAGTCAGGTTTTTAAAGAAAGGTCTAACACTGACGTCGGACTCATATGACGATATTCCGGATGAATGGTCGTGACGCAGGTAATTACTGATTTCGTTTTCCGAAGCAGGGGGAGGTGTAACGTAACCCACGCCTCTTTCGGTTTTTTGATAATAATCCGGAGGTTTTCCTTCAGGAGTGAGAGACATTCAGATCGGTGTTCGTCTTCCTTTCTCGAAGTTCAAACCCTGTTTCTCATTAAAGTTATACCCCATTCGTTTCATTAAGTGTATAGAATTGGGTTTGTGGTAATGGAATTGGGGAACTCCATCATCTTCCTCTGAACTTGCTCGTTTGAGTTGTTCGGGTTTGACTTTACCAAAACAGATCGGCTTCTGCCCTTTCCTTTTGGATGGGACTTTGAAAAAAGCCTTCTGTGCGTCTTCCACTTCTTCTTCTGAAGCAAAGGATGACTGAATTGGCAAGGTGAACGATGGCTCTGTGCACAGTACGTGCCATGGGTTGGTACCTGCACTAGAATCATTCTCTATTTGTTCATTTTTAGGAGAGACATCAGACAAGTACGCTAAAATGAAATCTTCATTAATGCACCACTCGCCCTCACTCGGTACATCATTATTACTCTCACCCTGACCCATTACATCAAAGTTTAATTCCCAAGGACAATCTTTATCGGGATCTAGCTCGATGTCAGCCTCATTACCGCTGTCTACATCTTCTTTCTCTTGGGATTCCAAATAGAAGATGGAGTCGGTATGGAAGTTTTCCACCCCTCGGAAGGGGTATTTTTCTGCAATCAAGGTTCGGACTTCGCCCTCGTCATTGGCGTACTTCATGACCTGATGCAAAGTAGATGGGACAATGCGGTTTGCATGTATCCATGGTCGTCCTAGCAAAAGATTGTAGGACGTGTCCGCATCTATGATGTAGCATTCTACTTCAGACTTAATATCTCCGATCTGACACCTGAGCTTGATCTTTCCCAGGGGTCGGGTGCTGTTTGCATTGAACCCGAAGATGGTAGTCTGGGTGGTGTGCAATCGGTGCTTAGGAATCCCTAAGACCTGCATGACCCTGTAAGGCATGATGCTGAGCGCTGAGCCTGGGTCAACTTGAACACGACTGATTTCAGAGGATCCAATATACCCTGTGTAATACAGTGGTCGGTCATGTTCGTGCTTGACTTGCATATCTTCTTGAGTGAATGATATGCATGGTAGACTTCGTGCTGCTTGTAGGCATTGCAGACAAAGTTGATCTTCAGAAGCTTCGGGAGTCGGAGTTACTTAAGTAATGAAGCTCTCCGTATTCTTCAAAGCTTCAATTAGAGCTTCCTTGGTGGATTTGGACAACCTTAGGAGCTCGTATAAAGTAATTCTGGCCGGTATGTTGGCTAACTGCGCCATGACGTTGAATTGGAAGGGAGCACTCGACTCTCCGGATTCTTGGTGGAGATTTTTGTTGAATCGGAGCTCTTTCTATTTTCCTTTGTCAACCGGCTTTTTCGGGGCAGAACCCCCAGCGTCTTGGGGCTGCTCTTCAACTTCTGGAGCATTCTGGCCGTAATCCCTCAAGTAAGTTTTTCCTGACCGAGTGCCAGGGTTGTCTCCTGGGTATGCTGCCAGGGCAATCCTCTCCTCTTCCGAATCGGTAAGAGGTTTGAGGTGGTCATCATTCTCAGCAATGGAGGGGCTAATCATGTTGGAAGACTTAGCCTTTCCTCCTTTCCTTTTGGACGAAGTGTTTGTCCATTGTTGATCTCCTAGTAGATCAGGGTGGACCCATATGATTTCCCCCTTTTGGGTAGTGAGGGGCACCAACCCCCTGTCCTTCTGACTATGCATGTCAACATTCTTCAGACGCATTTCTCCCCTGCGAATGGGCACAACTCCGCTTGCCGTTACTACCGGGGGAAAGTCACCGAATTGGACCGCTATCATATTAGTTGATACGGTCTTCTGCTCCGGCTTCAAGGTGCACCGAATTGGACCGCTATCATATTAGTTGATACGGTCTTCTGCTCCGGCTTCAAGGTGAGTACATTAGCATTCACCAAATTCTGCAAGATGTCTTTGAAGACATAGCATTTCTTGGTAGGATGTCCAAGGAATCTGTGGTAACGACAATAGTTGGGGTCATCCACTTTCCCTGCTTCATCCGGCTTCCTGATCTCAGGCAATTGCAGCTTGTTGTTCTTTCGAAGCAATTGGAATAAGGTATCTACATGCTCCTCCTTGAACGAATACTGCTTGGGTGCTCTTTACTGATTTGGCGCCTTGCCTTGCTTATTCGGCGGTGGTACTCGCGTGTAGTCGGCTGCCAAAGTCTCCTTTCCCTTAGACCGCTGGGCATTTTGCTGATTGCGTTGCTGCTGCGGCTTGAGTTGTGGCACTTCTTCAGCTTTGACTCGCGCCACTATCTCTTCAGCTTGTTCTCCTTGTGAAACTAGTTGTCTCCAGGAGCGACATTCTGCCACCCCCATTTGAGCAAGGAGCTGGGTCTGCAGGTTGTGCCTGCAAGTTTCAACCAGAGTTGACTGGGTCATACCTGAGGGGCATCGTAATACCATGCTGCGAAATCTCTCCACATAGGCTTTGATGGACTCTCCTTTCCTTTGGGACTGAGACCTCTGTATCGTCCTCAAAGAACCTGGCCAAGAATAGCCTTTCCAGGTCTACCCATTTTTGGATAGATCCGGCAGGCAGCTTCATGAACCATTCGAAAGCTACTCCTTTAAGGGTGCCGATGAACAAGCGGGTCAGGATGACATCGTTCGCTACCATATCTCCAGTTTGGGATTTGAAGTAGTAAATGTGCTGATTTGGCGATCCTATACCATCGAACGGTTGTAAGGTAGGGGCCTTAAATTTTGGTGGGTATGGAGCCGTATCCCACTCGGCAGGGTAAGGCCGCACTACTCCCTCTTCACGGAGCTCGCTTCAGTTGGCGATTACGTTGAGGCGAGCTTCCAGTTCATCCACCTTGGTGGATTGAGGGTGCAGTTCTTTTTCTATCTCCCTCTCACCTTTGGAAGAGGATCCCAGATGGTGAGTCTCACGATCCGAATGTTCGGTTACTTTTTGCTTTCCCTTTGAAGTAGTCCTCCGGGAAGATTCAGGCTTTTGGCCTTTTTCAGCAAGGAGCTGGGCCAACATATCCTTTAATTGGAGAAGTGTCTCCTGCTGCGCCTGGAGCATGACATGATGTTCGTCCACTCTTTTGGCTATGTCTTCATGATTCCCTGTCGTGTAAGCGGAGACCTCGTGCTCCGACAGAGCTTGAAGATTGAGATTCGGCTATTGCCGAATGTTCATCACTTGTTGCAATGCCCTTGGCTAACTTTTGATAGTTAACTGGACGAATAGCTCCTGTCCGAGTCTGAGTATTCTGATATACTCATTCGAACTGGTCACAAATTTCTCGGACAGTCGGGGGATGACTCTCTTGCGACTCATCAGAATCAGTATGTGAAGCTTTCCCTCGGCCGATCATATTGATAGTGACCTGAGGGTATTCCGCTTCAGCTGTCTTCTTTCTGTAGCGGCGTTGTCGTTTGGCAGGCCTAACGACGTGCGTCAACCTGTCGAATACGGACTGCCGAGTTGTGGATGCACAATAATGGCATTCTGACAAGACTGCCGAAATAAGCCTCTCACATTGACATGAGTGAGCTGCTTGTACTGTTGGTTTTCCTCTCGATAGTAATTCCCGCAAATCAGGAACTTGGGAGGAAATTTTCCCCGGGCTTGGAGGCGGAGATGGAACCCCCTGCCCTTGGGTAGGTGAAATTGGTTCTCGTTGCACGTGGATTTTGAAGCCACGCTGACTCTTCTGAACCTGGCGGACCTCTTGAAGATCGTGTTCTTGAAGGATAACGCGAGGGTCGCGTTTAGCTTTGGAAACGTTAGGCCGAGGCCTATGTTTAAATGATGAAACTGACCCCTGAGGGTCATGTTTTGGTTGAACGCGCCCTTGAGGGTCGCGTTTAGGTTGAACGCGCCCCTGAGGGTCACGTTTAGGTTGAACACGCCCCTGAGGGTCGCGTTTAATTGGTGAAACAGACTCCTGAGAGTCATGTTCTGTTGGAACGCGCACCTGAGGGTCGCATTTGGTTTTGGCAGTTCCCCTCTGAGGGCTACGTTTTGAAGTAACAACGCGCCATTCAGGGTCGCGATTCAGCTGTATAAGTCGAGGCTCATAGTCGGGCTCGTTGCCGCAGAGTGAGCGTTCTTCTTTGGGAACGCTAAGCTCGGATGGATTTTTAGAAACGCGATCTTCGCGTTGGGCCAACAATCGGCTTTCACGTAGATGTGCTCGTCGTATGGATCTTCTCCGTCGGCGAACGGCGTTCTTCTTGGCTTGTTTCAAAGCCTTAGCAGCAGCGTCGTTGACGCTTACAGGACTCGTCTCCTCCAGAGGCCGTTTGTGGCCCGAAGCATGTCTTGCTGACGCGGATGTGGGATCTTCCGCCAGCAGAGCCAGTTTGAGTTCCTGGCCGAAGGAGAGGGCTTTCTTCGGCACTTCGACAACAGAATTGACCTTCTTGGAGGTCTCGCGGACATCGTGCTTAGCCTTGGGGCTAAGCGATCCAGAGGATAATGCTTCCTCGTACTTAGCTTGATCAAACTCTACGATGAGAGTTTCTACAGTAGTTCCCATGAGGTGTACGTCAGACTGTGCCACCACTTCTTCGTCGGAGAAGCTAGTCCCCAGCAGAGTCGCCATCTTTTGTATGTGGGAAAATTGCAATGAAAAGAACTAAAGAAAATTGACTTATATTCCTTTAATTCTGATTACAACTTGATTACAAAAGAGAAGAGAACGAATTTGATTCTCTCCTTTATTTAAAACTGGGTTCTTCTCGGTAGCGATGGAGTGCCTCCTTCGATTGCTTGCGTCGAATTTGCTCTCCGTTGACGATCCGACCATCTCTTATCTCGTGGGAACGATGAACTTCTGTGGAAAGTTTGATGTTTAACTCTGAATGAGTTTAAGAACTCTGAACGAGTTAGAACTCTGTGAATAGAGTTGTTAGAACCGAAAATTCGGTTAATGATCAAGCTGTTATTCTGTTGTTGGAGAATCCTCTCAGATTTGATCTTCTGAGCTTGATTCAAAAATCCTATCTCCAAGGATTTCGCTGCTGCTGTTGCTGAATCACCAAACCCGAGTGGTTTTGATAACTGGAAAAATATTCAACCTGTGCGGTTTAGATTCTCCGAAATCCAACCCGTCGCCTCCTGTGGTCGATCTGATCCAAGAAAATCCAACCCCCACTCAGTTGAGTTTGTTGAGTTTTTATAGGAGGATAAGAGGTTGCAACTGACCCCTATATCCGCTTCTACGTGGGCGGAAATCCCTCAGAACGTGGGATAAACGGTTCTGAAACCGTTCAACTCATGTTTGAACGAGTCAAACGCCCAATCTGGCGTTCAGAACCCAACTTCGCCTCTTAGAATTGAGACGCGAGGTTGGGTGTTGGCTGAACATCATTGAACGCGAGGGTTGCTCGCGTTTTGGTTTGTTGTAACTTGGAAACGCGGGGGTCGGTGTTGGTTGGACCCCTACGAACGCGAGGGTCACTCACGTTTGGCTTGTAGCTCGGAGACGCGGGGGTCAACGTTGGTTGGACCCCTACGAACGCGAGGGTGGCTTGGAAACGCGGGGGTCACCTGCACTTCCCAAGTTGTAACGCGGGGATGACATCCGCGTTTCAGAAGGAGCTTTTTGACTTGTAACTTCTTCTGTGAAGCGTTGCGGTCTTTGCCTGTTATAAGATATGAGAGTCGTCAGATTGTAACTCTCACCAACGATCGTGAAGGCCACTGAATAGGGTTTTCATCAGCTGTCGGAAGCGTCGTCAAATTGTAACTCTTCTCGATCTGTGTGAAAAATCTCCTATTTGCCGCTTTCGATTGTCGACCCGAAAGCTATTTGATTGTAGCTTTCGTTGTGGGAGCTTGACGGGAATCAACATCCATAGTGTTTTGAAGATGAATATTTGCCCACAGCTCTCTACCAAGCAACTCACCAACTAAGTCCAACCTTTTATTTCTAAAATCATTACACTGCTCATCAGCATCTCTAATAGTTGCTAATATAATATTAGTCATGCTGTTGTCGCAGCCATCAAGATCAGTCATCTCAGAGATGAGGCCGTGTCTATAGCGGTTGCAGAATTGCGGATGCAAAGATCAGAAAGTCGTCTGATTGTAACTTTCATTATCAGGGCTTGATAGGGATCTTTTGGTACCTTTGGGTACCCATATCAAACCATAAAAATCTTCATTGTCTTTAATTCTACAATGAGTAGAAATGTGTCCATGTCTCATACAATAAGTGCATACAAAATTTCTTTTGTATGTACGGATGTTGGAACCATGAAACCTATTTCTACCATGATGATTGTAGTTGGCATAAGCATGAGTGGGTCTAGTCCTACAACCCTCAATTTCTAGTCTTTCAATCTTTGATCTTAATTGCTTGTTCTCGAAATCGAGATCTCCTAGCAATTCATCTTTTAGAGCAAGAGAGGTTGTTAGTTGTTCTAGCTTAATATCACAAGAGGCATGCAATTTTTTGAAAGAAGAGTATTCTTTAGACATTCTTTTAAATTCAAAGTTCAACTCTTCTAAAGCCATAGCTATGTCACATTGCATATAGAAAGATTCACTTTCGGCCTCGGATATTACCTCATGTTCATTTGCCATGAAACAAACATTTGGGTCATGAAGAGCAAGTTTGGCTCCTTCTTCATCACTATCCGAGTCACTTGGTTCGGATTCTTCCCATTCGGCATACATAGCCTTCTTCTTCTTGTACTTCATGTACTTTTCTTTGAGCTTGGGGCAATCCTTAGCGATGTGACTCGGTTCATTGCATTCAAAACATTTACCTACACGAGAGGAAAACTTGTTGTTAGATCGAGGGTTAAATTTCTTGTTCATTTTTATGAGTCTAGAGATTCTTCTAGAGAGATGAGCCACTTCTCTAGAAAAATCGACTTCACTCTCCGACGACGAAGATGAGTTGTCACTAGCTCCTTTGAGAGCTATGGTCTTCAACTTTGGTGACGGCTCCTCAACTTCACGTGATGGCACTTCCTCCTTCTCCTTCCCCTTGAGCTTCTTCTCATGCACTTTGAGCTTTCCGATGAGACTATCAAGAGATAAGGTAGTGAGGTCATGAGCTTCCTCAATTGTCGTAGCCTTGGGCTCCCATGCCGGAGTCAATGAGCGAAGTATCTTGTAGTTCATCTCTTGAATGGATAATTGCTTATCTAGACCATGTAATTCATTGATGATATTAGTAAAACGGGAAAACATAGCATCAATGGATTCATTAGGAAGCATTTTGAATAGCTCATAATCATGCATAAGCCCACTAATCTTAGATTCCTTAACTTGGGGGGTTCCTTCATGTGTTATACATAACTTTACCCAAATTTCGTATGCGATTGCACACATGGAAACTCTATTGTATTCATTGGGGGAAAGACCACAGATTAAGGAATTCATGGCCTTAGCATTGAGATTGGCAATGTGCCTTTCATCATCGGACATGTTCTCGACTTTGGACTTCTCTACATATTTCTTTTCTATGAGCCCTAGGATGTCAAGATCAATGCAACGAAGGTAAATTCTCATCCTAGCCTTCCAATAAGCAAAGTTGGTTCCGGTGAAGAGTGGTGGTCTAGTGGTGGATTGTCCTTCTAACATATGCATATTCAACGAAGCCTCCATTGGATCTTTTCTCTAAGGTTGTTAAACCAAAAACTGATATAGAGACCAAGCTCTAATACCAATTGTTGGACCCTAGAGGGGGGTGATTAGGGTCAAGAGGCTCTAATATGCAATAAAAAACAAACACAAGCAAACCACAAAACAGTAAAGTAATTAAAGTAAGAGGAGATAGGGTTAGGAATCGTTATCCTTGACGCGCGATGTGTTAACGAGGTTCGGCCCTCTGGCCTACGTCCCCGCTCCCCACTCTCGAGGAGAAATCCACTACACACCCGGTTTGGAAGCCAGAACTTCGTCTACACAGTGATCCCACACGATCTCTCTCACTACACAGTTTGATCTCAACAGATCACACTCCCTCAGAGTTGATCTACACAAGATCCCACTCACACAGCAGAAGAAAAGATGCAAGACTCTCTCTTTACACAGCCCCTATAGCAAAAAGAAAAAGTACTGAAGCTAGGAAGTGAATCACACTTAAAAACAGAGAGAAAACACAGAAACCAGACTTTGAAAATTTTTCTCAGGAAACAGCAGACTCTCTGGTTTTTGCAAACGTTAGGGCTAAGGAGGAAGAAGAAGACTGGGGTTTTTATAGAAAAGATTAAATCAATTTAAAACAAAACCCAATCTTCCCAAATAGGATAATAATCTCCTTTACAGACCCTTATCTCAGACTGTGCCAAACACAGTTAAGCGTAAGCGCAGTTTACTAGGCAAATGACCGTTTGAAAAAGTCACGGCTGACCGAAGAGAAATTTGGTCGCCCGAAGTAAACGTTCGGTCGACCAAAAAACTACGTCGGTCGACCGACCGAAAAATCCGGTCGACCGCTAGCCGCTTTGAAAAATTAGAAAACGAGCAGAGACTTTATCGGTCGACCGGCACGGTCGACCGACCAAAGATTTGAGCTTTCGGTCGACCGCGCCGGTCGACCGATGAACTCTCTGGAAACTTCTGACGAAAGATCATAGGAGCGGTCGACCGGACCGGTCGATCGCTTTCTGATATATTGCAGAAAACAGATTTTGACTCAACTTGAAATATTTGTAAAATATTTATTTGACCTTTATAAATTCTGAAACTTTGTAAAAAGTTTTTAATACTAAAAGCAAACTGCTTGGAAAAGGAATTTTGCAGATAGGTCTTCATACTTGTAAAAAATAGTATTTTGTGAAAAACGCTTAAAAACACAAGTATGAAAACGTGTGTGTGATTCCCAATAGCTTCAAGTAAACTCAGTAACTATTTGCCTACATTCTAGCACTAGAGAGAAAAACAAAAGAAAGCTAATATCCTCATATAGAGAGCAATACTTGAGCTTTGATATAGCTTGAATCGGATGAAGCTTTTTTTCGAATTTGTTGTTCTTGAAATAACGTTGCTTCATCTCTTGGCCTCCTCCTCCTTTGGATATCATCGTTGTAGCATATATTCCATCCATCCTCCATTTATGACACTAACGAGCTTGATAAAAGAATTTACTACATTTGCACTCAATAAGCCATTAGTACCGATAATGGTGGTTGTAAAACATCATCAAAACATAAGGGCTAACATAATCATGAAAATAAAAAATAAACATGCATGTTGAAGGAGATGAAGTTATTATGAAAATTATGTAATTTTTTGGTTTATATATAGGCATGAGGTATTGCATGTGATAGGATAATAGTCATAATTAGAGTTTTATTAGGATTTGAATTTGGTTATTGGTGCTTCAAAATATCAATCGCACTACCAAAAATGAAGCAACAGTGCATGGATATGTATATGGAATTTTAAGGGCAGGCATGATCTGAATGCTATCATGTACATTAACACAATGGTATCACCGTGTACTCCAGCAAGTCACTTCTTGGTGGACTAATGTAAAGTTAATTTGATGTGTGGGAAAATTCCACAATAGTTTTATTTTAATAGAATCCTTTGACTTGACAATGTCCAACGTGATCAAGAAGTGTAACTGTCAAAACCTTTAAAAAAACTGGTTAATTATTTCTTAGAGGAACTCATATGGAAATCACCAAAAGAATCGAGTCAGCATCAGCCTTACCAAAGATGATTACTTTCTTACTAAGATTACTACTAAATACATCATGTCTCCTCATCAAATGGGATAACTTTACGCTTATGCTAAGTGCAGAAAATATAAATTGTTATTATGTGTTCTATATATTGATAAGAAGATCCACCTTATTCTGATTAATGGTAAAAAAAATGAACAGTCACCCTAAAACATTCAAAAAGATTGACAGTCGATGGATAAACCCAGAAGGGAAATATATCGACACCAGAAGATGATATGCATCTTCTTCCCCATGCTTATTTCAAATTAATCTACATTAGAGCCTTCTTGGAGCATGATGAGGATCTCAAAGCTTTCTTCCTTCGGGTTTGAAGCAACAACAAATTAAATCTAAATTAAAATAATATCAAACATTAAGATTTACCTTGATATATGTGAGAACCTGCAACAATCAAATCTTTATTCCTCTAAATTCTGCATGAAAATTGAATAATTTAAAAAAGATATCAATTTCCATAAAAATTAATTGCAGCATAAAACAAATATCACCATTAAATTAAATACACAATATATTTAAAGAATAATCATGAAAATAAAAAAACCATACATGTTGAAGGAGATGGAGAGTTACTATGAAAATTGTGTAATTTCTTAGTTTATATATAGGCATGATGTATTATATGTGATAGGATAATAGTTATAATTAGAATTTTATTAGGATTTGATCATAATTAGAATATTTAATCAATAATAGTTCTGATAATAGTTCTGATAATCTGTTAATCTAAATTGTTATTATAATAATATGTACGGATAATTTAATTAATTTAAGATAGTTCATGCAATGCACGTAACTATTATAGAATATTTTCTCAAACATGAGTTATGAATATTTTCTGTTATGAAGCAACAGTGCATTAGATTATTTAAATAAAGTAAATAAAGTCTGCTTTATTTAAATAATTTTAAAATGTTATGATAAGATAAAGTCTGCCAATTAAATGTTATGATAAGATAAAGTCTGCCAATTAAATTAAATTTAAAAATTAGAAATTGATTATAGATAGGGTAGTTCAAACTTTATAGGGGTATATTTGTCTAAAAAAGATTTTTCCTAACTCGTGCTTTTAAAGGGACTCATATGGAAATCACCAAGAGAGTAGCAATACTATTGTTATATATATCCACAGGACCAGAGATATCTCGAAAATGAACGAAGAAAACCACACAAAGAAAAACCATATTAATTACCCCCAGACACCACTGTTTTCAAAACCACAATTTTCCATCTCTATCTATAATATATCCACATACCCAAATTATGTTGTTGGAGTTTTTCCCTCTCAAACTACACCATTGATCAACTCTTCTTTTTTCTTTGCACTTAAATTGTATAGCATTCATTGCGATGAGGACTTACCTGGGTTCTATGTCTACCTTGAACATCCAATAAAAATAATAATGTACTAGACCTTGTAGTTAGTTAATAATGAGATTTTGTCATTATAAACAAATTAAGGTAAAGATTAATAATTCTTAAGAGTGTATTACGTTCCCCTATCTTCCACTGCAAAGTTGTTAGTGTTTATTCTGGCCCAAGAGAATATATAGTGCATTTCACGTACGAATGGGTGCGTACGCATTTGGGATCGAATGGGTTTTATTGCAAAATTTCCTCCGCTACTTTTAATAACGAGATACGGACGAGCTCAGATCTCAAGTTCTCTACTCGACAACAAATCCCCAAATCCATCTCTCTCTCCCCCAAAAAATCGATCTCTCTTCCCTCTTGCTCTCGTCGTCGATCGCTCCCTGCCGACGAAGTTTTTGCTCTCGTCGATCGATCCCTGCCGACGAAGTTCGTGCTCTCGTCGATCGATCCCTGCCGACGAACTCTCCTGCTCACAAATCTCGCCGACGAACGCTCTTGCTCACAAATCTCACCGACGAACAAGTCCTGCTCACAAATCTAGCCGATGAACTCCGCCGTCGACCCCCGCCGCCAACTCCTCTAGACGAACTCCGCCAAATCACAATGTAACTATTTGCGGACTGCCTGTGGATATATATAGCTATATTATCTCTTTCCTTCTCTTTTCAATTATTAATTTTTGTAAATGGTCAAAGTTCACATGAACATCTGTTTCCAAATTTAAAGGGCTAGATCTCAACCACCCGTCTTTAGTTTCAATTTGTGTCAGTTGAGATCTATGTTTGGTTTTGTTAGAACAATTATAATTGCCTCTAGCATTTCAAGTGGAAAGTTCTTTTCATACAAGCCTCTAGCATTCGAACTTGAATACAGTTTCAATATCACAACTTTTACAGTTAGTTTAATTTTACTCGAATTATAAATTTTTCCTATGTCTCTTTCCAGCACATGTATATGTTAAATTGTTCAAAATTGGCAGATTGAAATGGCTTCATCATCAACTGTGGAAAGTAACTCACGTGTTGAAGTTGATATTAGATTCATATTGAAACAATGCGAGTGTGGTGAATTAGCGGATGTGAAGATAACGAAGTCGAACAAGAACAATAACCGTGGTAGAATTTACTACTCGTGTAAAAGGCAAAAGTGCGGCTCGTTTTTGGGCTGGTGCAAGATTTCATCAGTTGAACAAATACCACTCGGCATTGCCCCACCAGAAGCGCGTGACTTGGTTGTTGTACGTGAAAATGTGTTGTGGAAATGGTTAACTGTTATAGCTTTTTTGTTGTCTTTTTCTTTGGTCATGAAAGAAATTATGTGATGTGTTGGAATGAAACAAGACTTTGTAAGTGAGGAAATTATGTGTTGTGGAATCGGTATTTTGTAATGCTTCACGCTTTGACGTGTTGGAATGAAACAAGTTTGTTAATTATTGCTTTTTGTGTTGAAATAACCGTGCTTCAACTTCTTTTAATTCTTTCATTCGAGGAATCAGAATTACAAGAAGGTAGGCTTTTACCATGTTACAGAGTTGATGAGCTTGCTGGAGAACTGCTTGTGTACTGAATTAATGCTTGTGTACTGAATTAATGCAAGAAACTGCTGGAGAACTGCTTGATAACTGTGGATTTGTGTATTTACAGGAAGAGTACATGAGTCAACCAGAGGTAGATATGCAGATACAAAGTACCGTGTGGTTTTTTAGCAAGCTAGCATAATGAATGAACTATATGATAATGGGTTTTCACAAATGAATGTGGCTACAGTTCAATTTGTTGTTGATTATGATCAATGTTGCTGATAAAATATTGTTTCTTATTAATTAATAGGTATGTATGACTTGCATGTGAACTTTTTCCACTACTCTTTTGATCATGTTGAGAATGGTCATGAAGTTAAACCATAATTTTAGCATAGGTCAACTATTGATGCAGGTCAAAATATATATGACAAAGTCATGATTTTCCTATTGTGACATCATATTGCCTTTTAATTTTTTTTTCTCTGATCTCAAAGAAGCCTATATATTTGATGTCGATGGCCTTTTTAATTGTTTAGGAAATGGGGAGCATATCACAACCAATGTCATCTGTATATTTGATGTCGATGGCCTTTTTAATTGTTTAGGAAATGGGGAGCATATCACAACCAATGTCATCTGTGATCCAAAACATTTGACCATAAACCCACAGCATTTGAGGCAGCAACAAACAACCTACAACAGGAAGTCACAGAGTCTTTTACCATGTTTACAACTCAATAACCAGCAGAAAAATCAGCAACATCTCAGTTTCTACATGTTTACAACTCAATAACCAGCAGAAAAATCAGCAACATCTCAGTTTCTGCATGTTTACAACTCAATAACCAGCAGAAAAATCAGGTTCTGCATGTTTACAACTCAATAACCAGCAGAAAAATCAGCAACAGCAACACCATAAACTTGCATGTTTACAACTCAAGTCCCAGCAGAAAAATCAGTACACATTACAATACATTGCAATCAAACATAAACAACTAGGTAGTTAAATGTGGGCCTGATTTAAGCTCCTGATTCAAGTTCCTGATTCAAAAGCGCCTGATTCAAACAACAGAAATCAGTTTGAGAAACATATAAGCTTTTGAAGTAAGTTAGGTAATTATTTAAAAAATTAGTATTATTGAAGTAAGTTACCCCATCTTCACTTGATGACCCATTACCCTCTTGCCAATTTGTATCACCGCATGTAGAAGACCTACATTATAAAGAAAAAATATATATATACATCAAGGGGATAATAGAATGTGAAGAATAAGAAAGGATTAAAGAAGGTAAAAGAACTACTACTTACGGATTTGTGAGTGCCGGACAATTTCGCTTATCATGTGATTGGCCTACTTTACCACACCCGTGACAACGTCTATCTTTTTTATTTTTGGCTCTAATCATTGCTTTCTCTTTTCCTCCTTTCAACCTTTTGCCGCACCCTTTTGCTCGCACTTGATCGGGTTCATTGAAACTATTTTCATAACTACAAGAACCATGAGCACTAGTACCATCAGTAATTATCTTACTACATATTGGATTACTTTTCTTAGTGAAGCTCATTACAGCCATGTGGCTACTAAGAAATTGATCAATTTGCTCATTAATGCTACGCAATCCATCGGTAAACATCTCCCTTGTTTCTTCACATACGAGGGACTTGTCAACTAAATCCAAAGATGATTGGATAAATTGACTCCGCGTTAAAAGATAAGGATTATCAGGGGTTATCTGCATGCCTTTATCATCATGAACTGTCCCTGATTTTGCAGACTTAGTCCACCTCAATAAGATGTATTTATCAGGCAATATTTCAGCATCAAATTTCATCAAATAAGAGATAATGTGAGTACATACGATTCTGGCGCTTTCAAACTTTTTACAACTACAAGAAACCAAATCCAACTGCTTGTCGTAAACGATTTCGCGGACTTTGCTTGTTGCAAGCTTCTTTCTTTGAATTTGATACACACGACGATTGTCGGTTTCCCTAACAAACTGCAACTTGTAGTTAAAACTGTCACACACTTCAGCCTCAAACTTGTAATACATCTCATTAGTGTAAATATCAACCATTTGCTCCAAAAAGTCATGATTTATTCTAAGTTTAGGTTTCTCAATCACGTCTTTGTGATCGGCCATCAACTCCTCGTGACGTTGGCGCACTAGTCTCCTGCCAAACTGTATCATAAAATCCACCAATGAATTATTCTTCGAAACAAATTTCTTAAAAAATGCATGTCCACTTTCTGCTCGTTGGCTACTTGACATGTCTGCTGAGAAAATGTGATTAACATATGCAGGAATCCATCTTGACCGAAGTTCATATTGATCTTGCAACCACTTGTTTCCATCTAACCCACTTCTTTTAATCAAACTTTCCCATTGTAAATCAAATTCTTCAGGAGTCTCTGATTTTCAAATGCAAGCCGAGAACTCATTTTTATAAATACTATACTTCACAGCATCAATTTTCTCAGAAAACTTCATTAATATATGCCAACTACAATACCTGTCAAAAGAATTAAATAAAGTGTTAAAAAGAAAGGCTATGTATAGAAATATTTTTAATAATCTATACAAACAATAATACCTATGAAAAGTATGTGGAAGAACATGAGGGAATGCCTTTGTCATAGCTGGGTCTTGATCAGTAATAATCATCTTCGGGGCACCACGAGGCATACTTTCCAAAAATTTAGTAAATAACCATACAAAATCATCAACGCTCTCATGATTCAAAAATCCACAAGCAAAAACAACTGTTTGAGCATGATTGTTAACCCCCATTATTGGTGCAAATATCAGGCCATAGCGATTAGTGTTGTAAGTAGTATCAAAGATTACAACATCACCGAAAAATTTGTAAGCCCGCCTTGATCTTGCATCGGACCAAAAACAACGAGTAATCTTTTGTTCCTCATCAGCCTCAATATGAAAAGTAAATACGGGATTCTTTCCTTGTTCCAGTTTTAAATACTCATAAAACATTTGACCATCATGCCCCTTCAAATCAGCCCGTATATCCCTCTCATGATTATACAAATCTCTTTGAGTGCACCCAATATTTTCTATACCTCCAGATTGTACTCCAAGAAAACTGAATTGTTGATGCTGAGGTATATTCACCATTGATAACTGTTTAGTTAAAGATTTTGTTGCGGCTGAAACGTGTCGGTGAGACCTTAAAAGATGAACCTTTGATGGTGTTGATAGCGGATGGCTGTGCTCCTCTTTAAAAATAGTAACAACGTATTTTCCGAAGGTTGATTTTAAAACTGTAATTTTGGCATGACAATCTTCAGCTACGCTCCCTCGACGTCTTTTATTTTCAACATCCGCGATTCTTGGAGATTTTCCTTGTTTAAAACAAACATACTATAATTCGAGTAAAATTAAACTAACTGTAAAAGTTGTGATATTGAAACTGTATTCAAGTTCGAATGCTAAAGGCTTGTATGAAAAGTTGTGTTGAGTTTTCCTTCTACATTTCCAGAGCACGGCTTTACAAGTTGGAATTTCTGTCTGCTATCTAAATTTAATCCCATTAATAATTTACACAGGGAGGAATACCAAACCCTTTCAGTATAAGCAATTTTAAAGACTTTTGCATTATCAGCAGCAACAATATCAGCAGCAACAATATAACAAATTATACTGATCAAGTTGTAGCAAATTTATAATTCGAGTAAAATTAAACTAACTGCAAAATGAACTAACTGCAAAATGAACTTTCCACTTGAATTCTAGAATTTTTTCCCCCTTGCATCAATTAAACTAACTGCCATTTCAATCATCCACAGTTTTCTTTTCCCTTGCATCAATTATTCTAAAATTAAACTAACTGCAAAATGAACTAACTGCAAAATGAACTTTCCACTTGAATTCTAGAATTTTTTTTCCCTTGCATCAATTAAACTAACTGCCATTTCAATCATCCACAGTTTTCTTTTCCCTTGCATCAATTATTCCAGCAAAAACAAAAATAACAGATAAAATACAGAAAATTGTTGGTTGATGAACTGAAAATTTTGTAAACTGAAAATAAGAAATTAGGGTTTCGTCGAGGAGTTGGTTGATGAACGCACCTTCGTTGATCGAGAGCTGGAGGGGGTGAGTCGCGGTGTTGGTCGAGAGAGGGGGTCAAAATTAGGTTTCCCGCAGCGTTGTTGGGGTAGCCGAGGGAGACCAGCAGTTGGCGGCGGAGTTGGGTACCCCTCGATTTGGGGGTTTCGTCGAGGATTTGAAATCAACAGTGTAGTCGGCGTCGATTTTGGGGGAGCTCCGATTTTGGGGCTCGGATTTGGGGGTTTCGCTGTTGATCGGAGTTGGGGGTTTTGGGGCTCGGATTTGGGGGGGTGACGTTGGCAGAGGAGGAAGGTAGGGAGTGATCTCAGACTACGCTGTTGATTTGGTTCTCTCAGGAGCGCCGACGAGAGCTACGGAGGAGGAGGAGTCGGGGGTTTTTTGGGAGAGAGAGAGAGAGAGAGGCTGAATAATAGGGTCACGAGCATAATTAATGGTCACGAGGCTTTTGCTTCAATTTGAATCGCACTTGATTTGTTCTTTTGCAAAAAACCCCAAAATCGACCTCAGTGCGTACGCACAATCCGCACTTGAAACGTACTGTATATATATATATATATATATATATA
>NC_033794.1:24877387-24910141 GCF_001876935.1 Asparagus officinalis
TTAGAATAAAAAAAAAACTACCCATTGAAAAACACATATTCACACAAGAGTATTGCGTACGAACAACAAATTTACACGCACATTGAATCGTTAACTTGTGATAGATTGTTATATTAATTAAAAGGAGAGAAATATTAAAAAATATTTAAATATATATAAAGCAAATAAAAATCATAAATATATATATTATATTCATATATATATCATGGGAAAAGTTTGAATCTAACGGTGAACACCCATAGGGCTCCACCTAAAGGACGCCCTAAAATCACATCCTTTTCCTAATATTTTTCTACGATCCGCTCCCGTTTGAACGTTGATCTATACGTTCTTAACTCCAACACACTATTTGGGGTAAACCCTCGTGTTTTGAACATTCGTTGAGTCGGTTCCCAAAAAGTTCTGTTCATTTCGAAACGTTAAAAATTGCGGCGAGTGATGAAAGGTCAAAAAACATGACGGGTTCACCTCCAAAACTTAGTGTGTTTGAGTTTAAAGAAGTGATAGATCAGAGTTCAACGGAGCGGATCGTAAAAATATTTTAAGGAATGATGTGATTTTTTAGACCGCGTCTTAGGTGGGAGCCATAGGGTGTCACTTAGTTTCACTTTTCCCATATTTATATTATATATATATATATATATATATATATACTTTGTCACGTGCTATGCGCACGCGCACGATACCTTTTGGTCAAGTATACGCCTTTGATGAAAAATAATTCTCCCTGCCTTATGTCTATAATAGAGAAAATTCAACTAGAACAAGAGCACGTCATGCTGAAAATAATACTCACCATACGTAGGGAAGATAATATTTCCTGAGACGGGCAAGATTGACCTAAATTAACCAAGCACGTGATATAATTTTATCAGAAAATGTAAAGAGACCGCGATAGAAGTATTAAAGTGAAATGAGATTCAAAAACTTTGGTGTGTCAAACTATCAGGTTAAACTAAAGTTGGAGGCATTAAAATTAAAAATTACCGAAGTGAAAATGAGTCTGATAAATATGGTCCAATTGTTCAATGCAACCAGGCCGAAGCCTGATTAATCTTGCTGGCCCTTACAACTTGCAAAGTCTGAGCCCAGTCCAATTGGGCCGACGACGAATCCGTTGACGTCTACGTTTTCCCCATATATCGTCTCGTTCCTTCGTCGGGGGCAAGCCAGAAACTATCAAAGGAAACGCATTAAAAAAAACCCCCCAAAAAAGCGGGGAAATCCCAAAAACGAAAAAAAATATCAAGGAAAAAAAGAGGGTTAGCTATGGGAGAGACGAGGTTCTTGCAGGAGCTTGTCCTGTACGCGGCGAGCGCTGCGCTGAGCTGCCTCGTTCTCTTCGCCGGACTCCGGCAGCTGGACCCTAATCGAGCGGCGTCGAAGAAGGCGCTGGAGCAGAAGAAGGAGATCGCCAAGAGACTAGGTCGACCGCTTATTCAAACCAATCAATACGAGGTTTTAATCGACTCAATCTCATCAATTGCTTCGTTTGGGTTTTTTTTAAAGAATTGGTTAGGTTTAGATTCTTTGCTGTTTTAGGATGAATTGTTTGAATAAACCAAGAAAAATCCTTCTTTTTTCGATTAATTCTCACTGATTTGCGTAAATTTAGAAAGTTTGTGCAGTGAATCCGTGGAAATGGCTGTAGAAACTGGATGAGGTTATCTATGTGCAGGATATAGATGTCATATCCAGTCTATTGACTGGGCAAGCTTAGGTTGTGGGTAAAGCTGCAATTTTAGTTACTGTATTAAATTCTTAGAGTCTTGATGATGAGTGTAAACCCTAATAGTGTGCAATTTTAGTTGCTCTATTAAATTCCTAGAGAATTGATGATGAGTGAAAACCCTAATAGTAATCTCAGAGCATTGTATGTGGTATATCTTCTTTACATGATTCTACTTAAGCTGTCTGGCTTACTTTTATCTTGCCCTACTAATTATTCGAGTTTTACAACATGTCCTATCAATTAGAGTAGCAACCAATGTCGGAACTAATCCCTAAAGCCTTTTGATCAACAGATCCATGGAAAGCTATGCGACTTGTCATCTAAAACTTAACTTCCTGAATCACAGTATCATGTATGACCTTACAAAAAACCCTGTAGTGATCATTCATGAAGTTATATAGATTCATGCAATGTGCTGCTGGAGATCCGATATGTTTATTGTGTACATTACATGAAGGCGGTATATATTTCTGTTCTCTGTCATTTGTGTTGTGTCTTGTAATAGTTTTCTTTTTAAATTTTGCATTGTTTGTCTTTTGTAACTCTTATGTATAAATTTGCGCCTATATTGTTTTCATTACTTGTTCTGACATCTTTTTTGCTTATTTTACAGGATGTAATAGCTTGTGATGTCATAAATCCCGATCATATTGATGTTGAGTTTGAGTCTATTGGAGGTCTGGACAAAATTAAACAAGCATTATTTGAACTGGTCATTCTTCCTCTGAGGCGACCTGAATTATTCGCACATGGAAAGCTTCTTAGTCCACAAAAGGGAGTTTTGTTATATGGGCCTCCAGGAACTGGAAAAACAATGCTAGCAAAGGCTATAGCTAAAGAGTCTGGAGCGGTTTTTATTAATGTGAGGGTATCTAATTTGATGAGTAAATGGTTTGGAGATGCTCAAAAGCTGGGTAAGTTAATTACAATAAGGAGATGCTCAAATCCTAAAGTTATGATATCTATGCTAGTCATGGTAAGAGTTGACGTTTCATACAACTAGAATTAGAAAGTAGTTGTTTGTTGGGCATGACACATTAGATCCTATTCGATATAGCGACGAGCATATGAAATTACAAACAAGTACCAGGTGGAAGAATATGTGTTATATTCTCGTGGGTAACCATGAACTTTAGTCCCATATAATCCTGAATGTGATCCAGAAATATCGTCTACTTAATTCAAATGTGTAGGCTCCAGTATCGCCCGGAATCTGTTACTTCATGAATCGTTCTATCATATCTGTTGAGTTCCCTTTTTCNCCCCCCCCCCCCCCCCAAAAGCAAAAAAAATCAAAAAATCAAAAATCAAAAAAATAAACACACAAAACAGTTATAAGGAGTTGTGAGTTGTGGAGTTCCATATTCTTGGAGCTCTGATTATATTTCTTCATGATGTATATATTCTTTGTACCCTTTTGTATGTACTTAACTATTAAAGAGAGGGAAATAGATAGACTGTATAGAGTTTAGATGTTATAAGATATTTAAGCTAATAGTTTAGATTCTGCTGGTACGTTGAACTGCTTTTCTTAACTTAAGCATAGGAGATTAGGGGTCAAACGCAGTTGAGCGGTGATAAACAATATCAGATGAATAATTCTGGAACAGTATCAGGCAGGACTTAGATAAATAATGGAAGATTCTACAAAGTCTGAAATGGTCCATTATGTCAATTTATCATAATAGGTTAGTACTATGTATGTTGGTTTGTGATGTTGTTGAGTTCATATATAAATATAGAAGGATCCAGTATCTACACTTCTCTTCATTCTTCTGTTGCTATGAGGATATAACCGGAAATATTCTACATGTGTGTAATTTAAGGTTATACTGTGGTGACTAGTGAGGTCTACATAAACTCAGAAATATTATATCACTTGATCCTATTGGATTCAATTTTTCAACTCCTGAAGTTCAATAAGTATGAAATAAGATGAGGCAGGCAGATGGAAATTACACAACTCTATTTGATTTTCTTCTGTTAAAAGCATACATCTTCAGAATCAGGTAGGAACTACTACTCTCATACAGATATTTGGAAGAAGCCTTCAAAAGTTTGATATGCACAGTTATTCTCAAGACATAACATTATAAATGTTAAAAGAACACATTTTTGGAGAAATTTTTTACTAGGATTCTAGGAATTCAGACTTCATAATGCACAGTTGCGAGTAGTAACTAGTAAGATAAACTTAGAAATTTTGTGGTGCGGAAGTATTTCACCAGGTTAATTTTGATTCTTCTGCATTTTGAACTATTCAGTCAGGTCATGTCATCTTAACAATTGGAAAAATACATTTTCAATGAGTATGTTTTCTGTGCTGATTTGATGTGACGTTGTTGTAGACTTGAATTTTCTTTTTCTTGTTCACATCTCTGTTGGTTTTCCTGGTAAATACATTTTTTGTCTTATTCTTCTATAATCCTGTGCTCAGTGTCTCTTTGTTGAACTTGTGCAGTGGCTGCTGTCTTCACTCTGGCCTATAAGCTCCAGCCTGCTATCATTTTTATTGATGAGGTTGACAGTTTCTTAGGACAGCGCCGTAATACGGATCATGAAGCCATGACTAACATGAAAACTGAATTTATGTCTCTGTGGGATGGTTTCACTACAGATCGTGAGTATCTGGAACATTTGTTCTTGTATTTATTCATTTTTATGATGCAGTCGACCTATTTAGGAAATCTAGTCATATTTCAATCGTTGGGGTTTTAGTGTGTAATGCTCTTTTTACTAATTCGGTATCTTCCTAAGTTGGAACCCATTATACCCGTGTTACAGGATTAGTATTTGGCTATTTTCAGTGCACAAAAAAGAAAAATAATAATGTGTTTATCCTGAATGTTACATTGTATTTGTAGCAATACCTTTTTTCATATGAGGTTCATTCAATACAAATTTTCCTTGCTGAAATTAGCTGTACATGCATGCCAACTAATGAACCAGTGACATCTCTTTAAACTGATATGTGGCCTCATATGGAAGAAAATTGAGTAGGCCCAAGAATTAGGCTTATTCTAGCTCTTATTTCCCTTCTAGATTTTATGCTGTGGACACAAGCATGGTTGGTTGTTCCCACTTGCCTGTGGATAGCTCACAGCACTTATGATGATTTCCCACCACATGAAACCTAGTTTTAAAAATCCGTATAGGCACCTGCCTAGGCTTCCGCCTAGGCCTAAGCAAACGGTCTTGGGAGAACCTATGGGAAGGTCTTGGAAGAACCTAGGGGAGCATAGGCGGTTATGCGGACTGTAAAGCTTAGGTTGTGGTTTGATTTCCTCTGCTGTCGCCTTCATATTTTTTTGCATAGGTTGTGGTTTAGATTCCTCTGTTGTCGCCTTCATATCTTCCAACTTCCCTGGCCTTCTCCACTGACTCCATACACCTGCTCCACCTCCTCCACTCCTCCAACCTTCAGCAAAATCTCCTCCACCTCCAGTTAAACAATAAAAGAAATCCTTCTATGCTCTGCCTAGTTGGTGTCTAGCGGCGTCTAGTGCTTTATGTAACATTGCCATGAAACATAAATAAAATCATTGTAAGCTTTTATAACTTCTATTCTATTTGTATAATTGCTGGAACATAAAATACACCTTCAATCAAAAGAACAAGGGAGTAGAAATTTTTAAAATTAACATGTTTATGGACATTTAATTATTTTTTGTAATATAATGATAAATGAGTGGTGCATCTCATACTCTGACATGTAACATGATCATGATTCATGAATGAACATATGCGCATCATAAAGCTACTGTGCATGTTTCAAGTCACATGCGTGCATGTGTGGAGGAGAGACATAATTGAAATATTGACTCATCACACACGCACACATGTTTTAAAGAATGTGGACTTACTGTTATTGGCCCTGGAAAATCGTTAGGGCCTGGGCAAGCACAAACACGTTGAACTAAGTGTTGTATTGTGACATGTATAATGAAACAAATTGGTCATGAATGAACATATGCACATCATTAAGCTACTGTACATGTTTCAAAAGTCACATATGCATGTGTGTCATCCGCATGGAGGAGAGACGTAATTGAAATATTCAATCGTTTCACACACAGACACGTTTTAAAGGATGTGGGCTGACTGAGTTACTGTTATGGCCATAAAAACTCTTTAGGGCGTGGGCAAGCCCGAGCATGTTGAATTAATCGTTGCTATTTGGTTGTCCCCTAGAATATTGTGCTCCCCAGGTAACTTAATTATTCTGCTTCGAATTATGACCTACAAGATAAATTTTGGGTAAAAGGTTTGGTGGGTGACTCATTCGTATAGGCATGTTGTTAAAGCAAACTCAAGTACTTTGTGAGAGAGAGAGAGAGGGAGGGAGGGAGGGAGACCAAAATAATAAGGTTGAATAAAGAAGTATTTAGTTAATGGCTAATTTAATATCTAGTCTTTTTGGCTCAAAATGAAAGCTCGCAAAGACTGCAATACATTGATGCGGTGCTATTTCCCCCCCTCCAGCAACTGACTTTGTTTATAAGTTTTATACAGGTGACAACGTTTGTGAATCCAGCAAACTAGTAATGACTTCCAATTCACTTCAAAACCAATTATATGATATCCGGCGAGAAAAAGAGTTCCAATTTTCGACATGCAATTGATGTAGTTTCACATGATATCATATCAGAAATAATAACTGATGTTTTTCCCTATGACTTACTGTTCTTAATTTTTCTTATGTCTCACTTGTGCAAAGTCATATACTTATTTGATCTAAATAGATTATCATGTAGCAGAGTACTTATATATTGTTGTTGTTGCAGAAAATGCACGTGTTATGGTTTTGGCTGCTACAAACCGACCATCAGAACTAGATGAGGCAATACTTAGGCGCTTTCCTCAGGCTTTTGAAATTGGCATACCCGACAGGGGCGAGAGAGCTAAGATACTGAAGGTGATCTTGAAGGGGGAGAGAATAGAAGAGGACATAGATTATGATCATATAGCCCGGTTGTGTGAAGGTTTTACTGGTTCAGATATTTTTGAACTCTGCAAACAAGCAGCCTATTTTCCTGTCAGAGAGTTATTGGAGGAGGAAAAGAATGGGAAGACAACCCAAGTAAGGATTCATGAGACACACACACACACACACACACACACACACACATAGGACTCTTATAGTCTCATTATTGTTTGCTTTTCAGAGTTCAGCTAGGGCTTTAAAAGCTTCCCCTGTTCATGAGTACTCGAGTTCTAGAAGCTTCAGTTACTCATGTCTCTATATTTGTTTAACATTCAGCATAACTAAAGGTAAATTAGGAAAGAACTAGCATTATTGCACGTACAACATATATTAAAAGATAATTATTCTAATTATTGTATAAAAGGTCACTTTAATACCCTAAGGTTTCATCAATTTTTGTAAGGTCTTTTTTATGATATTTGTTCATTTAATATGTTTGATATTTTATCTTACCTTATTCAAAGCTGGCAATTACATATATTTCAATTTGAGTGACGACATATTTTTCCCCAGATAATGTCCCTAATAAGAGTCTTTTTCATATATGATCTTCAGATTATTATATTTAATTATTTTTAGGAAAGTATTTAGATATATTTTCGATAATGTTCACATTAGACCATATTGAAACTCTAATGGCTGTTCTTATTATATTTGTTTATATCCTTTTTTAAAAGTACCTTATCTTTCATATTTATATCTTTTATTATTATAATATACAAGGTAAAAGATCTTTAATTAGTAACCTTTAGGACATCATCATGTCATGTTTTAGAAAGTACTAGAAAAAGAAAGAGAAAATAAAGACATGATGATTTTTTGAGATCTATGATGTTTTAAAGAGTGACAATAAATTTTTGAAAAATGCACCATTACAAATCTTTGTTTATACTCAATGGTCTTTTTAATTAATAACAATAAAATGTATTAAATAGACTTAAATTTTAAATAAATAAAATTGACTTATTCAACATATGGTAGATTTAAATTTCAATTTTTTTCAGATTGCATTGGGTTGAATTTAAGGATTAGATGAAAAATACTACAAGTATTCATGATCTTTTGTTTCACCTTAAAATGTATGTTTATATTATGTTATTCTTACGATACGAATCAAATTAAATAAATATATATTTTTTTATCATGTGCATTATGAACATGCATTTTATTCCGTACCAAAAGAAATAAAACTTACACAACAATATAAATAGAGGATAATAGAACTTATGTTTTGAAATTTTCACGGTTAGCTGCATGAATCTTATTCTTCCTTTGTTAAGTATGTACATCTCCTTTGTTAAGTAAAGTATTACATATTCTTCTTAATTGCTTCAAAGAGTTTGTTTAGGTCTACCTCGATTTTCTCTGTCCCGTTAACTATAACTGGTGCATTCATGCTAATAAAATGAATATGGTTGTTTTTTGCTGCACGTTGTAGATACCTAGAGCATTGAGACAGGCGGACCTAGAAAAAGCTTTATCGACCGTTAGAAAGGTGAAGAAGGGAACAAATGAATACCGCTTGGGATTAAAGTCATCTCCATGGTCAAGGAACACAGAAGCTGATGATGTTGATGATGATGGGCAGGTCCAGAATGCTATTTTGAAGATCTCGGAGATTATGAATCGTATCGTCACCAACAACCAGTCTGAATCTGAACCTCAAGACCCTTAAATCTGTTCTCTTTTCATGACCTCTTTTTTTAATTTTTTTTTTAAATTTTTTTTATTTACTAGTTAGGTAACATGTGAGGATCGAAAGAGGAGGTTGCTGCATATCCTTGAAGTTCCCTTTTGGAATAAAGGAAGCCCTCACTGCTTTTTAGTATTTATGGCTACGGATTGAATACGCTGACCGTATGAATTGCCCTTATCCTTCAGTCTGTATAAATGTATGATTTTTGCATCTGATACTGCTGCATGTATTTTAAACATCAGTTATTAGAAATGATGTGCCTTGGATTCATTTGAATGTTATCATGTACGAAGGGTTTTAGCATGGGTAATATTAGCCATTTTAGAGTTTTTGCGATTTTCTTTTGCTTTTTCCTCATTCGTTATATGTTCTGACAGGGCACTAAAATGTAAGATTGCCAGTTTTCCATTTTCCTTTTTTTTTTTGACTAAATGAGCAAGCTCGTGTTTGGGTTTGTCTTGCTAAATATATGTTGACTTTTTTTTTCTTTTCTTGTCAACTCATTTGTTGATTCTATTTCTCGAGTTAATTATTTGAGTATTTGCTTTGCTTATGCACGTCCTGAGAAGCATATCGCATTTGCCCTTTTTTTGGGTCCTGCTAGTGGGGGTAATCTCCTAGGGGGTGTTAGTCAATTGAGACATTTTCATACGAAGTGGGATAATCGTTAAAATGAAATAATTTTCCGTCAGTGCGATATTTTAGTGGGATAAATATGAATAATTTTATGAAGCTGAATATTTTGATAAAATATCGTGGGATAAATTTTTATAATCATAAAGTATATATTTATGCATTTTGAGAATATAAATACTATTTAAGTATTTTTAAACTTATTATTATTGATTGGTAATTGTTTAGGAGAATGTTATACTATTAAATAACTTTTAGTTAGACTATAAGATATTGACAATTAATATTATAATATATGTTGTAGCATTTTTATTTTGCAATTATAATTATAGTAGAATTGAGGTAGAACTAACACAGTTCGTGTTAGTTCTAATTCATGAATTAGAACTAACACAATTCATGCTAGTTCTAATTTATGAAATATAACTAACACGAACAGAGTTAGAACTAACATGAACACGAAATAGAACTAACATAAACACCAATTAGACCTAACATGAGTTAGAACTAACACGAACACGAAATAGAACTAACACGAACTTTTATTAGAACTAACACGAACTTTTATTAGACCTAACATGAAATTAGACTTAACACGAATTTTTATTAGACTTAACATAAATTAGACTTAACACGAATTTTTATTGGATCTAACACGAAATTTTAAGTCTAATTTCAAGCATGTTAAATTCCTTTTAAGTCTAATTTAAATTATGTTAAGTCTAATTCAATTCTTTAAAGTCTAATTTCATGTTAAGTCCAATTAAATTAGACTTAAAACAAGTTGAATTAGACATAACATGATTTAAATTAGACTTAAAAGGAATTAAATTAGACTTAATATGAATTAAATTAGACTTAACATAAAATTAGACTTAAATTGGACTTAACATGAAATTAGACTTAACATTAAATTGGACTTAATATGAATTAAATTGGGCCGAAATTAGACCTAACAAGAACTCTAAATAGACCTAATACGGACTCTAAATAGACCTAACATGAAAGAATAGATTAGATAAGGGCATTTTGGGGTTTTGTATTTTTTATCCTCTCTCTATGCTTAGTTGGCATATAATAATTGCTAAAAGAAAACTGCAGCACAATATGTCACACTTATATCCTTGAAGTTCCCTTTTGGAATAAAGGAAGCCCTCACTGCTTTTTAGTATTTATGGCTACGGATTGAATACGCTGACCGTATGAATTGCCCTTATCCTTCAGTCTGTATAAATGTATGATTTTTGCATCTGATACTGCTGCATGTATTTTAAACATCAGTTATTAGAAATGATGTGCCTTGGATTCATTTGAATGTTATCATGTACGAAGGGTTTTAGCATGGGTAATATTAGCCATTTTAGAGTTTTTGCGATTTTCTTTTGCTTTTTCCTCATTCGTTATATGTTCTGACAGGGCACTAAAATGTAAGATTGCCAGTTTTCCATTTTCCTTTTTTTTTTTGACTAAATGAGCAAGCTCGTGTTTGGGTTTGTCTTGCTAAATATATGTTGACTTTTTTTTTCTTTTCTTGTCAACTCATTTGTTGATTCTATTTCTCGAGTTAATTATTTGAGTATTTGCTTTGCTTATGCACGTCCTGAGAAGCATATCGCATTTGCCCTTTTTTTGGGTCCTGCTAGTGGGGGTAATCTCCTAGGGGGTGTTAGTCAATTGAGACATTTTCATACGAAGTGGGATAATCGTTAAAATGAAATAATTTTCCGTCAGTGCGATATTTTAGTGGGATAAATATGAATAATTTTATGAAGCTGAATATTTTGATAAAATATCGTGGGATAAATTTTTATAATCATAAAGTATATATTTATGCATTTTGAGAATATAAATACTATTTAAGTATTTTTAAACTTATTATTATTGATTGGTAATTGTTTAGGAGAATGTTATACTATTAAATAACTTTTAGTTAGACTATAAGATATTGACAATTAATATTATAATATATGTTGTAGCATTTTTATTTTGGAATTATAATTATAGTAGAATTGAGGTAGAACTAACACAGTTCGTGTTAGTTCTAATTCATGAATTAGAACTAACACAATTCATGCTAGTTCTAATTTATGAAATATAACTAACACGAACAGAGTTAGAACTAACATGAACACGAAATAGAACTAACATAAACACCAATTAGACCTAACATGAGTTAGAACTAACACGAACACGAAATAGAACTAACACGAACTTTTATTAGAACTAACACGAACTTTTATTAGACCTAACATGAAATTAGACTTAACACGAATTTTTATTAGACTTAACATAAATTAGACTTAACACGAATTTTTATTGGATCTAACACGAAATTTTAAGTCTAATTTCAAGCATGTTAAATTCCTTTTAAGTCTAATTTAAATTATGTTAAGTCTAATTCAATTCTTTAAAGTCTAATTTCATGTTAAGTCCAATTAAATTAGACTTAAAACAAGTTGAATTAGACATAACATGATTTAAATTAGACTTAAAAGGAATTAAATTAGACTTAATATGAATTAAATTAGACTTAACATAAAATTAGACTTAAATTGGACTTAACATGAAATTAGACTTAACATTAAATTGGACTTAATATGAATTAAATTGGGCCGAAATTAGACCTAACAAGAACTCTAAATAGACCTAATACGGACTCTAAATAGACCTAACATGAAAGAATAGATTAGATAAGGGCATTTTGGGGTTTTGTATTTTTTATCCTCTCTCTATGCTTAGTTGGCATATAATAATTGCTAAAAGAAAACTGCAGCACAATATGTCACACTTCTTGGGGGAAAAGTGAAGGGGCTGCAGCACATGAAGATGTTGCTTTGAGGGCATTGACACAATTTTCCTAAAATTTTAAAAGTGGGATATTTTAGTGGGATAATTGAGAACAATTTTTTTAAGTGAGATACTCGTGGGATAGTATATGTAATCAAGGACTACATAGTTTATGTATTTTGATGATATAACTACAACTTTTGCTATTATATTGATTAGTAATTGTTTCTTATAATGTTAGTTACTAAGGAATAACTTTTGGTAAGACTATAATATATTTTTAATAGACGTTATAATCATTTGTAAGTTTTTTTTATTTTTTAAATTCTCATTATAGTACAAGTCTAAAAAAATTAACCTATGTTCTTCCTTTTTGTTTTACTTCTCCAAATCTCTTTCTTTCCTATCTCAATTTTAATTGTATTTTACAAATTATGGAGCTATTAAGTTTAACTTTAAATTAATTATAGAGATATAATATTCGGTAAAAAAAGCTAATAAAAGAGGAGTAAGAGGAGACATGATCCAATCTGATGGTATGGTTTGATGATGGTGGCCATGGGGGGATGGAGAAAAGAAGAGAAATATGGGGCAGGGCGGGGGTAGGGCCTCATTCTACTTTTTTTACCAACCTAGTTTCCTACGCTAAACTTGGGATATTGACAGCATTAGAACTTCTAGACCTTTTAGATAGAGGAATGGAAAAAAAGTGGATAATGTTGTATAATTAGTGCGGTTCTTATATATATCGTATATATTAATATATATATATAATATATATTATAATATATATAGTATACTAATATATATATATAGAGAGAGAGAGAGAGCGAGCAGATTAAACGAACTTCGGCTACTAAGTCTTTCAATAAACTTGGTAGTGAGGGGTCAAATCTACCCTAACATCACGGTCTCAAAGATGGAGCCTCTTTGTTTCAGTAGTGGAATAGTGATTAAGGTCGTATCTTGTGAGACGTGATGTATGGCGTCAGATCTGGTCACGTCACTACCATAGTCAATGAGAAATTGGTACCAAAGTTCCATATTCTCATATATATATATATATATTATATATATATAATATATAATATAATATATTAATATATATATATTAATATATATATATATATAGCAAACTCTCTGATCACTAGTTGATGTAACGCAAAAATCCTAGGCCGACACAGTTATTAATCATAAAACTATCTTTTATATAATTACAAGGATCCTTAGACAATAATGAGGGGTGTTAAAATCTTTAGTCGACACACTCATTCCCTATCCACTTAAGTGTGACACAAGTTTTCACCTTATTAATATATATATATATATATAATATATATATATATAGATATATATATATACTATATTATACATAAATATATATATATATTAGTATATTATATATATATATTATGGTTACTTGGTACCACGCCACAAAAAGTTTTTAGCTTGGTAGTGAGGGTGGCATAATCACCTGACACTATTAAACAGTTAATATCCTCATGCACTCCTCAAACATGATGAATAGTGCTCCCTAATTGAATGAGGCGGAGGAGATTGTGCCACATCACTACCAAGCACAAGTTTTTGTGAGGCTTGGTAACAAGCATACCCATATCTCTCTCTCTCTCTCTCTCTCTCTCTCTATATTAATATAATTATTATATATATATAATATATATATATATATATTATATATAATATTATATCATACTCTATTTAAAAGTACGAGTTGGGGAAAATATTTCTATGATCAATATTATCATTTACTATTTTAAATATTTTATTTATATCTTAATCTATCCTAATCATAATAATTATATCCTATCCTAATCCTACGTGAACTATCTATAGCTTAACAATTTTAAAAAATAATATTAATAAAATATATAAAATATCTTTTTATGATATTAGTTTGTAAAGATAAAGAAATTATACGTAGCTAATGTACTATAATACATAAAGTATTGCAAAAAACCTAAAAAGTTTTAAAATTACACAAAAATCCAGAAAAGTTTAAAATTATAAAAACTATCCCGACGTCTAAAAACTTAACACAACAAACATGAAATAAAAAATTTAACAGTGAATAATTTAAAATTTACGGATAACATCTCATTATCTCAAAAGTTATACAAACACCCTCAAAAGTTTAAATTACAAATAAGCACCTGAAATTCTAAAATTTTAAGACTTACAAATAACATAGATGAATTTAAGGAATTACCATAATGCACCAAAAAAATTCTGACATTTCAAAACTTAAAATAACAAACATAAAATTAAGAAATTAACAATAAGAATTTAAAAATTTTAATTAACACACTAAATGTCCTAAAAATTATAGAAACTCCCTCAAAAGTTCAAATTATAAAAAACAACCCTAAAATTATAAAAATTTTAAAATTTACAAACAACAAAAAATAAATTCAAGAGATTATCCTCATGCACCTAAAAATTTAAAATTTACCGAAATTAACCTCAAAGTTACAAAAGTTATAGAAAAAACTTTTTCAAAATTTAAAAATTGTAAAAATTTCTAAATTTTTAAAATTTGTAACCAGTATACATCAAATCTAAGAACTATTAGTAGACCGTTAAATTTTAAATTTTTTTATAGTTTTAACAATTGTAAAAAGCAACCTCAAAATTTTAGAGTTGTAATGAATATCGTGATATTTAAAAATTACCACCGATACATGAAACATAGAAGTTATAACTACCAAACTTAAAAATTATTTTTTAAAAATGCTCCTAAAGTTTTAAAAATTACAAATTACACCCTCAAAGTTCCAAACCACGAAAAAGGGTTAAAAATATCTGGTTAAGAAATAAAAATTTTAAAAATATTATAGCTTAAAAATTATTATCGCCATATAAATTAAAGTAATTGTATAAAATTTTACTAATAAGTTAGAGCAGCAAAACACATTAGTAACATTAATTGATAGATGTTTAAATCCATAAAAATGATAAAAGACAATAATCTCATAGCTTAGCATTAATTAATTATAATTTAAAATATTAATATCTGATATTAATAATATTTATAGGGTAAACGAATACAATGAATTACGTATGGAGAAACTATCAGAATGTTCATATATATCATTCAGAAGAACAAGGCTATTTCCATTGCAAATAGAAAAGTGACGGAAATAAATCTAAAATTTAGAAAACGTCCATGAATCATTTGAATTGGCATTAACATAAGGCATGTCTATTAAAGAAGCACCAACTGAGTTACATTAAAGAATAATTTAATAACTTAATCCCAATCAAAGAAGAATTCTCCATGAAAGATGTAAGAAAAATTAGTAAGCATTCATAAATTTTATAATTTATTTTTTAAATACTAAAGAAATTAGATATTAATATTATAATCTAAGGCAAATTGGCAATAAAAAATGTAGGTATTTAGTTTAGATCTTTAGAAAAAATAACAGGGATATAGCAAATGTAATGTTATTGATGTAACAAAAATTCTTATTAGATGCACATCAGAAGAATTTATTGTAGAAAAAAAAGAGGTAGCTCTTAATCTTATTTAAGTAATAAATTAGGAACACAAATAATTTCATATATATGAAATTAATATTTATTCTCATTGAAATAAAAAAATCAAAGTCTGTATTTCATGAAGTTTGTGTTGAATATCAGAAATACATTTAACTTCTTTGTGAAGTTAAACAACAAGATAAAATATTAACGAGCTCAAGAACAATAACAACACAAAAAGTACAACTCTAGCCTGATATCACAATCGAGTAGATGATGAAGATACTATTCTAAAATTGCCCAGAAAAAAAGATAAATGTGAGGAAGGATTGATATTAGCTCAGTAAAAAAAATAAAACAAAAGGAATAAAAGATAATATTTTCTGAATAATTTATAGCATAGTTTAATTATTTTGAGTGAATTTAGAAATCTTTAGAAGGGAGTTTCATAAGCTTTTTTCAGTACTTTTATATGCTTGTGCAAATGCTTTTATCATATGAAAGTATACTAGAGTTAATCTTTAATTTATAATTTTTATGAAGTCTATCAATGATTAAGAACAAATTTTATATTCTCTTTTGTATCGTTTTAGCATACTTTTTTTGCCTTATTAGTTTTAAATATTCACCTTCCTTGTATAATGTAATGACCGTAAATTTTTAATACTAGTTTAAATAATTTTTTTAGTATTTAAATATTAAAATTTATTTTCTAAAAGAATATTTGTATTTTTCCCAATTTTCTAGAATTTTATATGATTTAAAACACGGTTTTATATTTATTTTAATGGTTTTACTAATTATAACTTTAATTGCTACGATAAAACTTTTAATTAATATTTGGTTATTTATTATTGTTATTATTATTATTATTTGTTATTAATTATCTTGTATTAATTTTTAGCCTCAACCCTTATCCTCTATCTCTATTTATAGCTATCAGCTGATCAGCACGACAGTCAACCTGTTATCTCACTTTTCCCCTGGTTCTCTCATATCAGCCACTCTCTCTCTAATCAATCTCTCTCTCCCCCCTCTCATTCTCTCTCCCTCATCTCACGACAACTCACCCTCTCCCCCTACCCCACTCCTCCGTGTTTTCCTCCCCAAATCCCTCCTCGTGTTCACCCCATTCTTCTCTCTCTTCTCTTATTTCACGCACTCTCACACTCTCTCTCACTCTCACGTTTCTCTCTCTCTCTCTCTCTCTCTCTCTCTCTCTCCCTCTCTCTCTCTCTCTCTCTCTCTCTCTCTCGTCTCTCTCTCTCTCTCCTTCTCTCTCTCCTCCTCTCCATCTCCTTCACCACCTCCAAAACAGCCCAGCCCCTGAGCTCACCGCCGACTAGCCGCTTCACAACAACCGCCAGCTTCGAACCCCAAGCTCCGACCAGCCACGCCGCCCAGCTCTCCACCTCACGTCACCCTTCCTAACACCACCTCCGCTCATCACCACCATCGAGCCTCAGCTGCTACTGCACCGTTATCCTAGCCTCGTCGCAGCTCCGCTCTGCTTCGATCGCCGTCTCCAGCAGCCTGAGCTCCACCTCCCGCCGCACAGCCCGACCTCCGCCATCGCTGACTCCAGCCCTCGTCCTCCTCCCCACGTCCTGCCTCATTCCTGTTGCTCCAACCACCGCAGCGCCACCGCCCTCTCCCAGCCTCAACGCCGCAAGCCTGAGCTCCCTCCTCTTCCCCGACGCCCCAGCCAGCTCCACCCGTCTCTAGATCCGCCTCATCACCTCCGTAGCCCCAACTCTCCTCCCCATTCCACCGCCTGCTCTTCTCCCAACACCACAGCCACTCCCCTCATCATTGCCACGCCGCCCTCAGCCCAGACCCACGCTTATCAACCGTCGCCCTACCCCGTCGTCTCCCTCTCCCCTGCTCGCCACGCCGACAATAGCCTCCATCGAGCTCTCACAAACTGAGCTCGTCGCCGACCACCACGAGCTCCTTCCTCGTCCCCATCTCACTGTGCCTCTCGTCGGCTTGTCCCCTCTCCGCTGTCCAACTCCGACAGTCCCTTCAACTGTCGCGTCGCCGCCACTCTTCTGCAACAACATCATCGCCGTCCCCTACAACCGTGTTGTCCAGATCCACTGCTTCATCCGCTTTAGATCCATCGTACCGTGTCTGCACGGCGCTGTCGCCTCGTCCACAGGCCCCTTGGCCTCGTAGGCAAGATCCCTCTTGCTCAAATCTAAATTTTAGATTTCTTATAAATTATGTGCATATATTTGACTGTATTGTGATTAGTTGTAGCGTTTGATTGTGATATAATTATCTGCGTAGGATTGTTTGATGAATAATATTAAATAAATCATAGTAATATGATAAATAATATTTCCAAAATAATTATAATGAATTAAAAGAATTTAATTCGGCAAAAGAATCATTTTTTTATAATTATAATAATTTAAAAAAATTTATTTTGAAAAAGAGAATATTTTGGATTATTATAATGAGAAATAAACTAAAAGAATTATTTTACAAAATGATTATTTTAAATAAATAAATTCTTTTAGAAAAGGAATTATTTTAGATTTATTATAATCAGAAATAAATTAAAAGAATTTATTTTGCAAAAAGATTGTTTTTAAATAAATAAATTTATTATTTTAAAAGATTATTTAAGATAATTTTATGAGAAGTTTAGAGATCCGGATCGTAAGTTATTGATGAAATCGGTCTGCAATGCATATGTATATTAAAGTTACTGCTCACAGTCATTATTCACACACACCGTACTGTTCATAGTTGCTGTTTATAATTTATAATTCTTAGATTTAAGTATGTGATATGCCATGTTATTATTGCACATGATCAGTTGCATCTATTATTTCTTGTTGTGATTGAGAATTGTTAGGAGTTCATGACTTTAGTGGTCTTGCGTGTTATGTACAAGACCTAGAGACATGTGTTGTGTTGACTTAGAAAAATTAGAAGAGTTGGGATGGGAAAGTCTTGGTTCATATGATCGAATGTGGCCGTTGATGTATCTTCCAGACTTGCACCAGTGAACCGTTTCGCACTGGGATTGGTTTGTTGGGCCAAGTGAATCGTTTCGCACTTGGTCAGTGAAATCGTTTCGCCACCCGAGTTTTGCTCGAGTTCGGACCAGGCCAAAATCGGATTACGTGTAGTCCTCTCACCAAACCGTTTAGCGGGTTTGGATGCACGTAGAGGATTTGTGAACAGTTAGTTATCCGAGAATATGAACAGTGACTCTATATGAGATATGTACCAGTGACTTGTTATAGAATGACTAGTTACATGACCTCATTATTTAGATGATTATGGATTCTTATGAGATACGGATCAGTTATGTTTCTTTTCATACATAGATCGGGATTAATATTTAATTATCTATAATTTGAGACATATAATATATACATGAGGGTTTCCTTGTTTGGATTATTTCACTCGACGTACTACATCTCGAGTTATAGATTTTTTAAATATTAATTCCATCTAGTGGTATGACCCTGTTACTTAATGATTATTCTGATCGCTAGCTGCATGATCTCGTTACCTGATTGATTTTTGGATTTTTCTGATTATTATATTCTAGTGATAGATTGCATTTAGATTATTAGAATTCTAGTATCATGCTTCTATTTATTATTACTATTATTGCATTGGTCGTTTGACCGTTTCTATTCTTCCTTGTGGGATCTTGTCGTGTGCCATGCACGCTGACATACTCCTTTTCTCTCGGGATGTACGTCAGATTTAGAGGAAGAACAGTTTCAGTTTGGAGTCGTACAGGAACCAGAGGATTCTCAGCAAGAGTGATTTATAGACCGAGCAGAAAAACCGAAGCTTAGTTAGTGGATCTCACTTTACTTTTATAGCACTTTCTATTCCCGTTTGATCGATGTATTTGTATATCTCTCCAGTATTCAGTTAGATGGTTTTGTATAAGAACATATTGACCCGAATATTATGTCTGGGATGATATTTCAGTTGTGATATGTATCATTTGGTTCTGAGTTGTTTATATTATTCTTGCTACAGTGATCAGGGGACCTGTGATTTTGCTTTATATTGCTTGACGCTTAGTGTATTAGATTGAGAAGAAGGGGTCTAGTACTTATTTCTCAGTCTAATACATCGCGGGCTTGTTCACTTTCTGATTCCCCGGTATTTTGGGAAGCGGTGCGTGACATATAATACTGTTTCAATACTTTTCACTTTTGCAACAATATACTTTCTCAAGTAAAGCTTGGTTTCATGTCAGTCAAAATAATATGAAAATTCAAATTAGCTTCAAATTATATTTGTTTTCTATCAATTCAATTATTAACATGAAAATTTAAATTGGGTGTAGCCTATTTAAACAAGCATCAAAGAAAATAACTAATCGTAATAATAAATTTTAGAGATAAAAGTGAGCATAAACTATTAAAGTAAAACTGAGGAACAAATTTAAATTAGAATTTAATCATGATATTTAACCATGTGCATTGCATGTGTATAAAATCTAGTGTGTGTGTGCGTATGTATGAGTAAAACTTGTGTCAACTTAAGTGGATAGCAAAAAGTTATCCACCAAATTTTTTAGCCACTCATATTGTCTAGGGATCTTTGCATGATATGAAAAGGTTTTTTTATATTAATTATTATTTTTTCTTAAAACCCTAACCCTAATCCCTTTCATATATATATATATATATATATATATATATATATATATATATCTATATATTATATATATATAATATATATATATATATATATATATATAGTTATATATTATATATATATATATATATATATATAATATATATATATGCAGGAATGGGGAAACTTGGTACAGTTGCTTTCAGCACTTGATAGTGATGGTGGCTCCTAATGCTTGTCCCTTACATCCTTACTTGGAGTTGGTGATGGTGGTTAAGACTCTAATATTGAGGCGTGATGTAGGGGGAAGATTAAGGCCACATATACAAGGTTGCGCGTTTAGCAACTGTCGAAGGTTTCTCTCTCTCTTCTCTCTCTCTATAGTTATATATATATATATATATATATATATATATATATATATATATATTATATGTTTATATTATATTTTTTTTTTTATATTGTGCCCTTCTCTCTCTTCGTTTTCACGCCCACCTTCTTCTTTTCTTTTTCTTCTTCTCCTCCACAATCTCCACTCTCTTCTCTCACCTGGCTCTGCGTCTTCTTGCTTACATCCTACCAGGACGCCGCGTCCTGTTCATCTTTCCTCTCGTTCTCTTCTCCCTCTTCTCTTCTTCTCTCTCTCTCATGGCTCTCCTCTCTCTCTTCTCTATCTCTCTCTCTCTTCCCTGCCCTCCTCCCTCCTCGCTCTAACTACACGATCTAAGGCCCTCCCCGCCATCTCAACTCCTCTCGTTTTCTAGTGGGATAAGGAAGGATTCTGTCTGTTAGCTGAATATCCTCGACCCAGGTGTCCTGCCCCTTCCCCTGCAGCGACGCCGCATCATAACGCCGTTCCGGCCTCCATCTGCTGACGGTCCTACGCCTAGCTTGCCGACTCCTCCTTTCTCCTTCCACCATCACACTGCCCCTCCTTGACCGAGCAACCCCACCGGATCCCCGCACAGCCCCGTTGGAGCCCACTGAGACACCCCGACGACCTCGGCAGCCTCCTCTCTATCTCCGGCAAGCCCGAACAGTAAGGGAAGGCTCCGAACAGCGAGGAACTAGCCAAACAGCGACTGAACAACAAGCAGATTTTTGCAGTTTTGTGCCGACTTCGCATGCACTTTTCGGCCACCTCCGGTCTCTGTTTTCACCACCATCTTCACCGGTGTGTAGCCCTTTATATTGTCTATCACATGGTATCTCCATCTTACTTGGGCTCATTTTCTACCTCTCATTATAACGCTTCGAATATCGCTAACCGTTACTAACGCCTCCCTTTTTGTATTCTATCACACGATTGACTTTCCGATGAGCCGCGGAACCCGTTGTGACCCGTACAGCCACCGACGACCCCTACTGCCCTCTATGATATCCTCAACAATATTCCGAGGCAAGATATTGATTCTGTATAGTTTTGTTTCAATTGTTATATTTATCGTACGTGCGAATTTACCTTTTTTAATTTTTTTTATTAGAATTTTAGATCTGTCAATAATTATCTGCTTGGGTTTAGTGAATAATATTGAATGAATCATAATTATGTGATAAATAGTATTTTTTTGAATAATTATAATATTTTTAAGAATTTATTTTGTAGAAGGAAATTATTTTAGAATGATAAATATTTTTTTAAAAAAATTATTTTGGTAAAATAGACTATTTGGAGATTAATGAGAATTTATCTTGTAAAAGATTATTTTTGAATTTATGAATTTATTATTATTTTAAGAGATTATTTTTAGAATAATTATGGTGAGAGATAATTTAAAAGGAATTTATTTTACAAAAGATTTATTTATTTTGAATTAATTTAGTTTATGAACGTGTGATGGATAGTTGTTGACCACGAAATTTTATGTGCAAAATAATTGTCGATTCCATGATTCTTATTTTAATTACGTGGTATGTCATGACACCGTTGTACATGATTAGTTCTTTCATTTATTATTTTTTATTGTGTTTGAGAACCCTTAGTAGTTCATGACTTAGTAGCTTTGTGCGTCATGAACAAGACTTAGTGACATGTGTGTGTGCGTTGACTGAATTTAGGAGGTGGACCAGAGATCTAGTTCAGGTTATGGTTGTTGATTTATAGAAACAAGAAGAGTTAGGATGAGAAAGTCTTGGTTCATGTGATCGGATAAGGCTGTTGATATATCTTCCAGGCTCACACTAGTGGATGGTGTCACCACTGGGGTTGGTTTGTTGGGTCAAAGTAGACCGGTGTCGCTACTTTGGTCCGTAAATTTGATATTCACCCGAGTTTAGCTTGAGTCCGGACCAGGCTGAAAATGGATTGTGTGTAGTCCTCTGATCGAGTTTGTATAGCGGTATTGGATGCACGTAGGGAATTTGTGAACAATCAGTTATCCGGTAATATGAACGTTGACTCTATGTGAGATGTGGACCAGTGACCTGTTGTAGAATGGCTAGTTACATGACATTGTTACTTAAGGTGATTATGAATTCTTGTGAGATGTAGGCCAATTATATTTCTTTTCATACATAGATCGTGATTAATATTTAATTATCTATAATTTGAGACATATGATATATACATGAGTGTTTCCTTATTTGGATTATTTCGCTCGACGTACTACGTTTCTTGTTGTAGATTTTTAAATATTAATTCCATCTAGTTGTATGACCTTGTTACTTGAATAATTATTCTGATCGCTAGCTGCATGATCGACTTGTTACTTGGTTGATGTTTATAGATTTTTTGATTGTTATACTTTAGTAGTGGATTGCATGTTGATTTTGTTAGATTTCCAATTGCACATTCTATTTCATTTTTGTTGTTGCATCGGTTTTTGTGTTGGTCATTCGACCGTTTTATTCTTCTATGTAGGATCTTGTCGTGTGCCATGCACGCTGACGTACACCTATTTTCTCTAGTGTGTGTCAGATTTAGGAGATGGACAACCTCGGTTCGGAATCATACAGGAGCCAGGAGATTCTCAGCAGGAGTGCCTTCCAGACAGAGCAGAAGAACAAGTTAAAGCTTAGCTATTTCCTTAGTTATTTGATAGTCCTTAGTTTATCTTTTGTAGTATTTTCTTCCTATTCCTATTGAACGATGTATTTTCATATTTCTTTAGTACTTATTTGGACTGTTTTGTAATAAGGGCATGTTTGACCCAAACTCTGTATCTCGGATGATATTCTATTTGTGATATGTCTCTTTTCCATTCTGAGTTGTTTATTATATTCTTGCTAACTGTGATCGGGGACCTGTGCCTTTGTATTTATTTCTTGACGTTTAACGTATTAGGTTGAGGAGAAATGTTTATTTTTATTTATTATCATTAATCTAATACGTCGTGGGCTTGTTCACATTCCGATTCCCTGGTATTTTGGGAAGCGGGGCATGACAATAGACTTCTCTACCAGAAGGGTAAATGTGTATTGTGCGGCCATATTTCCAAGTTCATCATAAGAGCGGCACCAACTATCTCAAACGACATTTAAAAAAACACAACCGAGCTCAAGTGGTAATGTCTCAAGGAGACATCCGTCAATCTATGCTCTCCCAATCATTAACCTCCGGTAGCCTCATTTCTTGGAACTACGACGTAATTAGAGCCAAGAAATACGTCATCAAGTTTATTGTTCTTAAAAACCTTCCTTTTAAATTAATAGAAGATGATGAATTTGAAGATATGATTAGAGATGATTTTTATCCTGCATTAAAAAAATTTTCTCGGCAATCTTGTCAACGTGATATTTTAAAATATTATTACGAGGAACAAACAAAAATACTTTCTTATTTTTAAAATTTAAACTGTAAATTTTCTCTAACTTTTGATATTTGGACTGTGACGCCCCTGGGTTCACACAATGCTGCAGTACAATGTGAAACCAGAGATGTCAAACCTGCCATGCACCCACATTGTGCATAAACATGTTTTACCAATCACAGTAATATCCTCTAGTAGAACCAAATAGAAGTGCAGGTACAAACATGCAAAATAAAGGGAATAAATGTAATAGACATGATATAGAAGAGATATCTCATAAATGAAAAGAATCATGTCTCAACTATAATACATCTGATATCTAAATAATAAAAATGTCTCAACATGAATCAACTAAGAATCGTACTAAGGCACACTGCCTTTATAATATGAATATGAAACTCTAATGTGTGGATAAAACTCAAAACTACAGTGGAATCTCTACAAGTAAAAATACGCGACGACGACTATGCTAGAACTCCGTCACCCTACGGCTCACCAAAACTCCGAGCTACCTGAAAGAGTATTTAAAAAAAATAAACAATAACAAGAGCGTCATAGTGCTACAGCAAGATTAGATTATTCATCTAGCATTTGTTTTAAGGTTTACTATCAAAAATCTGACTTTTAACACCTCAGGTTAAGATTAAAGCATGAAAACATATATTCAACATCATATTAACCATCTACACTAGTTATTTAACTATGGGGATAGGTTTGTATGAATATAATCTTGCCTTAATCTCATGTGCAAGCCTCTAAAATAAACAGCAAGCAATCCATGAGCACAAACCACGCGTTCTCCCTCGTCACACATCGATGATCTCGCCCTTTTGTCGATATTTGCTTCACAAAGCTCTCAAAACTCATAAGAATAAGATCTAGGGTTTTTGAGGGGAGAGGGTGGCTGCTAGGGTTCATAGATATGATAAAAGAAGAGAATTTTTATGAAAAATATAGGTATTAATTTATAGAGGCAAACCCGAAACAAACCTGTTTGACCCGAACCAGGAAACCTAGTCTGACTAGAAAAATAACCTTCGGTATTTTAGCAATAACTTTCGCGTCCGATCTCAGAATGAGTTGACATAAGATTTGTTGGAAAGCCCTTGAAAAGACCTACAACTTTAGTATTTTTAGTTTTCCCAGATTCTAAGTGCATTATTATGTAAAATCTATAAACTCTTAATTGGTTATTTTTCCTAGATTTTTTCTCGTGTATGTTTTGTGCATTTGCACTCATATATTCATATATATATGTATCAGATTGATCTCAAATCAATTCCTAACATACTCAAATATCAATAAACATTATTTATCATAATATAACATATTTATTATTATATCTCACAACATTCGGTATTACGGGGTTTTATATTCTTCCCCCCTTAAAAGAATTTCGTCCCCGAAATTCCGCATTCGTATCTTAGAGATTAATAATGCTAGAAAAGCACGTTGAGGTAATAATACAGATAAGAAAACCCTCACATACGCATCTCGCATCATTAGTCTCCAGATATGAACATAGCAATATCTATATTTAACAATCTAAGATGCTAATATTTCCACTTAACCCCTAACTAAACGGAATTAGTACGTCGGGCGAAAAATCCAAACAAGGAACCCCCCATATATATACCATGTATTCTGAATGATTAGAAGTTAAGTGTTAATACCTCCATTCTAGTGTTAAATGTAAATATAACCATACAAATAATCACATACATAAATCAATCCACCTTCTCAATAGGTGCAGGTAGTCGCGATGCATAACATCTTCGCACTCCCGAGAATCATCCTCAATGTCTATACTTAATAGTCTAAAATATAAATACCCCCACTTAACCCCTAACTAAATGGAACAAGTACATAGAACGAAAAATCCAAATAGGGAACCTTTCATATATATACCATATATTCCGAGTACTTAGGAGTTAAGTGTTAATACCATCATTTTAGCGTTAAGTATAAACATTACCATACAGGTAGCCACAAATCATAAACAAGTCATACTAAATTTAATTTACCTGATCAAACAGGTGTGGGTAGTAACGACGTATATCCTCTTCACGTTCCCAAGAAGCCTCATCAGCTCCTCTCCGATTCCACTGAACTTTAACTAAAGGTATCACATTGTTTCTCAACTTCTTGTCCTCCTTGGCAAGAATACATACAAGAATCTCAATAGTAGTCAGATCCTCACTTTTTAAGCATCGAAACATGAAAAATATCGTGTATGCTCGACATGGATGCTGGTAGGTCTAGCCGATATGAAACAGCCCTAATGCGCTCAATAATCAGGAATGGTCCAATATACCTCGGAGCAAGTTTTCCTCGTCTGCCAAAACACTGAACTCCCTTCATTGGTGATATTTTCAATAACACATAGTCCCCAATTTGGAACTCTAACGGTCGTCGCCTATGATCTGCATAACTCTTCTGACGATTCTGTGCTGCAAGAATGCACTCTCGAATGATTGCTACCTTCTCTGTAGTTTGCCTCTCGAATGATTGCTACCTTCTCCGTAGTTTGCCTCACAAGCTCTGGTCCAAGCAATAGGTTGTCCTCTGGTTCTGCCCAACAAATAGGTGATCTACAAGGCCTCCCGTACAATGCTTCGTACGGTGCCATCCCAATAGTCGCTTGGTAGCTATTATTATAAGCGAATTCGATTAATGGGATGTGGTCCTCCCAGCTACCCTGGAAATCAATGACACATGCCTGCAACATGTCCTCTAATATTTGGTACTCTCTCTCTCCATCTGCCCATCCGTTTGCGGGTGAAACACACTAGAATAAGATAATCTGCTGCCGAAAGAGTTCTAGAAGCTTCTCCAAAAATATGAAGTGAAAACCGAGCCTCGATCTGACACAATCATCTCTGGAACTCCATGTAATCTCACGATCTCCTGAATAAATATCCGTGCATACGTCTCTGCCGTGTATGTCGTCTTTACTGGTATGAAATGTGCTGACTTTGTCAGCCGATCTACTACCACCCAAATTGAATCATTCCCTTTCTTCGATCTCGGCAATCCTACAATGAAGTCCATAGAAATATCTGTCCACTTCCACTCCAGAATGGGTAAAGGCTGTAGGGTTCCTGCCGGTCTCTGATGTTCTGCCTTCACTTGCTAGCAGGTAAAGCATTTAGCTACATATTCTGCAATCTCTCTATGCATGCCGCTCCACCAAAAATGTCTCTTCAGATCCTTGTATATCTTCGTTGTGCCTGGATGCCCTGTATACATGGTACGATGCACTTCGTCGAATAAATCCTTCTTCAGATGAGCATTAGCTGGTATTACTAATCGACCCTTCATCCGAAGTCCTCCATCTGCTCTAACGGTCCAATCAGCATCTGGCTCTTTAGAAATCTCTCCCTTTTGGGCTTGAATCCAAGAGTCGTCAAACTGAGCTCTGACCACTCTGTCACTCCAAGATGGCTGTACGGATAAAGCTCCTAAAAATGCGCTGCTCCCGCCAATCTCTGGTCTAAAGTCGAACTGGCTAAGTGTGTGGAGATCTTGATATAACGAGCATCTCAAAGCTGCAATCCTGTGACGACACTTCCTACTCAATGCGTCTACTACGACATTCGCCTTCCCCGGGTGATACTGAATCACGAACTCATAATCCTTAATGAACTCAACCCATCGTCGCTGTCTCTGATTTAGTTCCTTCTGAGATAAGAGGTACTTCAAGCTCTGATGGTCTGTGAATAGCTCAAACTGTACCCCGTACAGGTAGTGTCTCCATGTCTTCAATGCAAAGACTACTGCTGTTAGCTCCAAGTCATGTGTGGGATAGTTCTATTCATGCGTTCTCAACCGACGCAAAATGTATGCTACTACCCTCTGGGTCTGCATCAAAACACCTCCTAGACCCGCTAACGACGTATCTGTGTAGACTACGAAGGTCTTATCATTGCTAGGAATGCTCAAAACTGGCGCTGTAGTCAACTTAGCCTTTAAAGTCTCAAAGGCCTCCTGACACTCCGTGCTCCAAACAAAAGGTACACTCTTTTTCATAAGGCGTGTAAGTGGTGTAGCTATTTTTTGAGAAGTCCTGAATGAACTTCCTGTAATAGCCAGTCAAACCCAAAAGCTACGGATCTCGGTAACTATCGTTGATGGCTCCTAATCAAGTACTGCCGTAACCTTAGCTGGATCCACTACAATGCCTTCTCTGCTGATGACATGGTCTAAAAATCTAACCTCGGATAGCCAAAACCCGCACTTGTTGAATTTGGCATATAGCTGGTGCTCCCGCAAAGTCTGCAATGCTAATTGAAGGTGCTGCTCGTGCTCTGCCTTCGACCTCGAATAGATTAGAATGTCGTCAATGAATATTATCACGAACTGGTCCAAGTATGGACAGAAAAGCTGATTCATCAAATCAATGAATACCGCAGGTACATTGGTTAGCCCAAATGGCATGACAAGAAACTTGAAGGACCCGTAACGAGTCAGAAAGGCGGTCTTGGGAATATCCATCTCCCGAACCCGCAATTGATGATAGCCAGAATGAAGATCAATCTTCGAGAAGTGCTGCGCTCCCTACAGCTGGTCGAACAAGTCATCAATCCTCGGTAATGGATACCTATTCCGGATAGTGACCTTATTTAATTCCCGATAATCTATACAAAGACGCATACTGCCGTCCTTCTTCTTCACGAAAAGGACCGGCGCCCCCCATGGGTTGCAGGAGCAGATATGAAGGATATCAAGAGTTTGAAGCAGCAGCTGTCAAAGGAGTTTGACATGAAAGACTTGGGTCCAGCGAAAAAGATCATTGGAATGCAAATCACGAGAGATAAGAAGAGAGGTCTCTTGCAGTTATCTCAGACGGAGACTGCCGTCCTTCTTCTTCACGAAAAGGACCGGCGCCCCCCATGGAGAATGACTCCGGCGAATAAAACCTTGAGACAATAACTCGTCCAGCTGAGTCTGTAGCTCCCTCATCTCAGCAGGTGCCATACGATAGGGAGCTCGAGATATCGGTGCTGTGCCTGGCTGCAACTCGATTCAGAACTCAACCTCTCTCACAGAAGGTAGCCCCGGTATGTCCTGAAAGACATCCTGAAAATCTGAGACAACCCTAGTCTCGCACAAATTAGCACTCTGATCTCTCAGCATCACCTCCTCGATATAGGCTAGAAATGACTCCGCAAACTGGTTGCCATGTGAGGTCGCTACAATCAACTCAGACCCATCGAACGCTCGCAAACTGACTATTTTCGCAAAACAGTCAATGCTAACATAGTAGGATGATAACCAATCCATACCAAGAATGACATCAAAATCCGACATCTGCAAGACGATCAAATCTATGATAAACTCGGACTCATCTAAGCTGATGACACATCTCCCTACGAGGCACCACACAGAAGTGTTTGCACTTTGGTAAGGGAGAAGTGGAAGTGCAAGGGTACGTAGATACAGACTTCGGTGGTGAAGTTGATCACCGAAGAAGCACCACCGGCTATGTATTCACCATCGGAACTACAGGTGTTAGTTGAATGTCACAGGTACAGAAGATCGTTACCCTATCCACTACAGAAACTGAGTATGTTGCAGTGACTGAAGCCATGGAGCCTATCCATGAAGGCATGAGATATAAAAGAATGGGAAGCTCTGGAATCGAACAGGATCCGAGCTAGAAAAGAGTTTACTAAGAAAGTACCTTCTAGTATAGCTCCGCACGCACCGTGATCACGGTAGACTCTGCCAGTGGCTGGTGACTGCTGAACAGACGATGGTAGAATATACGGGACTATCTGTCCCTCGGGAATCTCCTGAATCGCGCGAATCTGGCCTACTGGCCCCTCAATGGCGAAGAATTCAGCATTTCATTCCAGAACGAAGCATATTACGCTTCGGTACCACTTCATCAGATCCCTATTGGAAGATGACGTGTTAAAACTAAAAAATATTCCAGGAAGTAAGAATCCAGCAGACATGTTAACAAAGATGGTGACTGTTCAGAAACTGGAGTTGTGCGCAACTTCAGTTGACCTTCATGCATAGATGATGAGGGCGGAGCCACACACTGTCCCTCGGGAATCTCCTGAATCGCGCGAATCTGGCCTACTGGCCCCTCAATCCTAGGAACAGCTGGTGGTGCCTCAGTCGTCTACTGCGGCTATTGGCCATAACCGCGGCCCTGTTGATGCTGACCCTGACCACGGTTTTGCTGCTGATCGTGTCCTCGATTCTGCTGTTGGCCCTGACCTCTGCCCTACTGGCCTCCTGCTGGCGCACTATGACAGTCCTTGATCTTGTTGCAGTTATAGCATGCACCCTGAATCTTGCGCTGCGGTGGTGCTCTCGAGTCTTGTTGTGCCCCCTTCTTGAACTTGCCCTGCTGATGGTGATGAAAGTCCTTACCCCGCTGCTGGGGTCCTCCTAGTCCGGCAAAAGGTCTATTGCCCTTGCACTTATCATTCTGATGTCCAGACTTGTTGTTGCCCTCCTTGTTCTTCTGAAACATCGTAGTCTCTGTCTCCTGCGATATAGCTGCATCTACGACCTCTCGGACTGAACGGAATCTTCTGGAAACTAGGTAACGAGGAAGACTTGGGCGAAGTCCCATAAGAAACATCTGCGCCTGATGCTCTCCTGACTGCCACATGCCCGTGAAACGTAGAAGACTCATAAATCGGCTCTCATAGTCAGCCACAGATATATCTCCCTGCTCTAGCTTAGACAACTCTAGCTCTTTCCCGGCCCGTGCTGCGGAAGAGATGTACTGTTCGTAGAAGAAAAACACGAAATCCTCCCAAGTGAGAGCCATCCGATGATCCAGAGTGAACTAAAGCCTATACCATCCTCCTGCATCACCCTCCAGGCTAAAAGCTGTCAGCCTCTGCTTCTGCACTGAGTCAACGTTAAGTAAACCTAAAAGTATTTCCCACATATTTCCTTCATTTATAGGTTGTAACTGAATCCGATGTGCCCTAAAATTTTTGTGCTCCCAACTTCTAATATCTTCCTCAATCTTACCGAGCTAAGCTTCCTATTCTGCGACTCTATTAATAGTTGCATGTGGCGATGGTGATACCTTCGGTATTACCTCTTCAATAGGTACGGCTGGTACAACTGGTGGTGGAACTTCAGAGAGTAAAATTTGGCTTGTTACTCACTCCTCGAGTGTTGCTAGTCTCTGCTTCTATAATCGGTATTACCAAGTCGATCAGATACTTTAGAGCCTATTGCGACTCGGGCTCTACTTGCCCAGCTCTCTGGGTACAAGCTTTACATCGACCACATCCTCGTTCCAATGTTTATAATACCAAGAGGAGAGCTTATTTGACACAGTAAGTGAGATCCTAATCATAAATAACATACCATATACCAATAAAAAATCGTATCACTTATCATTCATGCATTTACTTTTTAATCAAAGTAAGGTAGTTGTCACCAAAAAAAAATTGTAAATTTTTGAATATACGTATATAACATCCTCACTCATTCTAAGAATTCCTAGCGTACTCTATACATGATTCCTAGGTAACTCTATACTAGCTCCACGACTCAACACAGGATGATCCTAAGGATACTGGAACTAGAGCTCTGATACCAACTGTGACGCCCCTAGGTTCACACAAGGCTATAGTCCAAGGTGAAACCAGAGATGTCAAACCTTGCATGCACCCACACTGTGCATAAACATATTTCACCAATCACAGTAATATCCTCTAGTAGAACCAAATAGAAGTGCAGGTACAAATAAGAAAAATAAAGGGAATAAATATAATAGACATGATATAGAAGAGATATCTCATAAATGAAAAGAATCATGTCTCAACTATAATACATCTGATATCTGAATAATAAAAATGTCTCAACATGAATCAACTAAGAATCATACTAAGGCACACTACCTTTACAATATGAATATGAAACTCTAATGTCTAGATAAAACTCAAAACTACAGTGGAGTCTCTACAAGTAAAAATACGCGACGGTGACTATGCCAGAACTCCGTCACCCTGCGGCTCTCCGAAACTCCGAGCTACCTAAAATGGTATTTTTAAAAGAAAAAAACAACAACAAGAGCGTCAGAGTGCTACGGCAAGATTAGATTATTCATCTAGCATTTGTTTTAAGGTTTACTATCAAAAATCTAACTTTTAACACCTCAGGTTAAGATTAAAGCATTTTGTTTTAAGGTTTACTATCAAAAATCTAACTTTTAACACCTCAGGTTAAGATTAAAGCATGAAAACATATATTCAACATCATATTAATCATCTACACGATTAAAGCATGAAAACATATATTCAACATCATATTAATCATCTACACTAGTTATTTAACTATGGGGATAGGTTTGTATGAAGATAATCTTGCCTTAATCTCATGTGCAAGCTGTTCGCTCGAAAATTCGTTGCTTTCTTCATTGATTCCATTGCTATCTTGAATAACAGTTTTTCGGTTACAGAAGATCCGGTCTTTTTTAGATCCGGTTACAATGAAAATCAAAAATAAAGAAAATTAAAAATTACAACTTTTTCTCTTTCGTCGAACAAATCGCGAGCTCCTGTTATTCGGTCACTCGCTTGCGTGGGTTGTTTGCCTGCGCCGGGGTTGTTTGCCGTAGACCACCGCGCGATCTAGATCCGGACAGATCTACGCAGTATAACGGGTATTATTTCACCAAGGAAATAATAGCCGGAGGGATTATTTCACCAAGGAAACAATCGCTCGAATCTCGGGATCAAAGACCAAGCTTTGATCCGGAGTGTAACAACGTAGATCTGAGATCTCGATCCCCTCAAACTCCTGCCTTTTGTGATGCGGGTGCTCGCCAAGAATCAGATCTGAATGTCCAAGTCTTCAAGCCTTCAAAAAACTCCAAGATGAGGTCTCAATCCGGCAGAGTTTCGGCTCTCCAAAAGTTCTTCCAAAAGTCCCCCAAAATGATGAATGACCCCGCCTATTTATAGGCAACCAGATCTGTGCATTTGGCACAGATCTGGGCGGCCACCTCAGGGTGGCTCGGCTCATGCCGAGCCACCCTGAGGTGGCTCGGCCTTGGCCGAGCCACCCC
>NC_033794.1:24911141-24976429 GCF_001876935.1 Asparagus officinalis
TTGTCTTTAGCTCATCTGTTTTAAGTCTCGGTTCGCGTCCATTAAGCTGATAAACCTACAAACATGCATAGGATTTTTGGCAAACTGTAGGCTGTCTAAAAATCACAATGGATAGTTGAGTCTCCGTCAAACACTGATGATGGAAGTTACAGTTTGACGACTTCCAGAAGGCTACAATTCGAAGATTTTCACATGTCAAAGAGTTAAAGCAAAGATTACAAAATGACAGTCTTTAGCAATACTCTGACAGAAAGGATTATAAATCGACGATCTCTTCAAACCAAGACGTGGAAGTCCTCCCCGCGTATCATCATCAAGACACTACACCGATTCAATCACCTACGCCGCTTCAACAGCTATAAACACGAATGCAGCTTCTTATGTGAGATGATTGATCTTGATGGCTGAGACAACAACATGACTAATATTATATTAGCAACCATTAGAGGTACTGATGAGCAGCGTAATGATATTCGACACACTCAGTGGAGATCATGACCTGCAGTTGATAGAGCGTTATTGAGATGCCTCAATTGTCACAAATGGCCTGAATAAGACCTTCTTTACTGGTCATTGGTGTCGTCCATATATAAAGATAGAGAGATCTAAATACTACAACAAGCAACAGCTCGAACGCAGCTCCATCGCTGCCCAACGCAGCTTATCAATCGCTGCCCAACGCAGCTCCATCGCTGCCCAACGCAGCTTATCAATCGCTGCCCAACGCAGCTCCAATCGCTGCCAAGCACAGTTCGAACGCAGCTCCATCGCTGCCCAACGCAGCTCCAATCGCTGCCAAGCACAGCCCCAACGCAGCTTATCAATCGCTGCCGACGCAGCTTATCAATCGCTGCCCAACACAGCCCGTCAGTCGCTGCCAAACGCAGCTCAATCACCGCCAGAACGCAGGTCAAGGTTCTGACTCATTCAAACGTGATCGTAACAACTTCGAAGCTGTTCTTCACCCACGATTTGAGGAGTGGCTTTAGTGGGTTGTTACACCCGACTAATGGGGTAACTAAACCCCCATTTAGGCGCGGATTATGGGGGCAGTTACACCCTTAATCCCCCTATAAATAACAACAAACTCAACAGAGTAAAGGATCTCTTTTTTGGATTGGAGGGATCGAATTTTTGATAATCAGATCAAGAGAGATTTCTTTTCATTAATCGGAGGAGGATCTTTCGATCAAATCTTCCAGAATCAGAAAAAGGAGGATTGACTCCTTACACAGTCTGGGAAATCAACAAACGGAGGATCTCTAAACCATCGATATTTGGCTTATCAACCGAATTATTTTCGGTTCCAACAACTCTATCATTAGAGTTTGTTACTTGTTCTGAATCACAAAACTCGACAAGAGTTATCAACCGGCCAAGACAGTTGTTCCAGTGAAGTATAGATATTCGGATCGTCAACGAGAAGCAAACTCGACGCAAGCATTCGAGGGAGGCATCTCATCGCTACCGTGAAGAGCCCAGAATTAAACAAAGGGGAGAATCCAGATCATTCTCTTCTCTTTTGTAACCAGGAATCCAAATTGTAATCGAGAGTTGAGAGAGTTGTAATCATTCTTTTTCTAAGCAGTTAGAGAGAATAAAATCAAACGCAATTCTTTCCTTATATTCTTTTTATTACAAAATTTCCCACAAACAAAAGATGGCGACTCCGCTGGGGACTAGCTTCTCTGACGAAGAGGTGGTGGCGCAATCCGACGTTCACCTCACTGGAACAACCGTGGAAACCTTGGTCGTGGAATTTGACCAAGCCAAATACGAGGAGGCTCTCTCTTCCGGATCGCTCAGCCCTAAGGCTAGGCGAGATGCTTGTAAGAGCTCTAAAGAAGTCTTAACTGCTGTTGAGACGCCAAAGAAAGTCCTCTCCTTTGGCCAAAGCCTCAAGCTCGCTCTGCAAACCGAAGATCACACGCCTATGTCGACACAGCGTGTACTTGGTTGTAAAAGGCCTATGACAGAGATAAGCACAATCAACGCCGGTGTTGCTGATACTAAGGCTTTGAAACAAGCCAAGAAAAACGCTGCTCGACGACGAAGAAGGTCCATCCGACGAGCACACCTCCGAGAAAATCAATCCCGAGTCCAACGCAAGGATTGCGTCTCCGAAGATCTGCACAAGCATTGCGTCCATACTCCAGAACGCACACTTCGAGGTAATGAATCCAATTACAAACCTCGGGTGATTCAACTTAAACGCGACCCTCAGTGGTGCGTTGTCCAATCAAAACACAGCCCTGTCAAGGGAAAACAAGCACCTCAAGAGTGCGTCCAAACAAAACAAGACCCTAAAGGGTCTGTTCCTTCAACTAAACGCAGGCCAAGGCCTAGTGTTTATAAATCAAAACGCGACCCTCACGCTTCGACGCCCGAATGCAATAGGGTCCGTCAGGTTCAACAAGAACCAATTTCACCCACTCAAGAACAGGGAGTTTCATCCCCGATGAAGAACTGTCCTCGGGTCTCAGATTTGCGAGAGTTGCTTTCCAGAGAAAAGCCAACGCAACGAGCAGCCCATCCATGTCATTGCGAACGGCTTATTTCAACAGTCCTTTCCGAATGTCACTGTTGTATTCCTGAACCTCGCAGATCTGTATTCGACAGATTGACTGACGTCGCAAGACCTACCAAACGACGACGTCAAAAGAAGAAAGTTTCTGAAGCTGAATACCCTCAGGTTACCATCAACATGACCAGTAGAGGAAAAGCCCCGTGTCCCAGTTCCGATGAATCAGAAAGAAGCCATTCCCCGACCGTTCGAGAAATTTGCGACGAGTTCGAAGGGGTATATCGACATACCCGGTCACGGACTGGAGCTATCCGCCCGGTTAATTACCAAAGGTTAGCCCAAGGGATTACGACAAGTGATGAACATTCGGCAATAGCTGAATCTCAATCTTCAAGCTCTGTTGGAGCACAAAAAGTTTCTGTTTACATGACGACGAATCCCGAGGACATAGCTAAAAGAGTGGATGAACATCATACCATGCTCCAGGCACAACAGGAGACACTTCTCCAATTGAAGGATATGTTCGTCCAATTTCTCGCTGAAAAAGGGCAAAAACCCGAGTCTTCCCGGAGGACTACGTCAAAAGGAAAGCAGAAGGTGCACGAACACTCAGATCGTGAGACTCACAACTTAGATTCTTCTTCTGACAATGAGAAGGAGATGGAAAAAGAACTGTATCCTCAGTCAACCAAAGTAGACGAGCTAGAAGCCCGCCTTAACGCAATGGCCAACAGGAGCGAGCTTCGCGAGGAAGGAGTGATACGACCCTACCCTGCAGAATGGGATACGGCTCCCTACCCACCAAAGTTTAAGGCTCCAACGCTACAACCTTTCGACGGTACAGGGTCACCAAATCAGCATATCTACTACTTCAAGTCTCAAACAGGAGATGTGGTAGCCAATGATGCCATTCTGACGCGCTTGTTCATCGGCACTCTTAAAGGGGTGGCCTTTGAATGGTTTATGAAACTGCCTGCTGGATCTATCCAGAAGTGGGTAGATTTGGAAAGGCTTTTCTTGGCCAGATTCTTCGAAGATGACACAGAGGTTTCGGTTCCTACTCTTCTCGCCACAAAGCAAAAGAAGGGAGAATCTATTAAAGCCTATGTGGAAAGGTTCCGTAGCATGGCATTGCGATGCCCATCAGGTATGACCCAATCAACTCTAGTTGAAACTTGCAGGCACAACCTGCAGACTCAGCTCCTCGCCCAGATGGGAGTAGCAGAATGTCGCTCTTGGAGACAACTAGTTTCACAAGGGGAGCAAGCTGAAGAGATTGTCGCTCAGATAAAAGCTGAAGAAGAGCCACAACCCAAACCGCAGCAACAACGCAATCAGAACAATGCCCAGCGGTCTAAGGGAAAAGAGACTTTAGCAGCTGACTACACGCAAGTCCCACCGCCTACTAAGCAAGGCAAGACGCCCAATCAGCAAAGAGCACCCAAGCAGTATTCGTTCAAAGAAGAGCATGTGGACACTCTGTTCCAACTACTTCGGAAGAACAATAAATTGCAGCTCCCCGAAATCAGAAAGCCAGATGAAGCAGGGAAGATAGATGACCCCAATTACTGTCGCTATCACAGGTTCTTGGGACATCCTACCAGAAAATGCTATGTGTTCAAGGACATCTTGCAAAATTTGGTGAATGCTAATGTACTTACTCTGAAGCCGGAGCAGAAGACTGTATCTACTAACTTGATTGCGGTCCAATTCGGTGATTTTCCTCCTGTAGCTGCTGCAGACGGTGTCATCCCAGTCCGTAAAGGGGAGATGCACCTGAAAAACACCGACTTACACAATCAGAAGGACAGGGGGTTGGTACCCCTCACAATTTCCAAAGGAGAAATCATGTGGGTCCACCCTGATCTAGTGGAGGACCAACAGTGGACGAATACCTGGTCCAAGAAGAAAGGAGGCAAGGCTAAGTCTTCTAACATGATTAGCCCCTCCGTTACTGAGAATGATGACCACCTCAAAACCCTTACAGATTCAGAAGAGGAGAGGATTGCCCTGGCAGCATATCCGGGAGATCACCCTGGCACTCGGTCTGGAAAGACTTACTTGAAAGACTACGGCCAGAATGCTCAAGAAGTCGAGGAACAGCCCCAAGACGCTGGAGGTTCTGTCCCGAAGAAGCCAGCGGATAAGGGGAAACAAAAAGAACTCCGGTTCAACAGGAATCTCCACCAGGAACACGGGGAGTCGAGCAATCCATTCCAATTCAATGTCATGGCGCAACTGGCCAACATACCGGCCAGGATTACTCTATACGAGCTCCTGAGGTTGTCCAAAACCACCAAGGAAGCTCTCATTGAGGCATTGAAGAATACAGAGAGCTTCATCACCCAAGTCATTCCAGTTCCTGAAGCTTCTGATGATCAAACTTGTCTGCAATGCCTGCAAGCGGCGAGAAGTCTACCCTGCATATCATTCACACAAGAAGACATGCAGGTCAAACACGAACATGACCGACCACTGTACTACACAGGGTATATCGGATCTTCTGAAATCAGTCGTGTCCAGGTTGACCCGGGCTCCGCACTCAGCATTATGCCTTACAGGGTCATGCAGGTTTTAGGGATTCCTATGCATCGGTTGCACACTACCCAGACCACTATCTTTGGTTTCAACGCCAACAGTACTCGACCCCTAGGGAAGATCAAACTCAGGTGCCAGATCGGAGATCTTAAGTCTGAAGTAGCATGCTACATCATAGATGCGGACACGTCCTACAATCTTTTGCTAGGACGACCATGGATACATGCAAACCGCATTGTCCCGTCTACCCTACATCAGGTCATGAAATATGCTAATGATGAGGGAGAAGTTCGAACCCTGATTGCGGAAAAATATCCTTTCCGAGGGGTAGAAAACTTTCACACCGACTCTGTTTTCTACTTGGAATCTCAGGAGAAAGAAGATGTTGACAGTGGCAATGAAGCTGATGTCGAGCCAGATCCGCAAGGGAATTGTCCATGGGAGTTAAACTTTGATGTAATTGGTTCAGTCGAGAACAATAATAATGTACCGAGTGAGGGCGAATGGTGCATTAATGAAGATTTTATTTTGGCGTACTTGTCTGATGAATCCTTTAAAGTTGGACAAATAGTAAATGATCGTGATGCAGGTACCCACTCATGGCACGCATTGTGCACAGAGGCATGTCTAACAATGCCAATCAAGTCATCTTTCGCTTCCAATGAAGAAGTGGAAGACGCACAAAAGGCTTTCTACAAAGTCCCGTCCAAAAGGAAAGGGCAGAAGCCGATCCAGTTCGGCAGAGTCAAACCCGAACAACTTAAGCGAGGAAGTTCAGAGGAAGACGATGGAGTTCCTCAGTTTCATTATCACGAACCCAATTCCATCCAATTGATGAAACGAATGGGGTATAATTTTAATGAAAAACAGGGTCTGAATTTCGGGAAAGGTAGACGAACCCCAGTCCGAATGTCTCTAGCCCCTGAAGGAAAACCTCAAGATTATTACCACAAAACCAGAAGTGGTTTAGGTTATGTCACAACTCCCTCCGCCTCAGAAGATGAAATCAGTAATTATCTGGGCCAAGATCATTCATCCAGAATATCTTCCTGTGAATCTGACGTCAGTGTTGGACCCTTCTTTAAGAGTCTGACTGTAAACATGACTTCAACCAGTCATCCGGATGAAGACGCAGGGGGTGATGAAGAATTAATCGAATTCACCGACGATCCTTGGATCAAACGCCTCAACATCTTATGGGACATGTGTTTTGAACAACGCGAACCACCCACTGAAGATAAAGTGATCCAGATCAACATAGGAGACGAATCCAACCCCAAACCTATCTTTATCGCGGAAGACTTATCATCATCCGAAAAAGAGAATCTTATATCTCTCATCCGAGAGTATATAGATGTCTTCGCCTGGAATTATGAGGATATGCCCGGCCTTGACCCAAAGGTCGCTATGCATCGTCTCAACATCGATCCGGATGTAAAACCCGTTAAACAACAACAACGCAGGTTTCGTCCAGAGATCATGGAATCAATCGAGTCAGAAGTTAAAAAGCTTATAGACTCAGGTTTTGTCAGGGAAGAACAACACCCAGACTGGGTAGCCAACATTGTTCCAGTTCCCAAGAAAAACGGTAAGGTCCGGATATGCATTGATTTCCGCGATCTTAACGCAGCTTGTCCAAAAGACGAGTTTCCTCTTCCTATTACTGATGTCATGATCGACAACACTTGCGGATACGAAAGGATGTCTTTTATGGACGGATTCTCTGGGTATAATCAAATCAAGATGCACCCAGATGACGAAAAGCATACTGCCTTTAGAACACCGCTGGGGGTGTATTGCTACACAGTGATGCCCTTCGGCCTGAAAAATGCAGGTGCAACTTATCAACGTGCAATGAACACGATCTTTCACGAACATCTACGAAAGAAGATCGAGTGCTACGTTGATGACATAGCAGTAAAGAGTCAATGTAAAGACGATCATCTTGCAGATCTGAAGACAATGTTCGAAATCATGCGAGCACATCAGCTGAAGATGAACCCGACAAAATCGTTCCTCGGAGTTTCAAGTGGAAAATTCCTGGGATTTATCGTTACTTCCAAGGGAATTTCTCTTGATCCAGAGAAAGTGCGTGCCATCCAAGACATGCCACCTCCAAAGAATCTCAAAGAGCTCAGAGGTTTGCAAGGCAGACTGGCCTACATTCGAAGGTTCATATCAAATCTTTCAGGGCGTTGCCAACCTTTCTCTAAACTCATGAAGAAAGGAATATCCTTTGTTTGGGATGGAGAATGTCAAAAAGCATTCGAGGAGATTAAGAGATATCTCACTCAACCGCCTGTTCTCGTGGCTCCAATATCAGGGAAACCATTCCTGTTGTATGTAAGAGCCATGGAACACTCTCTTGGTGCTTTGTTAGCACAGAATAACGATCAAGGGCAGGAGCAGGCCATCTACTATTTAAGCAGGACTATGATGGGAGCCGAACACCGGTACAATCCAGTCGAAAAAGAATGTCTCGCCTTGGTATTCGCAGTTCAGAAGATGCGACATTACCTAGTTGGACAGACAATTCATGTCATTTCTAAGGTGAATCCCTTAAGAGTTCTGATGACCAAACCATCATCTCTAAATTGCCGGCTTGCAAAATGGGCCATCCTCCTGTCACAATATGATATGCAATTCATGCCGCAAAAGGCAGTCAAGGGTCAAGCATTGGCAGACTTCTTAGCCGATCATCCAGTGACGGGAACATCAAAGTTGTATGAAGAATTGCCAGATGAAGTTGCTGAAACTTGCGTTACTCAAGAAACCACGCAGGTGTGGAAGTTGTTCTTCGACGGGGCATCCAGAGCGAATCCTCATGGAGCAATTACTGCAGGAGTGGGGGTAGTGCTCGTCTCCCCGAATGGTCACATAATACCAAGAGGATTTTCCCTAATCAAACCCTGCACCAACAATGTAGCCGAATATAATGCCCTATTATTAGGAATGCAATTTGCTGAGGGACTTAATGTTCAGCGCCTTGAAGCTTACGGTGACTCCCAGCTCATCGTCAATCAAATCCGGGGGGAATATGAAGTACGCCATGAAGACTTGATCCCGTACTACTTCGCAGTGCTAGAGCAAGCTAAGAAGTTCGAGGGCTTCTTTATTGAGTACATCCCGCGAGCTCAGAATGCTTATGCAGATGCATTAGCCTCTTTAGCAACCTCATTAGCATTACCCCCAGGGGCTGAGACTACTATCTCAGTTGCAGGACGCGAATTATGCTGTTTCAGGATTCCTACAGAGGAAAGCTCAGAGGAGACATCAATAAGAGAAGTCTGTACAACCTCGATGGAATTAGAAGCTAGAGATTGGCGATTCCCGTACATCGATTATGCTATATACGGAATTTTGCCCGATGACCACAAGGAAGCGGCCACTATCAAACGGAAGGCCCTCCAATTCTATTACGATGCAGTTTCTCAAACCCTGTATCGTAGATCACATGATGGAATTTTGCTTCGATGTCTCTCCCGGAAGGAGGCAAAAGAAGCTCTTAAGGAAGCTCATGACGGAATGTGCGGAGCTCATCAGCCTGGAGCTAAGTTAGGCGATCGTCTTCGACGAATTGGTTATTATTGGCCGAAGATGTTCGCAGACGCGGTGGACTACGCCAGACATTGCCACGAATGTCAAATTCATGGCGATTTTATCCATCAAGCGCCAAGTAATTTGCATCCTACATCTGCAACTTGGCCATTTGAAATGTGGGGCATGGATATCGTGGGACCAATTTCTCCTCCGACTTCCAAAGGACACCGGTTCATTCTGGCCGTGACCGACTATTTCTCCAAATGGGCGGAGGCAATCCCGCTAAAAGAAGTCAAGACAAAGAACGTGATCAAGTTCATTAAACATCATGTCGTATATCGCTTTGGAGTCCCGAGACGAATAGTTCACGACAACGGGACACAATTCGTTAGCTTTGGATTTCAGAGATTCTGTGATAAATTTCGCATCCAAAGTGTCGCATCCACGGCATACTATCCGCCGGCAAACGGCCTTGCAGAGGCTTTTAACAAAACTATCGTGAAGCTCCTCAAAAAGTTCGTGTCCAAGAGCCGACGCGATTGGGACGAAAGACTCGGTGAATGTTTGTGGGCCTACCGTACAACAGTAAGGACCCCTACAAGAGCTACGCCGTTTTCTTTGGTATACGGCTGTGAGGCCGTACTGCCATTAGAAATCCAAATTCCTTCATTAAGAGTCGCTATCGCAACCGGATTGACAGATGAAGAGAAACACGAGCGACGTCTGCAAGAGCTTGAAGCCTTAGACGACAAACGACTTCAGGCTCAACAACAGATCGAACTATATCAAGCCCGTATTTCTAAAGCCTACAACAAAAAGGTTAAGGAACGGATTTTCAAGAAAGGCGATTTAGTTCTGGCTAATCGACGACCCATGGTAATGACCCACAAAACCAAGGGGAAGTTCAATCCCAAATGGGAAGGACCCTTTGTTGTTGAGACAGTCTATTCCAACGGAGCTTATCGTCTCATCAACAAGAAAGGCGACAGACTTATGATGCCGATTAATGGAAAATTTCTCAAGCAATATTACCCGTAAGCTACAAGTTTCTTGAGCTTAGCTGGGGGTTGCTCATCAAATGTTTGTCTGAACAAATAAGTTCTTCTACTTTGTATGTCGTCAAGTTAACACTACACCTCTGACGATTTAAAGTTCATTTTAATAAAAGAATTTTTCAAAGTCTTTCAGATAGCTATCAGCATAATCTGTTTCGAGAAAAGATCTCAATTTTGATTACATTCAGCTCTCCTGAACGCAAGTCCTATGGCTACACTCAAAACATGTCTACAGCTGCGTTTCAAGACCTACAGCTGCAGAACCTGATGCTGCGTTTACACCAACGAACGCACAGCGTAGTCATTTCAACTTCCAGAAATTACCCCAAACAACAACAAAGGGGATCCGTGACAAGTCGGAGTGCGTCAGACTTGTCTGAACACAGCTCAAATCTCAGAGCTGCGTTCAGACCTGTATGAACCATGCGTCCTTGATAAAGCCTGCGTTCAGTCCACCTGAACGCAAGTCCTCCGGTTGCGTTCAAAACATGGCTACAGCTGCGTTTCAAGCCCTACAGCTACAGAATCTGACACTGCGTTCACACCAATGAACGTGCAACATGATCGTTTCAACCTCCAGGAGGTATTCTACAAACTAGAAGAAATCAGGTTTTTCTAAAAGACCAGACTTATGACCATCATCCAAGTCTTGAAGTCGAGGTCAAACAAAGCTAGATGTCCTCAATGAGCCTGCGTTCAGATCATATGAACATAAAGGAATAACTTGCAGAAGTTCCAACATCACAACAAGACTGCAACATTCCAGACAAACACAGAAATATGCAAGGAAAATAGCGGCAACATATTTCATGCAGATGATAAGTGTTTGAAGAAAACAACATAGAGTTATTACAAAATCAAAACAAGAGTTGCTGGGATTTAAAGTAAAGAAAAACTCATAAGATAAGCTTCTGTATTAGATATGGATTTTTCATGCTTCGCCAGCACTCCTTCCCTAATTCTCTTGTGAAGCTCAGCATCAGGAACTGCAGCAGCAGCAGAGGCCTCTTGCTTTAGCACTTCGACAGCCTCCTTCTCAGCTTGAACTTCTGATGCGAGAGTAGCATCCTCAAGGTTGAACTCTCCCTGAGTTATCTCCCCTGCATTCAGTCTGGCCTTGGCTTGATGACGTCGCTTCTGCAAGCTCCAGATACGAGCCTTCTTCTCTGAAATATCTGAGGCTCGAACCTTAGCAGCAATTGCCTCCTTCAGCATAGCGTCGCCGATGGCCCATTGGATTTTAGACTCCAAGTCTGTGTACTGCAACTCCTCTAGATAACGAGCGGCCCCCGAGTATCGATATATCGTCTCGTCAAAGCGCTTAGCATAGAAGGGACTGACTTCCGCAAGAGCTTTCAACCCTTCCACAATAGGCGCTCGAAACTCAGAGAAAGAGCCCCACCCGTGCATTACAATGCAGAAAGCTTGCCTCACCAAGTTTTCTAAACGTCTGGAAAGAAAAAGAACAGAATGGGGAAACAGACGAACCTTCTCATCACACACCCGCTCGAAGTCCTCGTGCGGGAAGATCACAGAGATGGGTGGAATAAGAGGATCCTCTGCTCCTTCATCATCAGATATGACAAGAGGTTCGGCAACAGAAGCCCCACCTGGCGTACAAGCTAAAGCAAAGTTAGCAAAATAGATGGAGACAAACGCAGCAAGTCTAAACATGCGTTAGGTTCACCCTGAACGCAAGAAAGTTAAACTTGCGTTCAATAGCCATGAACGCAGGACTTCTGCTTGTGTTCCAGATTGGAAGATTAATCTCTTCATCTTATCAGTAAACACGGAAACCTGCATCCGCATGCAAGACCCAAAGAACACATGAATGATTGTTCGTACTTAAAACAAACAAATCTTATCAACAAACACAGAAATTTCTCCGTGTGTTCAACATCAAGGGTTTGATTCTTCACCATTACAGTGGACACAAGAAGTTCTTTCAGTCAAGAAGATGAACAGTTCTCATCAAGAGAAATGCGAACTCTATGCACATTCAAGATTGAAACGACGAATTCTATTCGTCATCATCAACCAGAACTCATCTAGAGAGTTTCAAGAAAACCCATTGATGAAGAATGCCTGGAACGAAGAAGGCAGCGGGACTTACCTCGATGACCAGGCGCGGGAGGCGTCGACGTCGGCCAGGAAAAGGACCCGAAAATCTTCCTTGACGGCGGGATAGGGTGCACCGTCTCGTCGTCATCGCTCGAGCGAGATCTCTTGGGGGCCATCACTGGAAGATGAAACGAAACTGCTGAACAGTTTTTAGAAATAACGAGAAGAAACTCGTTTGGGAGTTCAAGAAAGAAGCTTAAACGTTAAAGCCTCTTGACATGACTAATCAGCCCTATTTATAATGAAAGGGCAGAGTTCCAAGACTCCCGCCCCAATAGGGACTCTTCGTCATCATTATAGCCGCTTGGGCTTCTGATAAGACGCAGGACAAGACCCTGCGTCCAAAAGGCAAGCGAACCAGACCCAAACGCAGCAGTTTGGAGATGCGTTCTTTCAAAAATACGCAGCTCAATTCAAGAGTATGAACGCAGGGGGTACCCCTGTTCCCAGAATCAGATATTTCGGAAAATATGTGGCTTGAGTTTTAAAACTTTGGCGCAGTTTAAAACAAAATATCTGACAAAGTCTTCTCAGAATTTAAACCCTACTTTCCTCAAAGTTGCCCTGAACGCAACACTTCTACCTTATCGACTCTCGTCAATAGAGCGATAAGTCCTCAAAGTTGCCCTGAACGCAACACTTCTACCTTATCGACTCTCGTCAATAGAGCGATAAGTCCTCAAAGTTGCCCTGAACGCAACACTTCTACCTTATCGACTCTCGTCAATAGAGCGATAAGTCCTCAAAGTTGCCCTGAACGCAACACTTCTACCTTATCGACTCTCGTCAATAGAGCGATAAGTCCTCAAAGTTGCCCTGAACGCAACACTTCTACCTTATCGACTCTCGTCAATAGAGCGATAAGTCCTCAAAGTTGCCCTGAACGCAACACTTCTACCTTATCGACTCTCGTCAATAGAGCGATAAGTCCTCAAAGTTGCCCTGAACGCAACACTTCTACCTTATCGACTCTCGTCAATAGAGCGATAAGTCCTCAAAGTTGCCCTGAACGCAACACTTCTACCTTATCGACTCTCGTCAATAGAGCGAGGTTGTCGTTGGTGGCTTCAACTTCTTCGCACCAATGGACTTTTCTCCTAGAGGAGAACTTCTGGAATTTCTTGGACTTACGGGGGGAGGTTGATCCAGATGAGGACACATACTCCTCGTACTTCTGCTGGTCGAACTCATACTCGACCTCCTCCACGACCGGGATCGAGATCCGCGGCTGCGACGCTCCGATCTCAGCAGTGAGATCGGTGGCTCCCACTGTGGTCGCCAGATTGTTCGCGGTGAAAATCGTTGCTTTCTTTGTTATTGATTCCATTGTGATTCCATTGCTATCTTGAATAACAGTTTTTCGGTTACAGAAGATCCGGTCTTTTTTAGATCCGGTTACAATGAAAATCAAAAATAAAGAAAATTAAAAATTACAACTTTTTCTCTTTCGTCGAACAAATCGCGAGCTCCTGTTATTCGGTCACTCGCTTGCGTGGGTTGTTTGCCTGCGCCGGGGTTGTTTGCCGTGGACCACCACGCGATCTAGATCCGGACAGATCTACGCAGTATAACGGGTATTATTCCACAAAGGAAATAATAGCCGGGGAGGATTGATTCACCAAGGAAAAAGCTTTGATCCGGAGTGTAACAACGTAGATCTGAGATCTCGATCCCCTCGAACTCCTGCCTTTTTGTGACGAGGGTGCTCGCCGAGAATCAGATCCAAACGTCCAAGTCTTCAAGCCTTTAAAAAAAACTCCAAGATGAGGTCTCAATCCGGCAGAGTTTCGGCTCTCCAAAAGTTCCTCCCAAAAAGTCCTCCAAAATGATGAATGACCCCGCCTATTTATAGGCAACCAGATCTGTGCATTTGGCACAGATCTGGGCGGCCACCTCAGGCTTTGGCCGAGCCACTCCGGGTTTTGCGTCCGTCGTTCGGTTGTTTCGGTCTTTGTATCCGCTTCGTCCGTGATTCGGTTATGCGGTTGATTGGTCTGAAATCGATTCGTTGACTTGATTCCTGATTTGGCAATAAACCCGACTCTGAGTTTGATTCCAAAACTGATCATGACTCGATCGCGATTCATCCGAGTTCACCTGTGGCGTTGCTCTGAACCCCGATTTGTTCTGAATCCTGATTTGGAAGTCTGGATCCCGATTAGGCAGTAAATCGGCTTTGGTGTCTGAGTTCGAGTCCGTTATATGGTTGGATGACTCGTTGACTCCATGGACCGTTGGTTTGATTCCGCACGCGAGTGGATTCATTCCGTCGTTCACGTGCGGTTCGTCAGCTTCGTAGCCTTGTTAATCCGCTTCATTGCGTGTCACTTGGCTTCGGTGTTGTGGACTGACGTTCGTGCTTAGATACGTCGCCCGATGGTTCATTAGTTCGTGTTGAGCCATGTTAAGGGACCTATAAGCAATTTTATATGCCTACACAAGCCTCTAAAATAAACAGCAAGCAATCCATGAGCACAAACCACGCGTTCTCCCTCGTCACACATCGATGATCTCGCCCTTTTGTCGATATTTGCTTCACAAAGCTCTCAAAACTCATAAGAATAAGATCTAGGGTTTTTGAGGGGAGAGGGTGGCTTCTTGGGTTCATAGATATGATAAAAGAAGGGAATTTTCATGAAAAACATAGGTATTTATAGAGGCAAGCCCGAAACAAATCTGTTTGACCCGAACCAGGAAACCTAGTCTTACTAGGAAAATAACATTCGGTATTTTGGTAATAACTTTTGCGTCCGACCTCGGAATGAGGTAATATAAGATTTGTTGGAAAGATCTTGAAAAGACCTACAACTTTGGTATTTTGAGTTTTCCCAGATTCTAAGTGAATTATTGTGTAAATTCTATAAACTTTTAACTGGTCATTTTTCCTAGATTTTTTCTCGTGTATGTTTTGTGCATTTGTACTCATATATTCATATATATATGTATCGGATTGATCTCAAATCAATTCCTAGCATACTCAAATATCAATAAACATATATATGTATCGGATTGATCTCAAATCAATTCCTAGCATACTCAAATATCAATAAACGTTATTTATCATAATATAACATGTTTATTATTATATCTCACAACATTCAGTATTACGGGGTTTTATATTGGACATCCAAAGCACAAACTGGTTATTCATGTATCACAACATACTGGATTGATGATAGTTGGTAAATGTTTAAAAGAGTTATTTTTTATTGCATTTAAAGATTCACACACTGATGTTAATATTACAAATTTAATACTAGAAGAACTTAGAAAATTAGAAATTTCTGAAAAAAATATTTTCTCTTTTACTAGATAATGCAAGTAATAATAATGTAGCTGTAGATCATATCAAATCATCTTTGTTACTACCATGTCATGGTTATATTAGATGCATGTGTCATATTTTAAATTTAATTGTTCAAAGTGCATTTAATAAAATTAAACTCATGATAAAAAAGATTGGGGTTATACCTTATGCTCATAATGCTTCTGAACAAAGACTTAAAAGATGGAAACAATCGTATAAAAAAAATTTGAAATCCAGATTAATACCAAAAGATGTTGACCATAGGTGGAATTCCACTTATGCAATGTTAAATATAGCAATAGGGTATAAAAAAATTATAAATGATTTTATTGCTTTCTATGCTTTCAGTTCTAGCTCTGGTAGTACGTATGAGATAACTGATGATGAATGAATAGTTATATATAGTGTAAGAGAGATGTTACAAGTTTTTTTTATGAAGCTACTATGTTGTTATCCAGTTGTCATTATCCAACTATTACTCAAACTGCTTTACAAATTTTAAATATTCAAACTTTTTTTACTGATTATTGTATGGATAATTATTTTGAAAATATGATTTTTCAAATGGAAATTAAATTTAATAAGTATTTTAGGTCTATTCCTATTATGGTTTTTGGGTTCTTATTGATTCATGTTTGAAGGATGTTGGCCTTTAAATTTTGTTAAATTTTTTGTATGAGAACATGATAATAGACACTGATGGTGGTCAAACTGTTACTGCTCTTACTTATCATAACACGATTAAATATTATTTTTAAAGATTATATGATGAGTACGCAGGTAGATACGATGTAAGTACACATCAATCTAGCGCTTTTGCTTCTACAAGTTCAAGCCGGGGCAAATGTAAGAGTTTTGATAGACAATAAATGATAACGAGGTTAACTAGTAACCATGGATCTGGATCTGGATCTGAATCATCAAGGGAAGTTTCTGAAATTGAACAATATTTATCCACACCTTTAGTTAATGCTCAAAATAATAATTTTGATATTTTTACGATGGTGGAGAGTGTATGGAACAATTTTACATCATATACTTTCCATTATGGCTCGTAACTTACTAACAGTGCAGGTTTCTACAGTAGCTTCGGAATCCGCCTTCAACACGACAGGATGTTTAATTGGTGATCGCAGAACATTACTAGATCCGTCTACTGTACAGGCGGTAATGTGCTTACAAGATTGGTGGAGGTCCGAGAAGAGAACTCAAGACATTGATCGGATGACTAGCATTGAAGATAAATTTGAAGAGTTGGGAATATGAGATAGAGATAAAGAGTAGAAATCACTCATTAGTTTATAATTTTATTTCTTAGCTGTAAAATTATGATAAATTATTTTGAAAAGAGTTACAAATGATAATAATATAGATGAGTAGGTGTCAGCCTAGATGGGATGTATTCATCTATTGTGATGCGACAAAAAAAATACTTGTTAGTGATTAATAATAAAAAATGTATAGTTTTTATCATTTTAATTTCTATGATATTTGTATTTGTAAATTGTATAATTACAAGTGATTAATAATATGAATATATGATTGATTTATTTTTAAAATTTCGCATATTTTATTTTTATTACTCTTGAAATTTTATTTTTTTAAAAAACTTTTAAGAAAAAAAAGAAAAAAATCGAGCCGGACCGAGCTCAGACCCGGATCCCGACCCGACTCGAACCAACCGGGCCTGGGTCTGGGTTTCCCTTTTTGCCCGGCCTAGTTGGACAGCCATGGGAAGGGGGTGGAATTCTGATATTTAATCTTAACTAGTTAGATTGCACGTGCAATGCACGTGGTAAAAATTTTAATATTATTTTAAATTATAATTTTATTTAAGGAAAATTTTGGTATAAATTTATTGAATGTAAACAATATAGCCAACATATGAATAAAAGCTAGAATTCACAAAAATAGAAATGTCCAAATGAACTTTTTTGAAGTTAATTTGGATGTTAAAATATATAATAATAGAACCTTACCATTACTATTATCATTATATAGACCTATTCATGATTATTATATTGAAATTTGATGATTATATCAAAGATAATGTCAATTATTTGACTAAAAACAAACACGAATGAATTTTCTATTATTCATCTAAAAGTAAAAAGATAGTAAAGAAGCAACCTTGAAAAATTGTGGCCTTTTAGTTAAAAGATCCAAAGTTAAATATATTGAAAAATTGTGGCCTTTCAATATATTAAAATTGATAATTTTCCTAGCCCTTCAATTTTCTATGGCTTATGACATAGAAGTTTAATATATGTTGATAATATCCTATTGAATATTTATTTGAACATGGAGTTTTAAGCTTATTAACCCAAATTGTTGTATTATTGACCATCCGAATTGAATTGCTCTGTTGGTTGCAATCAACATAATTCATGAATGCTTTGATTGATTATCCTATGCATTTAGCAGCTGACATCAAATTTGAAAATCCAAACTGTTCATCATGATGTGCAGGTCCAAAAAATATGTTTTATGAAATCTGTAGACTTGGACATTATGATTTTGAATTTAAACATTACATAGTACCATTATTATTTCATTGTTAAGGTTTGTTAGCTCTATCCTTAAAAATATGCCAGAGAATAGACAGATTATCTTTTGTGTTAACACTAAAAGACATTTAATTTTTCAATCAGATAAATATTTATGAATTAATGGATCATTTTGTCTTCGATCTTTTGGAAAAGGTTGTGCTGGATCAAATGGCACCACTGTTTAATGAAAGCTGGTGGGCAAAGTTCGAGAGAGTTAAGCAAGATGGCTTCTCAGATCCAAGGGGTCCTTGGGTCCTCCAAGAGTTGTAATCCCCTTATCATCTCGAAGCTTCTGACTGCACTTTGTGTTCCCTATGTATTTGCTAGAGGTCTCTTCCCTGTACTTGGCTATCAATTGATCATTAACTCTGCAGTCTATCGGTTTGCTTGGCTTGGTTGCCTTCTCTTCAGTGTGGTGTTCTTTTGTGCCAAGAAGTTTCGTGTTTGGTTTACTAATCTCCACAACTCCATTAGAGACGACCGATATCTAATTGGCAGGAGATTGCATAATTTCGTCGAGGATCCGGTCGATAAGCGTAATGAACAACCAGCAATCATTCCCCAAATACAAGGCGACTTTAACCCCCTAGCTGATGCTGGATTGATGCATCTTGAGCAAGAAGCAGATGTTGGGCTGAGGCTTAGGCAGAGAAATATCCCACATCTTCAGCATTTGTTCTACCTGCAGGGACTGAAAAGGCTAAACCATTTTTCCAGAATGTATGTATAGTAATGGTCATCTGTTTGAAAATTGATTCGCTGAATTTGTGAATGCACACTGGTTCAAGTTTGTAGCCAACATGGGCTAACTTCTGCCGTGTCAACGAGCAGTGCTAAATGGAAATATAGCCAAGAAATTGATTATATTCTATGTGTACAGGAAAACATGGTTTGATGACATACGATGTTAAAATGTACAGATGCTAATGAAGTGTATTTTCGTTGGTATACTTTATTTTAACTGAAATGTGCGTAGCTGTTGAATTGCATTTGGGCTGCAAGCTATTTTCTTATCAGAGACACTTTGTAAGGTTACGGGGTAAAAGATGTTGGCCTTCTTGTTTTGATGATGTTTAACAAATAATTTACCACTAATGTTGTTTGTCTAGTATTTGTGTTTTCTTATTTATTATAGACAAACAACGTAGTTGGAGGATGGATGGATTAAACCTACACGATCATATCAAGAGGAGGTTGGCGGAATTGTGGAGTGAAGCCTTGCTATTCAAAGTTAAAGATCAAGCTCAAGCTTCATCCGCGAGATTACCAAGTTAAGCTTATTGAAGATCAAGATCATTGCTTGGGTAATTTATATTATGTGTGTTAGTACTTTAAGCTCAATCATATACACACATACACGTTTTGGTTTTTGTATATATAGTTATATATATACATATATGTTTTGCTTTGATAGTTTTCAAGTTTTACTATGAAACAATTGAATATAATTAGAAAACATATTTTTGTTTCATGTTTATATGCCTATATATGATTTCACCTTTAACAAGCTTATATTTAATGAAATCATATTTAGTGTTTTGAATATATTGCATAGAATATGCAAATTTATGAAATCAATTTGTAAAGTTTCAAAAGTTGGTTTAGCCAAAATGTCAAAATTCACATGTTTACATTTTTGTGTTTTGGACTATTTTGCAAAATGATGATATTTTTCATTTGGGAAGTCCTTTTTCGAAACCAGTTTTTGTAGCATGTGTATTATCATGTCTACAATCATTCCCCAAAGTTTTACATTTTTTGGAATTTATTTGATATTTTTAAACAACATATCCTATTGAATATTTATTTGAACATGGAGTTTTAAGCTTATTAACCCAAATTGTTGTATTATTGACCATCCGAATTGAATTGCTCTGTTGGTTGCAATCAACATAATTCATGAATGCTTTGATTGATTATCCTATGCATTTAGCAGCTGACATCAAATTTGAAAATCCAAACTGTTCATCATGATGTGCAGGTCCAAAAAATATGTTTTATGAAATCTGTAGACTTGGACATTACGATTTTAGGATTTAAACATTACATAGTACAATTATTATTTTATTTTTAAGGTTTGTTAGCTCTATCCTTAAAAATATGCCAGAGAATAGACAGATTATCTTTTGTGTTAACACTAAAAGACATTTAATTTTTCAATCAGATAAATATTTATGAATTAATGGATCATTTTGTCTTCGATCTTTTGGAAAAGGTTGTGCTGGATCAAATGGCACCACTGTTTAATGAAAGCTGGTGGGCAAAGTTCGAGAGAGTTAAGCAAGATGGCTTCTCAGATCCAAGGGGTCCTTGGGTCCTCCAAGAGATTGTAATCCCCTTATCATCTCGAAGCTTCTGACTGCACTTTGTGTTCCCTATGTATTTGCTAGAGGTCTCTTCCCTGTACTTGGCTATCAATTGATCATTAACTCTGCAGTCTATCGGTTTGCTTGGCTTGGTTGCCTTCTCTTCAGTGTGGTGTTCTTTTGTGCCAAGAAGTTTCGTGTTTGGTTCACTAATCTCCACAACTCCATTAGAGACGACCGATATCTAATTGGCAGGAGATTGCATAATTTCGTCGAGGATCCGGTCGATAAGCGTAATGAACAACCAACAATCATTCCCCAAATACAAGGCGACTTTAACCCCCTAGCTGATGCTGGATTGATGCATCTTGAGCAAGAAGCAGATGCTGGGCTGAGGCTTAGGCAGAGAAATATCCCACATCTTCAGCATTTGTTCTAGCTGCAGGGACTGAAAAGGCTAAAACATTTTTCCACAATGTATGTATAGTAATGGTCATCTGTTTGAAAATTGATTCGCTGAATTTGTGAATGCACACTGGTTCAAGTTTGTAGCCAACATGGGCTAACTTCTGCCGTGTCAACGAGCAGTGCTAAATGGAATGTCCACTATCTTGTTTATCTTGTTTATGTTTATATCACCCTTAGTTTATATATCCTTGCATATATATTTCATCATATAGGATATATCACTTTGTATATATTACATATTCTTGCACATAACTCTTTGTATATCTATCTTGCAAGAATATATTTGTTAATTAGTTTTAATTGGCATAAAATCGGATTAGATTAGCATAAGACCCTAATCACCCCCCCTCTAGGGTCTAACAATTGGTATCAGAGCTTGGTGCTCTTTGATTTAAGGTCTAATCGTGCCTTTTGTTAATAGTTTTTTATTTTTTTCGTCTTGAGAATTGATTGCTTTATTATATCCTCTTCTTAAATACACATGCATAGGCATTGAATATCTTCTAATATGATAGATGAATTCACATCTTTGTTACATAGATGAATTTACATCTTTGTTTGTTGCTGTGAGCCTTAGAATGCAAAGCACGAATATTTTTGAAGGCATGTCCGATACCATGACTTGGAGTTCGTAAACAACAAATACACATTGATTTTTCTACGAGTTGTGGTGCACACCGCTATACAGTATTTGCATGACGTTGATACCCAAAACACCATTGATTTTTCTACGAGTTGTGGTGCACACCGCTATACAGTATTTGCATGACGTTGATACCCAAAACACAAGCCCAATAAAGAGTTAGTTGACTGAACACCGCTATACAGTATTTGCATGACGTTGATACCCAAAACACAAGCCCAATAAAGAGTTAGTTGACTGACATCCTTCATGATTCAAGTTTTGCCGACTTGTTATGTCGCCTAATATCTCATCGGATCATCATTATCATGTACCTATAGCAAAAAACCCAGGACTGTAAGCAAGAGAAAAAGCAAGCACACAACTTTAAGGGTTAATCACAGATACATTTTCTTACTGTGGAAGTTTAGCCACTTATTGTCTCTAAACTGTTCTATTGGCATATAAACGCCTCATTCCTAGATGGAATAATCTCTCCATCATATGGATGTATATTACAACCTTTCGAATAAGAGAATAGGATAACTCCAATGCACTGAAATGTTGGACAACACGTTGGAGATAGAACTCCTTTAGGATCAAAAGGTCAAAGTACCGCCAAAAATTTTTAGAAGCAATAAGTGGCTAATCTCCTGCACTACAGGATGTGTATCTACAATCAGCGCTAAATTCTATTTGTTAAATACATTTCCTGAATGAAAATGGCGTGAACTATGTACTGGAAGATGTTAAAAAAATCTTAATTTTTTATTCTACTTTAACGCACTCTTTCAGCATATGCAGGAAGTTGAAGGAGCTATTCTTCAAATTCATATGCTGTAAAATAAGTGACAACAATAATCAACATGATTTCCAGTTAATAGACGTAATTCTTGCAAAATTGTACAAAGTATGGTGAATGATTCTTAGCATAAGAGAGATCACCTTAAATCATTGATCAAATGCAAAGAGCACCAACATCTGTTAAGATTCCAGATTGACATTTTCGTATTCCTCTAGTGGCTTCTTTTTTCTTGGTACGTTTTATCTCCTTCTTGCCTTTGCGAGGTGGATAGCTGTTTGTACTGGAGCTGCACCAAAAAGAAACACTGAAGTTCAGGGTATCTCATGTTTGCATCCAATTTTGGCTCAGAATACGAAACAATGAGCCATGTTTGAACCTGGCCTATTTTTTGAATGTTGCCAAATAGGTCCTTAGGTTCATAAAGACAAATCCAATCATAGTAAGGTTATAGTTATAATAGCAAAAAATATCTTTTAGATTTAGAATAATAAGCGATCATTAATTTGTATGTAGGTATAACACAGAGCTTCACATGACTCAAGACATAAGTGATGAGAAAAGTTGTGTTATCTTCAGTCTAATTGATGAAACAAAAGAGATAATGTAGCATCTTCAAATTAAAATTTATATGACAGAAGAGAAATTGGCGTTTGGTTAAAATTCGGTTGCTTCAATGCCAGTTATAGTAGTAGTAGTAGTACACTCCATGCATCTATATATATTAGAATTAATGAGTATGAGACCTGAAGTTGATAATTACATGTCCAAATGAGTCAAAAATGCTATTATATATGATACTACATATGATAACTAAGTCATTACCCAAGTTTTTAGAAGTTAACATATAACAGAACTGTTGAACTCAACAAACATGACTCTTAACATTAGAACATCACCTCGGATCTTCTTAATCATTGGGATTACATCATTCTTGCCTACTTCTTTGAGATTTAGAATGAATAAATTAATAGTGTTTTGAAATAAACTAAAAGATTATATAATTCTAGAAGAAAGCAGCTATAGGAAGGGTATTAAATGGTGCGGTATTATTGTCATTGCAGGTTGTCCTTCATCATGTAAATCTACTATTGAACTTTCAGCTATTAATATGAATGATTGTCACCAAATAAGCTTATATTTGATATTAAGACAAGTTGTCCACTGTTATTATGAAATCAATTAGAAGTCTTCTTCTAGATGCTCAAAATCATAGTTAGTAACACGACTTGGCTGGCATACTCTTAAGCATTTGAATAATCTGGTATTAATTGCTTTCCACTAAGTCAATAGTCGTAACTCTAAATAGAAATATCATTGGCTTTAGTTTTCATGAAAAAAGGAAAGTAACATACATTAGTAATTTAATGAACATGTTTTAAGCATAACACAAAAGCCAATTATCGAAGCTAACTAAAATGAGCTTTACATGGTGTTTTACAATTGTAATTAATTGGTAACTTAAAAGTGGAACAACAAGGAATCTAGTTTTCCATGAACTGATGAAGCATGCTTAACATGAGAAATCATTATTGGAAATGAATTCTAAACATCAGGAACTGATGAAGCATGCTTAACATGAGAAATCATTATTGGAAATGAATTCTAAACATCAGTTATGTCTCATAATCTTGTGTTTGATGAACAAGGTGCTGTGGAAATGAATTCTAAACATCAGTTATGTCTCATAATCTTGTGTTTGATGAACAAGGTGCTGGCCCAATACACATATAAGAAACATACCATAACATAAATATTCCATGCACAAAAGCATGTTTTCCCAAAAATAAGAAATAACAATTTTTCACAATATTAATTCTTGAGTTGGAAAGCATATAAGGGGAATCTGACAGCTTCTTTTAGTATGTACTCTTAGAGAACTTTATATAGTATGAAGAATTAAAAAAGGAAATGATGAAAGAGTCGACATGCCAGGTATAATTGGTCTGATTTGTGCAGAAAGCATCATATCTAGGACATTAGGATCTCATGCCAATCACTTATAATCACATGAAATAGATACATAAATCATGCTGAAACTCTAGAAGAGAATGAAAGAAACAATTTGTAGTAAGATAATGAAAATCTATAACTATTCTAGAATTCAAAGTCTTAAAATAATATCACCTTTTTCATTCTTAAATCCTATTCCACTATATCAACTGAAGCTCCTTCTGGAGAAATAGTAAATATTGTAAATTATAAACTATTCATCTAGTAAACTGGTATATTCTATATAAAAGCTACCAAATGGAAGTCCCAAATTCAAAACTTAGATCACACATATATGTGAAGTCATTTAGAAAATACATAGTCTAAAATATTGGTAAAAATAGGTAGTCAAATTCAAAGTGCCTCTTTAAGCCATCAATTTCCTTTTTCTGATTGCTCCCGGGATCAATCTTTCTCCACCTTTATTTTTTTGCAATTGACAATTTGGGGATAAATAATCAAGAACGTTCATGATTATGTGATGTTTGGAACTTTAGCATTTTTCACACTTTATGTTGTGTGCTTTCTCAACATTCTTAGTTACATACCGTTTTCCATACTGATAATGATAATATAGCAATTAGAGTAATTGATATATAATATATGTGCAAATTTTAGTCATGTAAGTTTTGATAAGGCTACTGACCCTCTATCTTTTGCTTGGTTAATTTTGTAGCTTGATATTTTTTCCGACTTATTGTTCCTCCTCAAGTGATATTTTGTTAAATCATTCATGGTGAAACAACATATGTAACCATGCACATATGTAATAATTTTGTTGGATCATATGATGTGATCGATGCTATGTTTATTGAGTTTAAAAATACTTTTGTTTCTAAAATTACAATGCAGAACATTTCAGGGACTCATATTTTAGAAGGATAACAAAGATATAAAACTTGTTAAATCTCCATTGAAGTTGTTTAAATGTTTTCTCTGACAATGTCAAATTATTTTCTAAAGAAAACATTGTTTGATTAATTCACATTTCTAGGGTTTTGAATGTGTTTACATCTTAGGAAAACTAAAACATTTTCTTCTGCTCAGTATTATCATGATAGATGTGTTCGATCTCATAGGAACTTGAAACCCTACACGTCCAAGCATTGCATGAAAAGAAGAAAAAAATGAAAAATATATTAATTACCATCAAAACTAGTCAGAATGGTAATCTGTGATCTTCAGGAATTTCCTATATGTACCGCTTAAGTTAGCTAGTCTAACTTTTTGGTCTAGCTTTAGGCAACCAGTTTGGTGTTTTATAACCTTTAGACTTGGCAATGATTTTCTGAAGCACTTCATACTGTGGATAATATCCATACTTGAAGACATATGATCTTTGAAATGAAATGACCCAATTTCTTGAATAGCACAAATTGAAGACATTACACACTATATACATATAATATTTGTTTATAAGAATGCAGATTGTCACTACAAACAAATAAGGGTTTTACAAAAAAATGTTCAGGAGCCTCTGTGGTTTTCAATACCTTCAGCATGTCCAGAACAAAAATCAGACATGAATATGCTCCATATATATAAAGTTTTTGGTAATAAATTATTACCTAATGAGCAAGCTTTAATATAGCTTGCAATTTCAATAGATGCATATATTCCTGGGATTTTCAACATAATGAAAATATGGCGAGATAACCAAACCATTGCACCAAAAATGAGTATTGTCCATTTCATGTACAGTTATAGAAAAATGTTGCGAATGGACCCTTGAAGTATTGGCCGAAGTGCGAATACACCGCCTAAGTGAACTTTTTTTATTCTTTCGATTCAAAAAGTAAAAAAATGCAAGTGTAATTCTCACCAATAAACTGTAGACTTCCTCAAACATTCTTAACGAATTTAAGAGTAGAAAGAATTTCACTCAGAGGTCTATTTGCATCAAGTAGAACTATAGTGGTTTTGTTTGTAACAAATAGAACTACCAGGGTCTCCTTGCAATTAGGTGAAACTACAAGGGGTACATTTGCAATTAACTCTCCATATTTGTGCTCTGTAAACATATGATTAACCATATTCATGTGAAAAATAAAGAGCATAGAACCCAACTATAAGAGACTCATCCTTTCTTTGTTTCTTTTTCCCCCTTTTTCTAACAGTAAATTTATTCAAGCAATCAAGCAACTACAAAATTTCATAAGATCAAGCTAATATTAGACACCAAACAAAAAGCACACTAATAAAACTATTTTATCAAGTGTAAAACCACAGATTACATGGTTAAAATATTATGCCTTATGGCTTATGCTAAGAGAGCCTTGACTGAATTAAATATGGATGTGTTTTAGTCTAGGCAAAAACAAAAACTAATTAAAAGCATGCATAAGGAAAAAAAAGGTATATGTTTTCTATTTCGGTTCAATCAAATAAAATATATAATCAAATAAGCCCAAGTTAAAATAATATCAAATATGAAGGTTTATCTTGATGGATGGGAGAACCTGCAACATCCAAATCATTAATCCTCTAAATACTTTATAAAAATGTCAATTGCCATAAAAACTAATTGTAGTGCAAGAAAAGAAACTAAATTCTAATGCATAGAACCTAAATTGCTTTAGACAAAATAATTAGGTTGGTGTTAGGCTTACTTCCAAAATGCAATGAGTCCATCAGTAGCTTCCCAAAATCATATAATGGGAAATGCTTCTTCTTGATGCTTTAGTATCTCTCCCCTTTGTGATTCTACATTAAATATTAGGTTAGGGCAGCCACGAGGTGTTGCATGATCATTCTAGTTCCCTGTTTTTGCATTAGGGTTGCATGAAAAAGAAAGGGGAGTTGATCAGAAACTAATTAAGGGATTAGGGGGAGAGAGAGAAGGGAGGCCGAAAGTGTACCCGACGGAGAGAAAGGCTATAATCGAGGGGGAGCGGAGGAATTCTTCAAGTAACTTGCGACTTCTGAGATTTCTTAATTTCTCCTGATCCTTCCTGATGCCTAAGGTTTGTGGACGATGAGGCTAATAATAAGCTTCTTGACGATGATAATAATCATCTTTGCAATTTGATAACCGACAATTGATGAGGTAGAGAGAGTGAGACTGCGTTGTCGGAGGAAATTCGTAATCGATGGAACAGAGAAGGGAGGGAACGAAGATTTAGAACTTTACATCTTCTGATTTGTGAGTAACGAAAAAATGTACATTTGTTAAGATAATAGAATGAAAGATGAGGATAACTTTGTTATATTTACAATAGTTGAAGGGTAATTTGGGGTATGGAAAGTTTTTCTAGTACTCCCTCTTTTAAAAGGTAGGTAGGTAGATAGATATAGATAGATTTTAATCCAACTTGTTCAACAATTAATTTGATTGTTTGGTCCATGAAAACTTTTGTCATACTGCTGAAGTAACAACTTTGACGTCTTAATGCGCTACATTGAACTCCTAAGGGGGCTCTTCATTTTTAGACTACAGGGTCGGGTCCGATTCCCAGTTCGAACTACTCACGGGGCCGAAGACCGATTCGAAGGCCCAAGTCCACGTGTCTTTTTCTCTTCAAGTTCTCAGTTTTAGGTTCTGTTTGGCAAAACTAGCTGAAAGCTGCGAGATTATAGCTGAAAGCTGTTAAGCTAGCTGAAAGCTGTGAAATTATAGCTGAAAGCTGTTAGCTGTGTAGCTAGCTGATTGACTAGAGCTGTTTGGCAAAAGTAGCTGTACAACTAGCTTAAGTTTGTTAAATGACTAAAAAAGACATGTAATATTATTGATATAAAATTAGAATTATTAGAGGCAAAAACGGAAGACAAAAATTGGCAGTTCCTTCCCAAAGACAAACGCTACTTGAGGTAGCTTTTCAAAAGCTACTTGCAAAAGACACAATCTCTAAAATAATCTCCTCCTATTTTTGGTCACCAAACAGCTCTACTAGATAAGACACAAGCTCTTAGATAAGACACTTTTTTTAGTTGCCAAACACTGCCTTACACTCGCCCACGGCAAAAATCAACCGTCTCTCTCTCTCTTTCTCCACAATTCTCTTCTGTTGTAAAAACCCTAGCCCCTTCTCCAAGAACCCTCCCAAAACCCTACCTCCTATTAAAATCAGAGACTAGAAACCTCCGGTGATGGCAACGTCGGTGATGCTTCGAGCTTTGAGGCGGCGAGACGTCGCCTCATCTCTCTCGCCCCCTCTCCGATGTGTGAGCTCCTTTTTACTTCCTTTTTCCATCTTTCCTTTGATGCGATTCCTGTGCTTTTTAGTACGTTTAGTTATTCGATTTATGATCCGGGCATGTCTAGTTAGTTCAAATTAAGATGTAGTCTCAGTCCACTAATCATATTCTTATGCCTTGGTCGCTTTTCTAATTTAGTTAGTACTTTTTTTTGGGAGTGACTTTGGCGTGTAATTGAGAAGTTTGGGTTTATTTATGCAAAATTGATCAATTTTCGATGTAGTCGCGAGTTTCTTATTTGTGACTCAGCTGCATAGGTTTAGCAGAGTCTATGATTCATCTTAGGGGACAAAGTTAACTGTTTTTGGTTTTCTGGGAGAAACAACAAATGATTCATCAAATCAGGTTCAAATCTGAAAACAACAATTTGATAGTATATATTTTTTGTGAAGTTATTGTTCTGTCGGAAAATGGTCCTTGGGTTTTGCATGCACGGGCGGAGGATTGAGAGAAGGGGAAGGAGGGGTCGTCCACATGAAAGTTCTGTTGAATTGGGAATAAGCCCATATGTCAAAGTTTGTCAAACCCTTTTAAGCTTGGCATTTGTTCCCCCAAGCCTTGAGCAAAAGTCCGCAAGCCAAAGCCCAAACCCTAAAAGAATTTGGGTCAAATCTCATGGGTTTGCCTTCAAGCCGCCCGAATACAATAAGATCATTCACCTCAAATTAGAAATGTAGATCCCCTATCGGCTCGGCTTCTCTATTCTTTACACGCTATTGTTTTGGAAATTCAACTCAAATGCAACCCAGGTCTCAATATTTTCCCCAAAATCAAGAGTTCTTATTATAGAGAACTGGTGATGTATTCTCTACACCCCAATGGGTTGTGTACAATCTTTCCCCTTCTCGTTCTCTTTTTTTAATTATGACCAACATATATTATTGTTTAACCATTGATTTATATTCCTTTGTCATGACTGTTGTCTTTTTTGCTTTATTTATTTAATTATATGTATTAATTTTTTTAGTAAACCCTTGATGCAAATAGTTTATTTATGTATTTGATTATATCAATGTATTGTTTATTTAATATATTGTCTGTAAATATGTTTGGCAAAAAAAAAAAAAACTTGATTCATTTTTTAGGAAAAATGTATCAAGTGGAGGAAGTAGTATCGACAGGGGACTAATATACCTTTAAACTCGAAATCTCTTCCTTTTGAAATTATACATCTTTCCCAATTGGTAAGGGTGGTAAGGGTTGTGAATTATGATTTTGCTTCCATAGAACATGATCTAGTATTATGCCGACCAATGTGGGAATATCCAGTTAATCAACGTGATAATATAATGAGGGCTTATTTGAGATTGGTGCTTACCAGTTTAAGCTAACTAGTTTTACATTGTCTGGATTAGAAAAACATCCATGAAGGTTTCAAGTTTCTTGGTATTTTGAATTTACTTGGCTCAAGCATTTTTGATGCTATATATTATCTTCATTGTTATCTTTCTACTTAGAGGCTAACTTTGCGAAGTGGATTAGTTGCGTGTACAATTGTTAGATTCGGAAATTGGAAAAAGGTCAAAAGTGGCAAAAAGTGTGCTTTTCTCAAACATGTGAGAGATCCATGTTCTCCGCATGATAATGCTGTAAAATGTTTTGCATAGTCAATCTAGTCATGTTGATAAACTGATGGAGAGGCTAATGACTGAACAGAGATTGAGAAGAATAAGTTTCGATCCAAAACTTCAATTGATGCTATTTGTTGGCTTTCATTAGAGGGGTGTGTTTTAAGAGGCAATGAGCATTTACTTGAGCAATCAAGGTAATTTTCTTGAGTCAATCAAATACACAACATTATATAATCGGGATGTGCGAAATGTTGTTTTAGAGAATGCTTTATTTAACGGAAAGTATGCTTCTATTTTAATTCAATAGAATGTGATGCGTGATTGTGCAAATAAAGTGTGAAACTTTATTTGCGAAAACATTGGAGATTCAAAGTTTTGCATCATTGTTGATGAATCAAAGTATCTGGATGAGAGAGAACAAGGAGAGAACAAGTGACTCTTGTTTTTCGATTTGTTGATGGTGGAGGTTGCGTAAAAGAGCAGCTTTTTGATCTTGCCCATACTAAAAATTTATTAGCGGACACTATGTTTTTTACAGTATGTACTATGTGATATTCTTCACATCATGGTTTTGATCTTCAAAATTTTCATAAGCAATGGTATGATGGGGCTAGCAATATGCATGGTGAATGGAGAGAATTGCAAACTATTTTTCCTCAGGGAGTATCCTTTTGCATCTTTTGTCCTTTGTATGGTTCATCGGTTACAATTTGCTTTAATGACTGTTGCTAGAGAGGTAAATAATGATAATGAGTTTTTTTTCTAGATTTGACTTCCATCTTTAATGATGTTGATGCTTTTTTAAAGCATCATGATGAGTTGCAGGCCACATATAAGCAGATGAGATTGCACTCATGCTTGTCATTGATAAAATTGAGATAATAATAGATCTTAACCTAATATGCACTTTAAAGCGAGTTGGTGAAACTCGTTGGAGCTATTATCATTTTTCTTCGGTCTGCAACCTTCTTGGGATGTATGATGCAACTTGTACTATCCTTAAAATTTTGAAATATCATTAAGGAAGGTACTAACTGATTAGATGCTATTATAACTTTGAAAATGATTAGATCCTTTGATTTATTTTCATAGACATCTGATGAAATAAATCATGGGCATTACTGGTATTATTTGCCAAGCTTTGCAGCAGAAATCTCAAGACATTGTGAATACAATGCATTTACTGTCAAGTACAACATCACTTAATTAGAGATTAGGAGTTGATGGATGGTATTCTTTTCTTCAGAAGGTGTAGAAGGTGATGACCTTTTGCTTTAATTATATTGTTCAACATTTGGATGGTCCATATTATGAAGTTGAAGTTGTCGCAAACTACCTCATATCACTGTGAAACATCATTATCACTTCGATATATTTATTGCCACTGTAGACTTTTAGTTACAAGAGCCAAATAAAAGATTCGACGAGTGAGTTGTAGAGCACTTGAAGCTTAGTACTTCTTTGAATCTGATGGATGGATAGAAATCATTTGGTGTCGAGGAATCTGTTCTATGGCTGCAAAGTATTATTTTTGTGATTTTAAAGGACATGAGAAGATTACCTTGAGATTTCAGTTCCAACATTTTACACATCAAGAAAATATGGATGATTTCACTTTGCATAGTTGGTCTCTCAGTAAAAAGATAATAATTAAGGCAATGTGCAACATCTTTTTTAGAAGAATAATCGAGACAAGGAAATTTAGAATATCACGAAACTTATAATTGATGTGGATGCTTTTCTGATCTGGATAATGGAAAACTAATGAGCTTGGGATGCTTATCATAAAATCTCAAATTAACTCTTCGTACCTCACCACACTGATTAACTAGATATATCCACATATTTTGGCATTATATTAGATCATGTTATATGGAAGCAAAAGTAGGATTCTTGATCCCTGACGATTGGGAATGATGCATAATTTCAAGTGGGGAAGATTCCAGGTTTGAAGGTAAATTAGTTTCCCTTTAGATACTACTTTCTACCCTTGATATATTTTTTCTCTAAAAAATGAATCAAGTTTCTTTTATTTGTGAAACATATCAACTGCTGACATACTTAAAAAATACAACACATTGATACAATCAAATAAAAATAAATAAACTAATTATACATAGGGTTCACTAAACAATCAATATATAATTAAATAAACAATGCAAAAAAGAAAATCATGACAAAGAAATACAAATCAATGATTAAACAATAATATTTTTATGTATTAGAGAATATACCACTATTATATCTCTAGAATTTGGGGGAGAAAGCCTCAAAACTCAATGGAAATATATGGGGAAAATATTAAGAGAGCTTCGTAGAATTTGAAATTTACATTTAATGGGAAAATGCCCCAAAAATTAGCACATAAAAATAGACTAATTTGGAATGATCTTATCGAATTTGGGTTGGGTTGAGTCCAAAACCATGAGTTTGACCCTTGACCCAGATTCTTTTGCTTATGAATCAAGCTTTGGGCTTTGACTTCTAGGCTTTTGCTCAAGGCTTGGGGTAGCCAAATGCTAACTTAAAAGGGTTTGACAAAGTTTGAGATATGGGCTTATACCCAATTCAACTAAATTTTCATGTGGGATAGGGAGGAGATGCCTTCAATCCTATGCCCATTAATGAAATTATTGAGTGGATCAACTAAATTAATGATATATTTTGTTATTGTATAAGTAGGCATGAATTAGCTAACTACGCTCTAGGAGTATTGAAGTCACTTCCATATTTGTGTGTGTACTTGTGGTGTGTGTGCACACACGAGCTTGCATGTGGGCGTTGGTGTGCGCGCGCGCGCACCTGCGCTTATGTGTCTGTTTGTATATACGTGCACATGTGTGTATTTGTGTGCGCGTGTGCATTTGTGTGCGTGTGTTCTAGTTATAAATTTTCTATTGGAAAATTAGATGCTAGAATTCCATCATTGATCAACGTTGATGGATGGCTTATGATTATATTTAATATGATGTGAATTCTTTCCCATTTGCTGAAAAATCTAATGAAACTTCTTTTTAGTTTACAAATGATGTTGCACTTGCACAATGATAATTACTGTCAGTTGATATGTTGTGTCTGTAGCGATAATATGAGTATATCCTACTACGTCATCTCAAATAGCGTTATTGACACCATGGTCTCATCTTCCAGTTTATATTATAAGTTGCAGTTAGTCGCTGCTAGCCTGCTGCCACTATGTTTTCCAGTATAAGAGAGGAAAGTCATCTGTTCAAATTGTGTTTTCCTTATAATTTGTTCTGTGCAGCTATTTGGCAGTTCGAAGACATCATGGGCGTCATCTCCTCTCTATCATAAGTGGGCGAGTACTAGACCATTTAGGTAAATCAATCGAAACGCTCTCATTGTAGCTGGTAGCTTTTACTTACTTTTCCTGAGAAATCTTATATTTGGTTATCCAGTTCAAAAGCAGCAGGCAATGATGTGATTGGAATTGATTTAGGCACTACCAATTCTTGTGTTTCTGTCATGGAGGGAAAGGTTGGCATGTCAATAGATATCTATTGTAGCAAGAAGGTGTGTTCCTTGTTTTGTTCATGTTTTTGTACTTTTTGCAGAATCCTAAAGTGATTGAAAATTCTGAGGGGGCTCGAACCACACCATCAGTTGTTGCCTTCAATCAGAAGGGTGAGCTACTTGTTGGAACTCCTGCCAAACGCCAGGCAGTGACTAATCCGACTAATACCGTCTTCGGGACTAAGCGACTAATAGGCCGTCGCTTTGATGATCCTCAAACACAAAAGGAAATGAAAATGGTGCCGTACAAGATAGTAAAGGCCCCAAATGGAGATGCATGGGTTGAAGTGAATGGGCAACAATATTCTCCTAGCCAAATTGGTGCTTTTATTTTGACTAAGATGAAAGAAACTGCAGAGGCTTACCTTGGAAAGTCTGTTTCTAAAGCAGTAATTACTGTTCCAGCATATTTTAATGATGCTCAGCGACAGGCCACAAAAGATGCTGGGAGAATCGCTGGTCTTGACGTGCAAAGGATTATCAATGAACCAACTGCTGCTGCACTTTCCTATGGTATGAACAATAAGGAAGGCCTTATTGCAGTTTTTGATCTCGGAGGAGGAACATTTGATGTTTCCATTTTGGAAATATCCAACGGTGTTTTTGAGGTATGTGATTACGTATCTATACTTCTTATGATCCCTCTACTTCTCCAATTGTCACCTCTCACGGATGCACACTTGATAACACACGGTTTTGGGTTCACAGGTGAAAGCAACAAATGGTGACACTTTCTTGGGAGGAGAGGATTTTGATAATGCTCTTCTAGATTACTTAGTGAAAGAGTATAAGAGAACTGAAGGACTAGACCTGTCAAAGGACAGGCTGGCTTTACAGAGGCTTCGTGAAGCAGCTGAGAAGGCGAAAATTGAACTCTCATCAACTTCTCAAACTGAGATTAACTTGCCATTCATCTCTGCTGATTCGTCAGGAGCAAAACATTTGAATATCACTCTAACTAGATCAAAGTTTGAAGCTTTGGTAAATGACCTGATCGAGAGGACTAGGAACCCGTGCAAGAGCTGTGTGAAGGATGCTGGCATATCTACCAAGGAAGTTGATGAAGTTCTTCTAGTAGGTGGAATGACCAGAGTTCCAAAAGTCCAAGAGGTTGTTTCAGAAATTTTTGGAAAGAGCCCAAGCAAAGGAGTGAATCCTGATGAAGCTGTTGCTATGGGAGCTGCCATTCAGGGTGGAATCCTCCGTGGAGATGTTAAGGAGTTGCTTCTTTTGGATGTTACTCCTCTATCACTTGGTATTGAGACCCTTGGTGGCATCTTTACCAGATTGATTAACAGGAACACCACAATTCCTACAAAGAAGAGTCAGGTATGGGAGCATCTAATTATTTGATTGTTGATTTTAATTCTTTTTAACACAAATCATGCATTCGATGTTATGTGCCTTATGATGCAAGTTGTTTAAAGTTGGTGCTTTTGCGGTATATATGCCCCAAATTATAGGCATTTTTAGTTTTACCCCCAGGTCTAATTAGCAATTGCAATGATTTAGGAGGTAGAGATAGTAATACCTATAATTTTGGGGTATGTATAAAAAAAACCCCCTCTTATCGTTTCTTGGTTGCATGTTTGTTTTCTCAAGTATCTAACAATTTGAATGAATGTCAGACTTGTGTTTTCAATCGCAGAAGTCCATATTGTATTAATAACTATGATTATGAATGGGTTGGATATCTCTATTCAGGTTCAAGCTTGTATATTTCCAAATGTTATGTGCTTGACATTGTACGACCAAATGACATACTGGTTACTTGCTTAATGCGTCCAACTGAAATTTTGAACTTCATTTCCCTGACTTAATAGGCATTCTTAGTCCCTTGAACTGATGGGGCTGCCAGTATTTTCTTCTTCCTTAATTCTTTTCAGTTGCCCATTTCTAGGTTTTCTCTACTGCTGCCGACAACCAAACCCAGGTTGGTGTCAAAGTGCTGCAAGGTGAACGTGAGATGGCATCGGACAACAAACTCCTGGGCGAATTTGAGCTCGTTGGCATCCCACCCGCACCAAGAGGCATGCCTCAGATTGAAGTCACATTCGACATCGATGCAAATGGCATAGTCACTGTCTCTGCCAAGGACAAAGCCACCGGTAAAGAGCAACAAATAACCATTCGCTCCTCAGGCGGTCTCTCTGAGGATGAGATTAATAAAATGGTGAAAGAGGCTGAGCTGCATGCCCAGAGAGATCAAGAGAGGAAAGCTCTCATTGATATCAGAAACACCGCAGATACTACAATTTACAGTATCGAGAAGAGCTTGAAATGAGACAGGTATAAAGATTCCTGCTGAGATTGCTTCAGAGAATAGAGACTTCAGTGGCTGATCTAAAACGGCAATGGGAGGAGATAGTGCTGATAACATTAAGCAAAAGCTCGATGCTGCGAATAAAGCATGTCGAAGATTGGCCAACACATGGCTGGAGGAGGAGCTGGCCGCGTTCTAGTAGTTCAGGTGGAGCTCAAGGTGGGGATCAGGCCCCTGAAGCACAATATGAGGAGGTGAAGAAGTAAATCCAAAGAATCACCTTTTAGATATGTGCGATATTTAACCACAGTAGTATGTTTAGTTTAGCCTTTTTATATGTACTCTTTCTGAAAATTTCTTTCGGGTTAAATAAGGAAACAATATGCTGTGAATCTTGCTAATGTGCATCGAAGATATGTATCGGGTGTCAGCTTTTTATGTGTTTTTTTGTATGCAGCTGAGGATGTTTTGAAATCTTATAATTGATTATGGCTTGTGTAACTAATGACCCGGACACTGTCTGCGTTGTTTATTGGATACAAAATTAGTGTTTCTATTAGCATTATGTAAATGCTGTGGGGTGGGCGTGGGTGGGCGTTGGGAGGGGGGGGCGGTGGGGCTGGGGCGCTGTTTCCTTCCTGGAATAGGAATGACATGCTCGTATTATTGAAATGAGCATGTCCACGGCTTTTATTTGTAGTCTGGCTATCTGCATCTCCATCAATATGATTGTTTAACGCCTAAACACTTCAAAAATTTTTTTATAGCAATTCTATCAAATGCGAACTTCCTTTTGAGGAAGTGTTGAGCCTTTTGAAGACAGAAATCCTTCTCGTATGGGGATTCGGTGTTCTGGAAAGGTCAGAAACTTCTAGCTTGGTTTGATTGCGGATAGACCCCTATATTCTATTGCCCGATAGGCTCCGTTGAAGTTGTCTTGTTGCGCATAGACCCCCTTTACCATCACTTGATTGTGAATAGATTCTCTGAATGAACTTATCTTGACTCTTTTACCCTTGGGCTATCTACTTGTCAAAAGATAATTTTTCTTCCTCCGGGGGTAAAAGATTCAAGGAGAAAGTTTGCATAAGAGGTCCATCCGCTATTAGTCTATCCGCAATTCATCAAAATAACAGAATGTCCAGCGCAATTAACTTTTTAGACTTTCATTAGAAGACAATAAACTTCGAAACTAATAAAAAAAAAAAAATCAAGACAGCTCATTATTTACCCCAGATTACTATTTGATAGTCTTACTTTTTTTTGGAAAATGTGTCAGGTTCCAAAAGCAAAAACTTCATGTGCTGCAGTCCCGCCTAGTTTCATTCATATGATTCAGCCCCTTGAAGTGTGATATTTTGTGCTGCAGCCTCTTTTTAACAATTATTACATGTCAGCTAAGTTTAAATCCCCAAAATATCCTTATTCCATCCCCTCAATCCCTCAGACCCAGCACTCATATCATCTCTCTCTCTCTCTCTCTCCCCCCCTTCCTCTTCCGCCTGCCTATCTCTCTCTTAAAACCAAAGGCTTCGTCAAACCGTCGTCCTAGTGCCCGCCCTCCTGCCGTCGCCTGCCCTCCGCCCAGCCCCCAGCCCACTTCGGTTCGCCGCGCTTCTCCTCCTCTCCTCCACCCAACTCATCACCGTAGCTCGTCCGGCCGCTCTCACGCCTCGCCCTCGACTACATCGGAGTTCGCCGCTATCGCTCTCTGCCTCGCCCTCGAGTTCACTGTCGCCTCCTCCCCGCCCGACCTTCGAGTTCAGCCTTCCCCCTCCCTTGAGTTCAGCCTTCCATCCTCCCTTGAGAATTTCTGGAGCGATCGAGGATGTGGAAGTGAGCGAGAAGGCGTTAAAACTAGAACTAACACGCGGTGTGTTAGAACTAACACGTGGTGTGTTAGAACTAACACGCCGTGTTGGGTCTGATATAGTACTCTATGATCGAGGATTTTGTAACTTTTGCTGAGTTGGGTCTGATACAGTACTATATGAGTCTAAATTATGTCCTGGAAATTTTTCTTAACAACTTTTATAAGTCTAAATTATGTCCTGCAAATTTTTCTTAATACAATTTTGCTGCATTGTGCAGGGATTGCTCTCAAATTTTGCTTAAGTCTCACTCAGCTGCACCTGAGAGTAAATTGAGAGCAGTGTACAAGAAATACTCGAGCATTGAATTTGGAAATGTGGCATTGAATCAACCTGCACTGAAGAAGATGTTAGAGGAGTTGAAGGCTTCTTCAGCTTCGTTTTGAATGGTTAACTATTTTTTTATGGAGGAAGAGAAAGTTAACTATTGATGATAAGCGAGATTATTGCGTTTGTTTGTTTTTGTGCTCATACCCTTGTCTAAGGAGTAAAAGAAACTCTGTAATTGAATCAAACAGTTGTAGTTTTTGATACATATTAGAACCTCTGTAATTATTTATATGATCTGTATTTTGGTTATAACTTTCTCATCCGACCTCGGAATGAGGTGATTTGAGATGCGTTGGAAAGCTGTTGAAGAGACCTACAACTTTGGTCTTTTGAGTTTTTTCAGATTCAAGCACATATGTATATTGAATTGATCCCAAATTAATTCTTAGCATACTCAAGCATCGATAAATGTTATTTATAACCATATCACATAGTTATTATCATTTATCATGATATATTCAAATTTACCTCACATATTTATTATCATTTATCATGATATATTCAAATTACGGATTCAAATTATTCATATGATCTGTATTTTGGTTATAACTTTCTCATCCGATTTCGGAATGAGGTGATTTGAGATGCGTTGAAAATCTGTTGAAGAGACCTACAACTTTGGTATTTTTAGTTTTTTCAGATTCGAACTACATGTATGTGTAAAATAATTTTAGTTCTGTGAGGTATGATGTTAGTTCTGTGAGCTCCTATGTTAGTTTTGTGAGCTCTCATGTTAGTTCTGTGAGCTCTCATGTTAGTTCTACGAGCTCCAATGTTATGTTTATAATATTATTTTCGCTGTAATTTCTTCGTCCGATCTCGGAATGAGGTGATTTGAGATGCGTTGGAAAGCTGTTGAAGACATGATATATTCAAATTACGGATTCAAATTATTCATATGATCTGTATTTTGGTTATAACTTTCTCATTCGATCTCGGTATGAGGTGATTTGATATGCGTTGAAAAGCTGTTGAAGAGACCTACAACTTTGGTCTTTTGAGTTTTTTTTAGATTCGAACTACATCTGTGTGTAAAATAATTTTAGTTCTGTGAGCTATGATGTTAGTTATGTGAGCTCCCATGTTAGTTCTGTGAGCTCTCATGTTAGTTCTGTGAGCTCTCATGTTATGTTTATAATGTTATTTTCGCTGTAATTTCTCCGTCCGATCTTGGAATGAGGTAATTTGAGATGCGTTGGAAAGCAGTTGAAGAGACCTATAACTTTGGTCTTTTGAGTTTTTTCAGATTCATGCATATATATATATATATATATATTAAATTGATCCCAAATCAATTCCTAGCATACTCAAACATCGATAAATGTTATTTATAACCTTATCACATAGTTATTATCATTTGTCATGATATATTCAAATTATGAATTCAAATTATTCATATGATCTGTATTTTGGTTATAAATTTCTCATTCGATCTCGGAATGAGGTGATTTGAGATGCATTGAAAAGCTGTTGAAGAGACCTATAACTTTGGTCTTTTGAGTTTTTTCAGATTCAAACTATATCTGTATGTAAAATAATTTTAGTTCTGTGAGTTATGATGTTAGTTCTGTGAGCTCCCATGTTAGTTCTGTGAGCTCCCATGTTATGTTTATAATATTGTTTTTATTGTAATTTCTCCATCCGATCTCAGAATGAGGTGATTTGAGATGTGTTGGAAAACTGTTGAAGAGATCTACAACTTTGGTCTAGTTTTACCAGATTCTGGCACATATATATATATATTAAATTGATCTCAAATCAATTCCTAGCATACTCAAACATCTATAAATGTTATTTATAACCATATCACATAGTTATTATCATTTATCATGATATATTCAAATTTACCTCACATATTTATTATCATTTATCATGATATATTCAAATTACAGATTCAAATTATTCATATGATCTGTATTTTGGTTATAACTTTCTCATTCGATCTCGGAATGAGGTGATTTGAGATGCGTTGAAAAGATATTGAAGAGAACTATAACTTTGGTCTTTGAGTTTATTCAGATTCGAACTACATCTGTGTGTAAAATAATTTTAGTTCTGTAAGCTATGATGTTAGTTATGTGAGCTCCCATGTTAGTTCTGTGAGCTCTGACGTTAGTTCTGTGAGCTCCTATGTTATGTTTATAATGGTATTTTTGTTGTAATTTCTCCATCCGATCTCAGAATGAGGTGGTTTGAGGTGTGTTGGAAAGCTGTTGAAGAGATCTACAACTTTGATCGTTTGAGTTTTTCCAGATTCAGGCACATATATACATTAAATTGATCCCAAATAAATTCCTAGCATACTCAAACATCGATAAATATTATTTATAACCATATCACTTAGTTATTATCATTTATCATAATGTTATTTTCGCCATAAGTTCTTCGTCTGATCTCGGAATGAGGTGATTTGAGATGCGTTAGAAAGCTGTTGAAGAGACCTACAACTTTGGTCTTTTGAGTTTTTCCAGATTCATATATATATATATATTAAATTGATCCCAAATCAATTCCTAACATACTCAAACATCGATAAATATTATTTATAACCATATCACATAGTTATTATCATTTATCATGATATATTCAAATTACGGATTCAAATTATTCATATGATCTATATTTTGGTTATAACTTTCTCATCCGATCTCGGAATGAGGAATGTGGTGATTTGAGATGCGTTGAAAAGCTGTTGAAGAGGCCTACAATTTTTTTTAGTTTTTCCAGATTCGAACTACATATGTGTGTAAAATGATTTTAGTTTTGTAAGCTATGATGTTAGTTCTGTGAGCTCTGATGTTAGTTCTATGAGCTCTGATGTTAGTTCTGATATTTTTTTAGGTAGGTTTACAATGCTGTTTTCGCTATAGTTCTAACACGCGGTGTGTTAGTTCTAACCCACGGTGTGTTAGTTCTAATACACCGCATGTTAGTTCTAGATTTAACGCCTTCTCGTTCACTTCCACATCGTTGATCGCTTCAGAAATTCTCATGCTTTTTTATACATTAATAGCCAATGCATACAAGAACCAAAATTTCACGAAAATGAGCGCGGATTCAATTAAAAGATAAAGATTTAGATCCCCTTTAGCGTGTTAGTTCTAACTGTATTATAGTCCACAGACTGGGGAACTTGCAGAACTACATATTTAGTTTAATAAAAATCTTAACATATTTGTTCTCTCTAGAGATGCTGAAGATCATATTTCTTGGCTTCTTCAACATGGTTAGCATGAGAAGGCTTTAGCTACAGTTGAAGCAGGAAAGGAACAAACTGAGCTTCTCGATGAGGTAGATAAATTACATTGGATGTTTTTTTTCTTCCAAATTATTTAAGAGAAGGGAATCAATGAGATCGAGGTGGCCGAATTCAAAGTGGAGCCTTGGAGGCTGAACTTAAGGTTGAACTCAAGGGTGGGGGAAGGCTGAACTCGAAGGTCGGGCCGGGAGGAGGTGGCGGTGAACTCTAGGGCGAGGCGGAGAGCGGCAACGGCGAACTTCGGCGTAGTCGAGGGCGAGGCAGGGAGCGGTGGCGAGCTACTGCGACGGGAGGCGGCGGCGAACCCGAGGGGAGGCTTGGCGGCCTGGGCGGAGGCGTCGGCGAGGAGGGCTAGGGCTAGGGCGACGAGCTTGAGAAAACCCTTGGTTTTAGAGAGAGAGAGAGAGAGAGAGAGAGAGAGAGGAGATGAGAGAGAGAGAGAGAGAGGATATGAGTGTTGGGTTTGAGGGATTAAGGGGAGGGGATAAGAATATTTTGGGGATTTAAGTTTCGCTGACATGTAATAATTGCTAAAAAGGGACTGCAGCACAAAATATCACACTTCAAGGGGCCGAACCACATGGGGGAAACTAGGAAGGGCTGCAACACATGAAGTTTCTGCTTTTGAGGCCCCGATACATTTTTCCCTTTTTTTGCGGATAACTATTTTGATCACTTTGTATGATAAAAAAAAGGTTAATGCTTCCTTACTCACATCTTTTATCACTGGTTGCTTGGAGCTCTTTTCTAGAAAGTCAATGAGAAGGCAGCAAAAGTGAGCAGTACACTGAAAAGAAAAGGCCTGGTCACCAGCCAACTTACAGCATTCCCAAAAACTCGGGTGATCTAAAATCGCCTAAATAAAGAGCAAGTTCCAAAAAATAACCTTCTTTTTTCTTTAATAAATAAACTTGTTGTCAACAAGTCAAACACCACTCAGTTCATAGAAGCTAACATTTAACCTTTAATTTTTAATTATTTAAATATCTAAACACGTGATCAAGCATATCCACCTCTAAATATCAAACCATACCAGAGCAACTCTGGCTCTCTAAAGAACATGATTCTCCCTGCAAATTATTGGTAGATGAGCAAGCTTATCACCGTGTGGCTCCCATGAGAACTAAAAAACATTACATATATTAGCGTCTCACTTAATAAAAAAGTAGTGCATCAAAATAAAAATTAGTTATCATATAATACATTAGTTTCTATGGGTATGGGTACGGTACATAAAAATTTATAAAAGGTAGGATACGGGGACAACTCTACAAATATGAATATTATGTATATTTATATATACTAATATGCAATACATGCGTTGCACGTCATGCATGTTACAATTATTCATGTACACGTGATTGTTTTATGTTCTAGATTTGACTATAGAAGAATTTATATGCAGATAACATGGAAAAAAAATCATAGAAAAAATGAATATAATGTTGGATATCATGTCCCCATGATATAATTTTGATGATAACAAATTATTTATATTGAGAATCACTTTGTGTGTTATACATATGCACTAACATTTAAATGCAGCTTTCAACATCAAATATGAACAAGTGCAATATGAGTTCAAGGCATTATGAAGTAAAGAAGATGAAGAACAAGTACATCAATGTAATTTTTACATCTTTCTTTACTTAGAATTTTTGTACAAGTCTTGATCTCTCTCTCACACACACATAGAAATTAGAACACACTAACACAGGCTTAGTGTGTTGGTTAATAATAGAAATCCCCTATATTAACCATTAGAGTATTTAGTTTATCATTAAGTCTAAAAATAGTTCATACATAACATTTTTACTATTTAGTAGTCGACTAATAAGAATAATAGTCGACTACTGTAGTCTAAGTTCAAGATATAAGTTTCTGTAAAACTACAGAGTAGTCGACTACTAAGAATTATAGTCGACTACTCAGTAAGTTTCTGTAAAACTACAGAGTAGTCGACTACTAAGAATTATAGTCGACTACTCAGCTTTGTATTTTAATTTACAGAACTTTAGTTTTACAGAGTAGTCGACTACAAGTAAATATAGTCGACTGCTGAGCTTTGAAATTTTTTTTACAGAACGTTTATTTTACACTGTAGTCGACCACTAACAATTATAGTCAACTACTAATCTTTGATTTTTGTTTTCCAGACTTACTGTAATACAGAGTAGTCGACTACAAAGAAGAATAGTCGACTACTAAGCTTCAATTTTTTGAACTCCAGATTTTCTGTATTACAGAGTAGTTGACTACTATGCATTATAGTCGACTACTAAAACAGTTTTTCTGAACGTTTAAATTTAAACTTGTGACAGTTTTTAGCCGTTTTTCAAAACGTTTTAAAGTTCAAAAACTTATCTTTTCAAGGGCTATAAATAGGTTATTTGTTCAGAAAAAAATTGATGATGATTCTATACCTATAAGCTTTGATCTTTGTGCATTTTTCAAGTGTTAAAAATTCTGATTTTGAAGAAAAAGAGAAGTTTCTGAAATTGCCTTTGATCCTCATTCAAATACTTATTATTCAGGCAATTTACATAGGTTAGAATCATTCCTAAAGCACTACTACACAACAATACAAATCAAGGCTTATAGGAATTGAGTTGTTGCTTCAAAGAAAAGTTCTCTCGATTTGTGAGATGTGTTAATCTCTTGGTTTAGAGATTGGTATGAAAATTAGCAAGGTGTTTGTGATTGTGATTGTACACCGGGACTGGATGTACAATCAAAATCATAGTGAAAACTCTCAAGTGGAATTTGCTTGGGGACTGGATGTACACCGGGTTGGTGGAACCAGTATAAAACTTTGTGTTTGTGATTGTGATTTTCTGAGATTGTCATTCTTTCTTTGTAATTTATAATCTACTTTGCATAAATTTTAAAAGAACACTATTTACCCTCCCCTCTAGTGTTCTAATGTATCTATTTCAGATCCTACATTTGGTATCAGAGCGAGGTGAAAGATGTCATCAATAAATACATCACAATTCAAAGAAGGTCACTCTATAAATCGTCCACCAATGTTCGATGGATTGAACTACAACTATTAGAAGTACCGAATAAAGATTTACCTTTAATCAATTGGCTACAAACTTTGGAATATTGTGGAAACAAGATACGAAAAGCCATCAACTCTATTTTCAGAATGGACTATATCTCAAAGAAACAATGCAAACTTGGACTCCAAATCCATGAATGCATTATTCTGTGCACTTGATAAGAATGAGTTTAATAGAGTGTCAACGGCCACATCTGCATATGATATTTGACACACATTAGAGGTAACTCATGAAGGTACAAATAAAGTTAAAGAATCTAAAATTTCTGTTCTTGTACACAGATTTGAATTGTTCAAGATGAAGGAAAATAAGACCATTGGAGAAATGTTTACAAGATTCACCGATATCACTAATTATCTCATTGGTCTTGCTAAAACATACACTCAAGTGGAGATGATAAGAAAAATACTCCGTTCACTTACTCTACAATGGGAAAAGAAGGTTACCGTAATCAAAGAAGCAAATGATTTGTCAACTCTTACGATTGAGAACCTTATCAGCAACCTTATGGCTTATGAAGTTCAAATTAAAGATAGAAAGAATGAGGATGAAACAAAAAACAAGAAAGTGCTTGCATTCAATGCTACTTCCGATAAAGAAGATTCGGATGATGATGAAGAAATGAGCATGTTTGCACGCAAATTTAGAAAATTCATAAAACGAGGTAAGTTTAAATCAAAGAATTCAAATTCAAATAACTTACTTTGTTTCAAGTGTAACAAACCAGGACATATGAAGAAAGGTTGTCCATTGTTAAAGAATAAGAAAAAAAAATCAAATTACTTCTACAATTTCAACAATATTCAACGCAACAAGAAAAGGAAAGCTATGGAGGCTACATGGGATGATAGTGATGATTCATCTTTGAATGAAGAAATTGAAGAAACGAAAAGTGCTCATATGTGTTTTATGGCACAAGATGAAGTAAGTGATAATGAAAAACCTTTAGATGCTTTCAATGAATTATATGAAACTTTTTTAAGATTAAAGGCTTCACATAATTTTCTTAAAGGAGAAAATAAAAGATTACTTGAAGAAATTTCAGATTTTAATTCATCTACAAATTCTAACTCTCAAGAAATTAATTTGAAAGAATAAATTTATTTCTTGCTTAAAGAAAATCAATGTTTATCTAATGAGAACGTTTATCTAAAATCAGAATGTAATAATTTAAATATTCGCATTAATAGTTTAGATAAAGATATTTCTTCTATTAAATCAAAATATGATGATATATGTTTAAATGTTAGTAAATTCAATAAAGCTAAAGAAAATATTAATAAAATACTTTTTTTTCAAAAAGAATCTCAAAAGACAAAAGGTTTAGGTTTTCAAGTTAATAGAAATATATCTAAGAAAACCATTTTTGTAAAATCTTCTTGTAATATAAATGATGATATATGTAAAAAGAAATTAAAATTCTTTTCTATTTGGGTGCCTAAAGAATTAACTTCATTACATAAATTTTTTTATATTTTTGATTATATTAAAAATGTTTAAACTCTTCATGGGTTTGGTTTCCTAAAGACTAATTTCATGGACCCAACATAGTACGTGTACCAAATTTGTAAATGTTTATCATTTCAGGTACCCAAGAAAGATAGGTGGATTTTGGATAACGGTTAATTCAAATATATGACTGGAAACATACAATTGTTGTCATCTTTTTAAAATAAGGATGGTGGTACCGTTACTTTTGGAGATAACAACAAAGGAAAAGTTATCGTTATTGGAATTGTCTGTAATCCAAATAAACCTTTTTTTGATAATATTTTATTAGTTGATGGTTTTAAACATAATTTGCTTAGTATAAGTCAACTTTGTGATAAAGGTTTTAAAATTGTTTTTAAAAATGAATCTTCCTTGATTTATGACATAGATTTAATAACTATATTATTTAAAGGACATAGAAAAAACAATATATATGTATTATCTATGAATAATATTTCTAATGAACATTGTCTTCTTGCATCTTCTAATGATTCTATAATGAACATTGTCTTCTTGCATCTTCTAATGATTCTATTTTATGGCATAAACGTTTTGGACATGTTAATTTTAAACATATTTCTAAGATTCTATTTTATGGCATAAACGTTTTGGACATGTTAATTTTAAACATATTTCTAAGATTTCTAAAAATAATTCTGTAAATAAAGGTTTACTTAAGCTTTCTTATAAAGATAATTTTTGTGATGCATATCAACAAAGAAAAATACATAAATCTTCTTTCAAATCTAAAAATGTAATTTCTACAAGTAGGCCATTAGAATTAATTCATATTGATCTTTTTGGTCCTTCAAGAGTAACATCTTTAAATAGTAGTAGATATGCTTTTGTTCTTGTTGATGATTATTCAATATTTACATGGGTTATATCTCTTAAATATAAAAATGATGCTTTTAATGAGTTTTCTATAGTTTGCAAAAGAATTCAAAATCAAAAATCTCTTTCTATAATTTCTATATGTAATGATCATGGAGGTGAATTTGAAAATGAATTATTTACAAATTTTTGTGATAAACATGATATTTCTCATACTTTTTCTTTTCCTAGAGCAGCACCACAAAATGGAGTTGTAGAAAAAAAATAGAACTTTATAAGAATGTGCTAGAACCATGTTATGTGATAGTAAATTACCAAAGTATTTTTGGGCAGAAGCTGTTTCTACAGCATGTTATGTTCTAAACAGGGTTTTATTAAGACATATCTTAAAGAAAACATCTTATGAATTATTTTATGATAGAATTCCTAAAGTTTCTTATTTCAAAGTTTTTGGTTGTAAATGTTTATTTTAAACACAAAGGATAATTTGGATAAATTTGATTCTAAATCTGACGAAGGAATATTTGTTGGATATTCTAACCATAGCAAAGCTTATAGAATATACAATAAAAGAACTTTAGTCATTGAAGAATCAATGCATGTTTCTTTTGATGAAATTTTTACAAAAACACTTTTTGTTTCAAACAATGATGATGAATTAGTTGATATTATCAATCATACCCCAATGATAGATGCTTCAATAGATGATAATATACAAAATGATTTACCAAATAATTTTGTAGAAGTTAAAAATCATCCACATAATTTAATTATTGGTAATATTTTCTTATAAAGTAACTACTAGATCTTATTTTAACTTGATTGCTCATACTGCTTTTATTTTAACTATTGAACCTAAAAATATAAAAGAAGCCTTACTTGATGATTTTTGGATAATTACTATACAAGATAAACTTAACCAATTTACAAGAAATAATGTTTGGGCTCTTATACCTAGACCTCAAAATAAATCAATCATTGGAACAAAATTGATTTTTAGAAATAAATTAGATGAATCTGGTCAAGTTGTTAGAAACAAAGCAAGATTAGTTGCACAAGGTTATAATCAAGAAGAATGTATTGATTATGATGAAACCTATGCACCAGTTGCTCGTTTAGAATCAATTAGAATTTTACTTGCATTTGCATGTTTTATGAATTTTAAACTATTTCAAATAGATGTTAAAAGTGTTTTTCTAAATGGTTTTATAAAAGAAGAAGTTTTTGTAGAAAAACCTCCCGGTTTTAAACATGAAAGTTTTCCAAATCATGTTTTTAACCTTAAGAAAGAATTATATAGTCTTAAACAAGCACCACATGCTTGGTATGATAGATTAAAGAAGTTTCTTTTAACTTCAGGTTTTAAAATTAGAAAGGTTGATTCAACATTATTTATTAAGAAAATAAATAAAGATATATTATTAATTCAAATATATATAGATAATATTATTTTTGGTTCTACTAACAATAATTTTTATCAAGAGTTTGCTAAGACTATGCAGGATGAATTTGAAATGAGTCACATGGGTGAACTAAATTTCTTCCTTAGACTTCAAATCAAACAAATAAAAGATGGAATATTCATCAATCAAAGCAAGTATGCAAAAGAGTTACTCAAACGCTTTGGAATGGAAAATATAACAAACAAACCAACACCAATAAGTACTACTATATCACTTGGCAAAGATAAAAATGGTAAGAATGTTGATCAAAAGCTCTATCGAGGTATGATTGGATCACTTCTTTACATTACTGTTAGTAGACCTGATATTATGTTTAGCGTATGTTTATGTGCTAGATTTCAATCTAATCCTAAAGAATCACACCTTAAAGAAGTGAAAAGAATTTTCAGATATCTTAAAGATACGACAAATTATGGGTTGTTTTATCCAAAGAATAGCACAATTAATTTATTATCTTATAGTGATGCTGATTTTGCTGGATACAAATCTGATAGAAAAAGTACAAGTGGAAAATGTCATTTCTTAGGACATTCACTTGTATCTTGGTTTAGTAAAAAAACAAAATTCAGTATCATTATCTACGACTGAAGCAGAATATATTGATGTAAGTCTTGCATGTGCTCAAGTTTTATGGATGAAATAAACATTATCTGATTATGGCATAAATTATCACATATCATCTATAATGTGTGACAATTTAAGTGCAATAAATTTATCTAAAAATCCTATTCAACATTCTCGTACAAAACATATTGATATTAGACATCATTTCCTACGTGATTATGTGCTTAAAGGTAAAATTTCATTAGAATTTATATCTACTGATAAACAAATAGTAGATATATTAACAAAATCATTAAAAGGAGAATTTCATGTTAAATTAAGAAGGGAATTAGGTATATGTTCAATTGAAGATTTAAATTAAAGTTTTAAAACAAATACATATGCATACATATCCTTAATAGTCGACTAATTTAACTTATAGTCGACTACATGCACAAGCATTGAATATAAGATATTCTGTAAATTACAGAGTAGTCGACTAATTCATTTTGTAGTCGATTACTATGAGTTAAAATCTAAAAATTAACTTCCTATCAATTACAGTGTAGTCGACCAATTTACAGAGTAGCCGACTAATCTGTGTTCAAACTAAAATTCAGAGTTCTGTCAATTACAGTGTAGTCGACTAATTTGCTTAGTAGTCGACTACAACCTTAGATTTTTCCAAACTTAGTGTTTCACCATATTGAATTTAAACTCATTATACCCTAAACCTAATACCCATTTCACTTAAGTAAAATTCATCTCAACCATTGATTTTAATCCCATCAATCCTAGCCACATATCTAAGAGAAAATCTTTACCATTCATTTGTTCTTAATTTAATCCTAACCATACAAATTATAAATTTTATTCTAAAAGAAAAATCAAAAACACAAAACCCATCTTCTTCTTCTCATAACCGATTCTTCTCAGTCCCCTTTTCAGAACTGAACAAAATCAAGTTAGGGCATCATCTTCTTTGTCTCCTTTTTCAAAATTTACATCAAATTTCCTTGTTCACAAGTTTGTGTCAGGTCTAGTTTGTGTCAGATCTGGTAGTCGACTACAACAATTTATAGCCGACTACTTCTAGGGTTTCATCAGTTTTGGGTAAGCTTCTAAATTTATCTCATTTTCAGCTTTAAGTCTTGTCTGATTTATCATGTCTAGGGCTAAGAAATCTAAACAAGTTCATACCAATATTAATAATGAAATCATCATATATTGAAAAAATCCTGATTTACTTGAAGAATTTAACAAAATATCAACATTTGAAGTTCTTCCAGGACGATTTGTGAAATTTGATGATTTTATCCAATGGAATTTTGGATCATATTTTGAGAATGTGGGGTTGTTTGAATTATTCTCTGCTAAAAATAGAAAACCCACATATCCTTTTCTGGTTCAACTATTCTATACTAATATAGAACGTATAGGAACTATTAGTGGAACTGAAAAGCTTAAAACTCTTGTCAAAGGAATAGAAATTAAATTGACTGCTAAGTCAATTTTGGAAAATTTTTGAATATTCCTTTAAGAGGTGTATCACTTAGTTCAATTAGAATGAATGATTCAGATTTATTATCCAATCATATATTTCTTCCTGGTCATAGCAAACCTTTGAATAATTTTAATAATCTTCGTCCAATTCCTCGTTTCTTTGCTCGAATCTTAGCCTATAACTTGTTTCAAAAAACTGGAAGTTTCCATTTTATTTTCCTAGACTTAGCAAAAGTATTATATGCTATAATGGGGAATATTCAAGTTAATTGGGCTGAAGTTTATTTTGTTAATCTTCTGACAATACTAAAAGGATTTCTTCCTTACGATGCCTTTTTAACGAAAATCTTTAATAAATTTCATGTTGATATTGAGTCTGAAAATTTTGTAGTTCATTCCATTGAATTCTTCGACTCCAATGCCCTAGCCAGGATGAAATTAAAAATTAACAAACTTTGAAATTCACCAAGATGAACCTCAACATCAACCTGAAACAGAACAACAATCCCAATCACAAAACACTGATGAAGCTGGACCCTCCTCCTCTCATATTCCACCACCAATACAACAAATGCATGAATCCTCTTATTTCTCAGATGCACAATACAATACAATGTCTGCTAGAATACTAGATTTGGAAGTGGGTCAAAAATCTTTGTTTGATCAAAATGTGCTCATGCTGAAAAATCAATAGGCCTTAACTAACAAATTTGATATTCTGGAGATGAAGTTTGACACAATGAATATGAAGTTTGATACCTTGGATATAAAGCTCAGTTCTTTCTTTTAAGGACATCAACCACCTCCAGCACCTTAGAAGACCAAGCATGCATCATTTTAGATTTGAATAATTTTTAATGTTTAGTGTTAAAACAATGGTAATATGTGTTATGTTGGTTGTTTAAGTTTGAATGTCACAAACTATGGTGTTATGTTGGTTGTTTAAGTTTGAATGTCACAAACTATGTCATAGTTATTTGTTTTTAAGACATATGTAATATGTGTTATGTTGCTACTATGTTGCTTTTGTTTTTAAGACATATGTAATATGTGTTATGTTGCTACTATGTTGCTTTAACTTTAGTATGTTTTATGAGATTGAATTTAATGTTATGTTTATGATGATTAAAAAGTTAATTCATGTGCTATATATATTTTAAACAGATTACGGTGATGAACATTATGGAACTTTTGGTTTTTATGGGAAGTCTTTGCCTACCTATTTAGATGGGTGAAGTTATGGACTATGTGTATAATTTGGATGATCTGTTTGAAGTACTAGCTCATGAAGAAGAAATTATGATATGTTTAGGATAGTTATATATTTCTTTTTGTTAATGACAAATAGGGAGAATGTTTTCAGAATTTATGTTTTATAAACTCAACAATATGAATTTGTAGTCTCTAATGGGCTTTTATGCAGGGGGAGTAAGTATACTTGTTTATCAAAGTTTTTATTTTTTTTAAATATACTTACTGTTAGACCCTAGAGGGGGGGGGGGGGGTGATTAGGGTCTTATGCTAATCTAATCCGGTTTTATGCCAATTAAAACTAATTAATAAGTTATCCTAGCAAGTATGAAATACAACATGATATATGAGCTAGGATAAGTAATATGAATAATGGGATATATCCTATAAAATAAAAATATATGCAAAGATATATAAACTAACACAAGGGTGATATAATCAAACTACAAATGTGATAGGGCAAAATATACAAGAGTAATAGGCAATTGGCGATATAAGATAAATGCATAAGCAAATGAGCCAATGACGAACTCAAACACACTCAAATGATCACGGAGTTGGGAACTTCCGTCCTACGTCTCCGCTCCCCACTCCCGGGGAGAAATCCACTATCACAACCGGGTTTTCTGCGCTCACCCGAATAACGTTTACGCCTCACAATGTCGGTTTTTAACGTTAACTGATCAACGTTCACAATCACTCATAATGTCAATTTTTAACGCTCACCGATCAACGTTCACTCCTCACACTCGGTTTTCTAGCTCGTCGAAAACTTTACACCACTAACAATGTAACAACAAATATGTTCTCTACAATAGATGAGAACTCAATGTAGCTCACACTTAATTGTTACAACTCTCACCAACCCAAATATACTATGTATAAAAATACCATAAGCTCAAGTGAGTGTGTGTAAACAATGAGTGAAATTAAATCAACTAAACTCAAATATAAATACTAGCTTAATAGAATGATAATCAAATAATATAAATTCAAAGCTAGAAATTGAGTTTAGAAAACTTCTCTATAAATAACAAGATGGAGAGATGGATTAAAATGAAGCTCAAACAATATAGATGATCTCCTCCACTTGTGAACCAATCTTCATAAACCAAAACACCTTTAAACCAAACTTAAACCCTTGTTAAAACTCTTTTAAAACTTGTTTAAAAACATTCCATTGGTTACTAAGATAGAAGGGGTTTGAGGGTTTATATAGGAAGAGAAACAACAGCAAAAACTCCCAACCAAATCTCACAAAATCCCAGAAATTAGATTTTCTAATTCTATAAAAAAAGATCCGTTGGGGTGAACGGCGGTCGACCGTGAAATTCTCAGGGGGGAGCCATGTTAGAGACTGAGAAAATTTTTAGAAACATCTGCGGTCGACCGTGACGGTCGACCGTGAGAATTTTCATCTTGACGATCGACTGTCACGGTCGATCGCAAAAATCTTTGCTGGCTCCACAGGGTAAAACATAGGCGCGGTCGATCGTGGCGGTCGACCGCAAACAAATATATGAAAATGACAGTTCCGTAAGCAGTTTTTCTGATTAAAACCCTGTTTAAAAATTCTAAAAAATGTAAAACTTTGGAGAATGATTGTAGACATGATAATACACATACTACAAAAACTGGTTTTTTAAAAGGACCTCCCAAATGAAAAATATAATTATTTTACAAAATAGTCCAAAACATGAAAATGTAAACATATGAGTTTTGACATTTTAGCTTAACCATGTTTTGAAACATTACAAAATGATTATATAGACTTAATAAAATTTTTTTTATGATTGTTATTAAGTCCATAAACCAAGAAAATAATATTTTCATAAAATTTCATATTTTACAAACTTTTCAAAAGTAAATATGATTTCATTGAACTAAATAAAATTGATATTGATGAAATCATATATATGCATGTAAGTATGAAACAAAAATATATTTTCTATTATATTCAATTGTTTTATATTAAAACTTAAAAACTATCAAACCAAAACATATATGTATATATATAACTATATATATACAAAACCAAAACGTGTATGTGTGTATATGATTGAGCTTAAAGTACTAACACACATAATATAAAACCTAAAACTAAATTTACCCAAGCTTGTGATATTCAACGAAGCTCTATCTTGGTACACTTGCGGATGAACCTTGAACTTGAATCTTTAACTTTGAATTGCGTAGGCTTCACTCCATAATTACGCCAATCTCCATTTGATATGATCGTGAATGCTCGATTCCATCCATCCTCCAATATGTTGTTTGCCTAGAATAATACAAAAACACAAACACTAAACAAACAACATTAGATATAAATTGTTTGCTAAACATCATCAAAACAAGAAGGCCAACAATCTCCCCCTTTTGATGATGACAAATAATTTACGAAAAGGATATATGCATGAAAGGAAATGAATATATAAATTATAATTCACATGCATATAAATAAGGAAATGTATACTCACAATATTTCTCCCTCTTTGACAACATCAAAAAGAAAAAAATAATAAGAATGAAAAGAGAGCGAAAGCTCCCCCTATCAATATGCATAGGTGAGTATAATATATATATAATATATATATATATTATATATAATATATATATTATATATATATATATATATATATATATATATGATGAGAGAAGAGAGCAAGACTCCTATCAACTTAAGTTGATGTCACCAAAGTTTGTAGCACCACATTTATTAATATAAAACACATTTTATATAATACAAGATCCTTCAGGCAATATGAGCTGTTAAAAAACTTTAGTGGACACACTATTCCCTATCCACTTAATTGACACAAGTTTTCACCTATATATATATATATATATATATATATATATATATATATATATATATGGATTGCTCCCCCTATCAAAATACCTCATGAAAGTATTAAATGAATACTAAGGCATATATATGTGAGCAAGCATAAATGCTAAACACAACTCACATACAAAAAGATAATGAGAACACATATGAATATATCAAGATGAACATAGTGTCTCATATTAAAGAACGTAAAACCATGTATAAGAGTAGATTTATGAAATCAAAAGAGAAGGAACATGGAAATCATGCAAAATGTTTTCAAATGAAAACAAATCAACCAAATGAAGTCATGAATCAAATGAAATCCATAAAAACATAAAACCAAGCCATCATTGATTTTCAAGAATCAAGAGAGGCAGCTATATCTAGCTCTTGAGATAGTATCAACCCATATAAACATTTTAGTACCCAGTAAACAAGATTTAGGAACAAATACCTAATAATCCGGGGGGTTATATAAACACAAACCTCTCATTAAAATCGAAACTAATAATCATGAAAACAAAAGATTTGATCAAAGAAAAAATTGTTTTCATATTCAAAGATTTCAAAGCACATTTTTCAAAACCAAGAAAAAAGATAAATAAAAACACTAAAATTCTTGGTTTAAAATCAAATTTGTTTTGATGTCCAAGTATTCTTAGTACCAAAAGGTTTAGGGACATGACCCCTATCATTTAAGCTCAAAGCCCTAGGGTTATGAACCCGTTTGGGCACATGTGGTGTACTAACACGGTCAAAACAATAATCACTCAAATGACCCTTCCGATTACAATTTGTGCAATGAAAGAGATCAATTTGTTTTTGTAGACCATTAGCTCGTGCACGGGAATCATTTGCAAATAAAGTTTGTCCTTTAAAATTATTTTGCAAATGAGAAACATTCCTAAACAATGGTCTATTTAGAATATTTTGCAAAATAGGAGCTTTTTGCATATCAAAATAAAATTTAGCAAGATGTCCAAATCTACCATACACATCACATTTAAAAACATGTGGTCTACTTGAAACATTTGTCAAACTAGAATTCTTATTCAAATCAAAGCAAAACTTTGCCAAATGGTCAAAACGACCACAATGATCACATCTATACACATGAGCATGCTTATGATGAGTAAGCTCATGTGTACATGTGATGAAGAAACTTGATGAGATGCACAAGGAGCATTGACATTTTTATATTTGTGTGTATCATAGCAAAATTTAGCTAAATGACCTTTACGGCCACAAATAGAGCATTTGTAAACTTTGTTATACATGTGTGCATGATGAATAGGATGTTTAGATGTTTTAGCATTAGACTTAGCATACATGTTCATAAGTTTATTATGATTAACAATACATGTTTTAAGGGTTGAATCTAAAGATGATATGCGATCCTTAACATGATTCAACTCATCATTATGCATACAAGTATTGTTATTAGAAGTAGAACATATATAGTTATTTATAAAAGAAACAATATCATTCTTTATGTTCTCTACTTCTAACATGATATCAATCTTAGCATGAGATAAGCTAGAAATGGATGATGATAATTTCTTATTTTCCAATTTTAACATATCATTATTTTCTTTAAGATTTACATTTTCTTGAGAAATGATATCAAAATTGGAAGCTAGCTTCTCATGATTGAATTTTAATTCTACATGCTTGCTTTGTAGATAAATAAAATCTTTATGCATTTTGTTATAGGCATGCAATAATTTTTTACTAGCATAAGCAAGTTCATCACTAGATAAATTATTTATAGATTCAAACTCGCAAACCTCACTAGGGCTATCGCCTAGTGGCTGTGTGCATGAAGATAAAGCTTCACATGAACTAGAAGCGGAATCCTCCAAAGCTTGTCGGATCGCCTCCAAATTCCCTTGATGTGCTTCTATAAGTTTTCACAATGTGTAAGCACTATCAAAAGAATCAAGTTTGTTAGAAAAAGATGAATTGAGCGCATTATGTAAAAATTCTAACAAAATCTTGTTCATTATAAACATACGATGATCATTTTTATTCCGCTTGGATTTTCCAAAGTGGGCATAATATAAGCATCATCTATAATTTCCCACAAATCGAAGTGTCTAGATTAAATAAAAAGTTTAAATCTAACACACCATTGGGTATAGGAAAAATTATCTAATCTAGGAGCAATATTAATGGCATAACCTAAACTAGAAGCATCATTCATATCCATAATGTATATATGCAAGCAAGATACAAAAATTAAAAATTGGATTAGCACAAAAAGATAACTTGGATCTTTAACTCAAGGCGATTAGACCTTAAATCAAAGAGCACCAAGCTCTGATACTAATTGTTAGGGGGGGTAATTAGGGTCTTATGCTAATCTAATCCTATTTTATACCAATTAAAACTAATTAACAAGTTAACTAGCAAGTATAAAATACAACATGATATATGAGCTAGGATAAGTAATATGAACAATGAGATATATCCTATATGATAAAAATATATGCAAGGATATATAAACTAACACAAGGGTGATATAATCAGACTACAAATTTGATAGGGCAAAATATACAAGAGTAATAGGCAATTGGTGATATAAGATAAATGCATAAGCAAATACGCCAATGACAAATTCAAACACACTCAAATGATCACGGAGTTCGGACCTTCCGTCCTACATCTCCGCTCCCCACTCCCGGGGAGAAATCCACTATCACAACCGGGTTTTTTACACTCACCCGAATAACATTTACATCTCACAATATCGGTTTTCAACGTTCACCGATCAACGTTCACAATCACTCACAATGTCGGTTTTTAATGCTCACCGATCAAAGTTCCCTCCTCACACTCGGTTTTCTAGCTCACCGAAAACTTTACACCACTAACAATGTAACAACAAATATGTTCTATGAGAACTCAATGTAGCTCACACTCAATTGTTACAACTCTCACCAACCCAAATATACTATGTATGAAAATACCATAAGCTCAAGTGGGTGTGTGTAAACAATGAGTGAAATTAAATCAACTAAACTCAAATATAAATACTAACTTAATAGAAAGATAATCAAATAATATAATTTCAAAGCTAGAAATTGAGTTTAGAAAACTTTTCTATAAATAACAAGATGGAGAGATGGATTAAAATGAAGCTCAAACAATGTAGATGATCTCCTCCACTTGTGAACTAATCTTCATAAACCAAAACACCTTTAAACCAAACTTAAACCCTTGTTAAAACTCTTTTAAAACTTGTTTAAAAACATTCCATTGGTTACTAAGATAGAAGGGGTTTGAGGGTTTATATAGGAAGAGAAACAACAGCTAAAACTCCCAACCAAATCTCACAAAATCCCAGAAATTAGATTTTCTGATTCTGTACAAAAAGAGTCGTTGGGGTGAACGATGGTCGACCGTGAAATTCTCGTGGTCGACCGCTAGCCATGTTAGAGACTGAGAAAATTTCCAGAAACATCTACGGTCAATCGTGGCGATCTACGGTCAATCGTGGCGGTCGAACTTGGGAATTTTTAGCTTGAAGATCGACTGTCACAGTCGACCGCACTCTGCTGGCTCCACAGGGTAAAACATAGATGCGGTCGACCGTGACGGTCGACCACAAACAGATATATAAAAATGACAGTTCTGTAAGTAGTTTTTCTGATTTAAAACCCTGTTTAAAAATTCCAAAAATGTAAAACTTTGGGAAATGATTGTAGACATGATAATACACATGCTATAAAAACTGGTTTTCAAAAACAACCCCCCAAATGAAAAATATCATCATTTTGCAAAATAGTCCAAAACATAAAAATATAAACATATGAGTTTTGATATTTTAGCTTAACCATGTTTTGAAACGTTACAAAATAATTATATAGACTTAATAAAAGATGTATATAATTGTTATTAAGTCTATAAACCAAGAAAACAATATTTTCATAAAATTGCATATTTTACAAACATTTCAAAAGTAAATATGATTTAATTGAACTAAATAAAATTGATATTGATGAAATCATATATATGCATGTAAGTATGAAACAAAAATATGTTTTCTATTATATTCAATTGTTTCATATTAAAACTTAAAAACTATCAAACCAAAACATATATGTATATATATAACTATATATATACAAAACCAAAATATGTATGTGTGTATATGATTGAGCTTAAAGTACTAATACACATAATATAAAACCTAAAACTAAATTTACCCAAGCTTGTGATCTTCAACGAAGCTCTATCTTGGTGCACTTGCGGTTAAAACTTGAACTTGAATCTTTAATTTTGAATTGCATAGGCTTCACTTCACAATTCCGCCAACCTCCATTTGATATAATCGTGAATTCTCGATTCCATCCATCCTCCAAAACGTTGTTTGCCTAGAATAAATACGAAAACACAAATACTAGACAGATGTAAATTGTTAGCTAAACATCATCAAAACAAGAAGGCCAACACTTATATATGCATAAATTGTTTGTCATCATCAAAATGGGGGAGAATATTGGATATCATGTCCCCATGATATAATTTTGATGATAACAATTTATTCATATTGAGAATCACTATGTGTATTATACATATGCACTAACATTTAAATGCAGCTTTCAACATCAAATATGAACAAGTGCAATATGAGTTCAAGGCATTATGAAGTAAAGAAGATGAAGAACAAGTACATCAATGTAATTTTTACAACTTTCTTTACTTAAAATTTTTGTACAAGCATTGATCACACACACACACACACACATAGAAATTAGAACACACTAACACAGGCTTAGTGTGTTGGTTAATAATAAAAATCTCCTATGTTAACCATTAGAGTATTTAGTTTATCATTAAGTCTAAAAATAGTTCATACATAATATTTTTACTCTTAGTAGTCGACTAATAAGAATAATAGCCGACTACTGTAGTCTAAGTTCAATATATAAGTTTCTGTAAAACTACAGAGTAGTCGACTACTAAGAATTATAATCGACTACTCAGCTTTGTATTTTAATTTACAGAACTTCAGTTTTACAGAGTAGTCGTCTACAAGTAAATATAGTCGACTACTGACCTTTGAAAATTATTTTACAGAATGTTTATTTTACAGTGTAGTCGACTACTGATCTTTGATTCTTGTTTTCCAGACTTTTTGTAATATAGAGTAGTCGACTACAAAGAAGAATAGTCGACTACTAAGCTTCAACTTTTTGAATTCCAGATTTTCTGTATTACAGAGTAGTCGACTACTATGCATTATAGTCGACTACTAAGACAGTTTTTCTGAACGTTTTAATTTAAACTTGTGATAGTTTTTAGCCATTTTTTCAAAATGTTTTAAAGTTTAAAAACTTGTCTTTTCAAGGGCTATAAATAGGTTATTTGTTCGAAAAAAATTGATGATGATTATATACCCATAAGCTTTGATCTTTGTGTATTTTTTTAAGTGTCAAAAATTCTGATTTTGAAGAAAAAGAGAAGTTTCTAAAATTGTCTTTGATCCTCATTCAAATACTTATTATTCAGGCAATTTACATAAGTTAGAATCATTCCTAATTCACTACTACACAACACTACAAATCAAGGCTTATAGGAATTGAGTTATTGCTTCAAAGAAAAGTTCTCTCGATTTGTGAGAGGTGTTAATCTCTTGGTTTAGAGATTGGTATGTAAATTGGCAAGGTGTTTGTCAATTGGTGTTATAATTTATAGAGGCTTGCAAATTGGTCAGGTTTGCTTTTGATTTTGTAAGTTTATTCAAAATCATAGTGGAAACTCTCAAGTGGGATTTGCTTGGGGACTGGATATACACCGGGTTGGTAGAACCAGTATAAAACTTTGTGTTTATGATTGTGATTTTCTGAGATTGCTATTCTTTCTTTGCAATTTATAATCTACTTTGTATAAATTTTAAAAGAACACTATTCACCTTCCCTCTAGTGTTCTAGTGTATCTATTTCAGATCCTACATATAATTAATAATAATTATTTATGATCATATGGATAATAACTCTAGAAAATATTTTAGTTCAAAATATTGCAAGTACAAAGATTTGACAAGATGATTAAGCATTAAGATGGAAAGTGTGTACTTATGCAAAAAAGTTAAAAGAGATATATATAATGAATTTCTTTTCTTTCAGAATTTGCTCCTTATGATGGATAATAGTATCAATCAATTTTCTTTCACAATTGTTCACATTGTCACATGAACATTTTCATTTGGTATAAGTATGAAATTCATATATATTATAGGCTTTTTGAAGCCAGAACTCTCAAAGAGATTTCAATGCAAGCATATTCATATAAAGATTAAGAGAAAAATTTTCATTTCTCCAAAGATATGATTTTATGAGACTTTTGCATTGATTACTTTTAATTTTTAGCACAAGTAGTTACAGATAAGGCTTCGCAGAAATCTCCTCTAATGAAGTATCATTCCACTGAAAAGTCTTTGATCACCCAAACTATCTATTAATATTCTTTTGATTGTTTGAATTGTAAATCTTTTGTCATATGTGCTTTATGTTATAACATTCATACGAACCTTGAGATTCCATCTGGCTAATAAATAATTACAATAAACTTTGTGGTTTGTGATATTTTCTTAATATTTCTCAGAAAAATTTAGCCAAGTATATTTGAATTTATATAACCATATAATATTGGGAATTTTCTCATATCAATCTCTTGAATCTATCGTATTTGGAAATTTGTCCCCCAGTCAATAGAATTACTATTATCTCACCAATTCTTAGCAATATATATAATGCTATATGATAACTTTCCACAAAATTTATTTCCTTGGTTGACTATCTAAGTTCTAGCAAGGTGACAAATGAAAAAAGTTACTGTTTATTACAAATCTACCAACAAAATTAAAGTCATTTTTATTAAATAACATTCCACTAATATTGTGTATATCCCACAAAACAAACAACCTACATCAAATCAACATTAAATTTTCAACAATCGCAGCAGTAGTAGCATCTGCTGGCAGGTCAATAGCATTTGGCTCCATATCTTTGCACCATAAACCGCACAAAGAATATCATAAAATCCATAAAGAACATCGCCATCTTCAGCCATAAATCCGATGGAGTCGAGCATTGATGGTGCACTTGTTGGCCTTTTTATTTTGATGATGTTTAACAAATAATTTACTACTAATGTTGTTTGTCTAGTGTTTGTGTTTTTATAGTTATTCTAGACAAACAACATGTTGGAGGATGGATGGAATCAAACACTCACGATCATATCCAATGGAGGTTGGTAGAAATAGTGGAATGAAGGATTGCAATTCAAGTTGAAGATCCAAGTTCAAGCTTCATCCGCAAGGTGTACTACGTTGAGCTACAATGAAGACCTTCATCAAGCTTGGGTAATTTAGTTTAGGTTTTATACTATGTGTGTTGGTACTTTAAGCTCAATTATATACACACATATACGTTTTGGTTTTGTATATAAATAGTTATATATATACATATATGTTTTGGTTTAGCTATATAGATATGAAATAATAGTTATATTCATATACACTTTCATGTTATATATTCTATTGTATTTGAAAAAATTTCATGTTTTTAGTTTATAGACTTAACAACTATAGTTTATACTTTTTACCAAGTCTATAAAGCCATACAAGAACTTTCCAAACATGGTTTAGCTAAAATATTAAAAACATGTGTTTTGTATTTTTATGTTTTGAACTTGTTTTGAAAAATAATGAGTTTTCACAATTGAGAAGTGAAATTCCAAAATTTCTTTTTGTAACATGTTTATTTACATGTTTACAATGATTTCCTAAAGTTTTATATTTTTTAGAATTTATTTACTATTTTTAAAGGCACTTCAAAAATCAATTTTACTATTTAATTCAGGCTGATAACCTATTATCAGTTGACTGGTAAGTCGACTATTGACTGATGTGTCGATTGAAGAATATACCTAGAATCAACAAAAAGTTTCTATTTCATTTTGGTTGACTGACCAGTCGACTGATGATCCATCAGTCGACTGATAAATATTGTTAGTCGACTGATGAGCTAGAAAATGCTTATAACGATCAGCTCATCAGTCGACTGATCAGTCGACTGATGACATAATGACTAGTTTTTTCAGATTTTCATGTTACAGTTATTTTGTCTTTTTGCTGGAATTTCTTGGGTTTTTGGGCTTTGACTTATGATCCTATATATACCCCTTGCCCTTTAACTTTTGAACAACTAAGAAAATTGTTTATACAAGTTTACAAAAGAGTTTAAGGGTTTTAAAGTTTGTTTTAGTGTTTGTTTGGTTTGTGAAGAAGTTTTCACAGTGGAGGAGATCATCTTTATTGTTTGAGCTTCAATCTCCATCTCTCCATCTTGTTTCTCAGAGAAGAATTTCTAAACTCATTTATAGCTATTTATTTGTTTTGATTATAATTTCTATTAGCTAGAATTACATTGAGTTTATATTGTTTTGATTATACTCTTTGTTCACACACAACCTATTGAGCTTATTGTATTTACATTCATAGTATAATTTGAGGTTGTGGGTTTGTGACATTAAGAGTGAGCTTAGATTGTGTTCTTATCCATTGTAGAGAATAATTTATTTGTATTGAGAGCTATTATTGTGAGGTTCACTTTGTATTACACTAGTACACCAAGAAGAGTGTGTGGTGAGAGACGGGATCGTCCCAAGAGGAGTGGGGGTAGGTGGTAATGCCTAGAGAGATGTTGGAATTCCTAACACTTGAGGGAGACACTGGCTAGAGACTAACACTTAAGGTGATAGTTTGTGTGTTTACATTATGAGTGATTGTAAAGTTTTCGGTGAGCTAGAAAACCGAGTGTGAGGTGTAAACGTTGTTCGGGTTAGCGTAGAAAACCCGGTTGTGATATTGAAGATTTCCTCGAGGTGAGGAGTGGAGACGTAGGTCGTGGGGACCGAACTCCGTGATTATATCGTTTGTTTGTGATTATATTGATGCACTAATTTTTGTGTTCATATCTTATATCGTCTTTGTCTATTGCTTATTGTTTATATTCCCACTATCTTGTTCGTGTTCATATTGCCCTTGGTTTATTATCCTTGCATATATATTATTCATATCTCTTGTGCTAGGATATATTTGTTAATTAGTTTTAATTTGGCATAAATCGGATTAGATTAGCATAAACCCTATTCACCCCCTAGGGTTCTTTTCTAGTGGTATTAGGATGTTTTCAATTGGTATCAGAGCTTGGTGCTCTTTAATTTAAGGCTTAATCGCCTTGAGTTAAATATCCAAGTTATCTTATTTGTGCTAATCTAGTTTTGATTGCATTTGTCTTGCTTGCATATATTCACATATATATCATGAATATGGATGCATTTCGTTTAGACTATGATCCAAATATTGCTCCTAAATATGGAAATTTCCCTTATGCTCAATGGTGCTCTAAATTTAAAATGTTTGTTGAATCTAGAAATATTGACATATGGGAAGTTATTGATTGTGCTTATATTATACCCACATTAGAGAAATCCAAGTGGAGCAATCATAATAAGAAAATGTTTACAATGAACAAGTTAGTGTTAGAATACTTGCATAATGCTTTTGAACCATGTATTTCTAACGAACTTGCTCATTTTGATAGCACTTACACGATTTGGAAACTTTTTAAAATACATCAAGGAGATTTAGAGGAGATTCGACGCGTTGTGGCAGAATCGACTTCAAGTGATAGAGGAGCATCATGCACACGACTATTAGGGGATAACCCTAGTGTGGTAAGCGATTCGAAATCCGATGATGATCTATTTATTAATGAACTCGCTTGTGTATATGAGAGATTATCACATGCCTATACACAATTGCAAAATAATTTTATTGATCTTAAAAGCAAGCATATTAGTTAAAAAATCCGATCATGAGTTGTTAGCCTCTAAATTTGATGTCATTACTAAGGAGAATGCTACACTTAAAGAAAACAATGACATGTTAAGTTTAGAAAATAAAAATGTAAATATATTGTATATATTTATAAGTTATAACTTGAGAGAGAGAGAATCGCATAAGTAGCTGTTGCCGGTTGGGCCAATGGGGAAGAAGTAGCCGTTGTAATATACTATACATATATATACTTATATACTAAGAGAGAGAGAGAGAGAGTATACACACACACACACATTATACATATATAAGAGAGAGTATACTTATATAAGAGGGAGTATACTGTATACATATATAAGAGAGAGTATACTTATATATACATATATAGTTTAATTTATTTAAATATGATCATGTTTCATCTACTTCTATTTCCAATACATGTATGCAAAATGATGGGTTGAGTCAAGTTAAACATCGTATATCTTGTTTAGATTCAACCTTAAAAAAAATGTATGGTAAATAACAAAAAGCTTATGGACTTGTGTGCAAAGTTCTGTGTTAATACTTCCAAATCAAATACTCACTATGCACACATGTATATTAAAATTTACAAATGCTCTATTTGCGGCCGAAAAGGCCACATTGCTAAATTTTGCTATGATGCACACAAACACAAGAATATTAATACTCCTAGTGCATCCCATCTAGCTTCATCATCTTATACACATACACATTCACATGCTCATTCTCACAAAGTTCATCATAAGCATGCAAATGTGTATCATTATGATTTTTATGGTAGAGTTGGTCACTTAGCTAAGTTTTATTTTGATTTGTGAAAAGTTTCTAAATCGAAAAATATTTCATGTAGACCAACATTGTTTCAAAATATTTCACATTTGTAAAATAATCTTAAAAGACCATCTATGTTTGCAAATGTTTCTCATGCACATGTTTATGGTCAACAAAATCAAATGGGCCTCTTTTATTGCACTTATTTTAATCGGAAAGGTCATTTGTATAATTTTTGTTTTGACCGTGTTCATGCACTACATGCGCCCAAAATGGTTCATAACCCTAGGGCATTGAGCTTTCATGATAGGGGTAATGTCTCTACACTCTTAGGTACCAAGAGTAATTGAGTACCAAAATTGGTTTGATCTTTAAGAACAATTTTTTTTTGATTTTTTTGTTTTCATGTTCTTAAAGATGATTTTTTAGTTTTTCAAATCCATAGTTCATGATTCTTGTATGTTTTGAAATCTTAATTTGAACTATGAAGAGTTTGTTTTGGTATGCACTTCTGGATTAATTGTAAAACACTTATATGATGATATTTATGTGTTTGCGCTTATGGATCATCTATTGTGCTTTATAATATATTCTTTATATGGTTTGATCAAATTTTTTTTAAAAAAAATTTCTTTCTTGATCAAAATCTTAATTTGAACTATGAAGAGTTTGTTTTGGTATGCACTTCTGGATTAATTGTAAAACACTTATATGATGATATTTATGTGTTTGCGCTTATGGATCATCTATTGTGCTTTATAATATATTCTTTATATGGTTTGATCAAATTTTTTTTAAAAAAAATTTCTTTCTTGATCAA
>NC_033794.1:24977520-24995243 GCF_001876935.1 Asparagus officinalis
ACTATTAGAAATAAATTTACATCTTTTAAAAATAATCATGTTTGCTCTACTTCCATTGTCAATGATATTATGACAAATAACGAGTTGAATAATATTAAAGACCACATTATTTCTTTAAATTCAACTCTAATCACATGCATTGACAATAACAAGAAACTTATGGACTTGTATGCAAAGTCATGTGAAAATGCTTCCAAATCACCTATTCACTATGCACACATGTATAGCAAAATTTATAAATGCTCTATTTGTGGTCGTAAAGGCCATCTTGCTAAATTTTGTTATAATGCACAAAAATCCTCTAAATCCAACAACATCGACACTTGTGCATTCCATCAAGCTTCATCTTCATCTACTCATACACATGTACATGCACACACTCATAAAGTTCATCATAAGCATGCTCATGTGTATAGATGTGATCATTGTGGTAGATTTGGTCATTTGACCAAATTTTGTTTTGATTTAAAGAGAGTTTCACATATGCAAATTAATTTTAAAAGACCATTCATGTTTGCAAATGTTTCTTATGTTTCCCGTGCACACTCATATGGTCCACAAAAACAAATGGGTTACTTTCATTGCACATATTGCAATCGGAAGGGTCATTTTTGTGATTTTTGTTATGACTGTGTCCGTGCACTAAATACGTCCAAAAGAGTTCATAACCCTAGGGCATTGAGCTTAAATGATAAGGGTCATGTCCGTAGACTCTTAGGTATCAAGAGTAATTAGGTACCAAAATTTGTTTGATCTTTAAGAATAAATTTTTTTATTTTTTTGTTTCATGTTCTTAGAGACGATTTTTTAGTTTTTTAAATCCATAATTCATGATTCTTGTATATTTTAAAACCTTAATTTGAACTATGAAGAGTTTGTTTTAATATGCACTTTTAGATTCATTGTAAATCACTTATATGATGACTTTTATGTGTTTGTGCTTATAGATCATCTATTTCTGCTTTATAATGTATTCTTTATATGGTTTGATCAAAAATTTTAAAGAAAAGTTGCTTTCTTGATCAAACATCTTTTTATATATATATACTTTGTTTTTATGAGAGGTTTGTGTTTATATAACCCCCCCGGGTTTATTGAGTGTTTATTCCTAAATCATGTTTACCGGGTGCTAAAACATTTACATGGGTTGAAACAAGCTTAAGAGTTTGATATGGTTGCCTCCCTTGCCATTTTGATATTGATTTCTTTCTTATGTGATTTACTTATGATTTATGATCTCATTTGAGTGAGATATTTATGTGTTTGTGCTTATGGATCATCTACTTGTGCTTTATAATGTATTCTATATATAGTTTGATCAAAATTTTCAAAGAAAATTTTATTTATTGATCAAACATTTTTTTTGGATATATATATATATATATATATATATATACTTTGTTTTTATGAGAGGTTTGTGTTTATATAACCCCCCCGGGTTTATTGAGTGTTTATTCCTAAATCATGTTTACCGGGTGCTAAAACATTTACATGGGTTGAAACAAGCTTAAGAGTTTGATATGGTTGCCTCCCTTGCCATTTTGATATTGATTTCTTTCTTATGTGATTTACTTATGATTTATGATCTCATTTGAGTGATTTGTTTTTATTTGAAAACTTTTTTCATGATACTCATGTTCTTCTTTCTTTGGATTTCATAAATCTATTTTTATACATGGTTTTTAGGCTTGTGTTGAGGCACACTATTACATATTGATATATTTATATGTGTTCTCATTGTCTTGTTGTATGTGAGTTGTGTTTAGCATATTTGTTTATTTATATTTGCTCACATATTTACCTTGGTCCTCATTGCATATTTCTATATGGCATTTTGATAGGGGGAGTCTTTCCTATTCTATTATTGTTTCTATACTCACCATGCTTATAGGTAGGGTACTTTCAGCACTGATGTGTGATATCTTGAACAATCCTACAACAATAAAGGCTATAGTACAACTTGCGGGTGATAACGAGGAAGATGATCTCACAAAAACATGATCGATATTACAACATCATGTTTTAGCAGTGCACGAAGCATACGATATCCTTGATGCTTGTCGATATGAAAGCTTGAGAAAACTCGGATTTGTTGACGGAAGGCCGCACGCGAGCTCTAGAGAGGCCCAAATGCCATCTTTTGTAAGAAAAAAGAAGCAGTTTAGAGTTTCACTTTTAAAAGTAAAGAGATTTTTGAGATGGAGAGTAGGGCATGAGGTAAGACATTTATAGATTGATGGGTTAGACAATTATAAGAGATGAAGAGGCTTTATTAAAGATGAAGAGGCTAAATGTGATACTTAAAACGTCTCTTTTATGATTAACGCTATACATGAATATATTTAGGCGTGTGACTCAAAAAGGCACATGCTATTACTTCATGTTATATAAAGACATATGCTAAATTATTTTTTTTGTTAACGCTAAATTAAATTTTATATAAAGACATATGTCATAAGCTTTTGAAACATTTGATGGATGTCACCGAGTATTATAAATAAGGAAAATATTCATTTATATCTAATATATTTTAATATTTCAATAGTAGTAGTATATTATAATTATATAATAATATATAATAATATTTTCTTAATATGTAACATATCCTTCAGATTGATTTAATACCTATATAGTATTATATCTACATAAAATTTATGTTTATATTCTATAGTATTATGCTATAAATTATATTTTATCTATGCATATACATGTAATAGAAGAATATGCTAGTATTGGATTATATTATTAGATTTCACTCTAGTAAAAAAAATATTCATAATATTAATTAAATATTAAATTTAATAGTGTAAATTTAGTGAAAATAATGAAAGTTTTAAAACTGATAGTTAATGACATATGGGGGTATTTTGGTGATTATGAAGGAAACTTGAAGGATATTTTGGGTAAATTGTTTTAAAGTAGTATTGGATTAGTTAGTTAATTAGAGATAATTGGCAAAATCAAGAAATATCAAAATTTGAAAGGTCAAAAGAGGAATTTAAAAGTTTTGACACACCAATTCTCATATGTAGTATAGATTAAAATTAATAATTTATGTAAGATTAATATTTTTTCATTTATGTACGATCTATATGTTCGAAAAGATATAGTGTAGAATATACATGCAAGAAGTATATGTGGATTATTTTAAATTAATATAGTATAAAATTAAGTACGCACTTGAACGAACATATGTATATATTCACGAAGTGTCCAAGAATTTCGGGTATGGGTAGGGGTACATGTTGGGCACGGATATGGCTTCCAAATAGAAGTACCTAATTAACATAGATTTGTGTTTGATCCATCGAAGATTGAATTTTCTTAAAGTAAATTTTGATACCTAAAAAAATCTTTATGCGATCAAGCATGTTTTTTTAAAAGTCTAACTATCTTCCTAGGGTCTCGTCATAGCATTTTAGGGAGTTCTATCTATATTGATTTCAAAGTTTAGCATCTAATATCACAACTATAATTTAAAAATAATTCTACATTGGCTAGACTTGAAAGTATTTACCTGCATCCAAGTGGAATTTGTCCATCTAAAGCTCGAGTCTCGATAATCTTAGTTTCAACACAAGTCTCTTTGATGCCCAAACTTGTAATAAAGTTAGACATCCCGTGAGCCCTTTATTTTTCATGAAAGACACTTTGGACATTTCTCTATACAGATATACTAAAATAGTACTACCCCATGATAATATGCTACAAGTATCCAAGTCCTTGAGAAGTGATAACCACATATCACATTAAAAAAATGCATTACAACGTATTCAAATAGTCAATACGATTATAGAAACATTCAAATTACAAATGTGCATGCCTCAAATGCACTTTATCTTTACTAGAATCGGGAAATAGAAGTTTCTAATCATGTGCATAATATATGTACGTGTATGTCGCTTGATCATGTCTTGTGATGCATTAGCTAGCAACGTGTGTGCGAAAGTCTCTTTCAACCACGTAAAAATCTAATATTCCCACCAAGCTAATATTCCCACCGGATAATAAGGATGGAGCTACTTTTAACAAAAAACTCACATACTCTTCACCATGCTTGTCTGACTGTGCCTATAATACATGGACCATTAATGTGGAGACTGAGGATAATTGATACGTTTTGGAGAGTAATGGTAGAATCTCTGAGATGCAGATGAAAAGTGTTGGTCTCCGATCTCTGTCTATCCATTAAAGTACTGAAAAGTGGTTAATCTACTTTCATCCAATGTATATTCAAGCATGTCAGAAAACCTTCTCGTATACGCTCATCCTTAAGTGGGCAATGAGTATGCTGAGACTATGATCAACCATGACTGACTCTGGTCCTCTCTACATAAAAAAGTAATATAGTATTAGAGTACAAAATAAATAATAATGGAGAAATTAGCTTTTATGTATTCAACAAATTGGTTACTTCTAAAAATAATATAGACTCATAATGTTAGTGTAACTAATCATAGAGTACCTCATCACTATCCGGCCCGGAGTGCATAGTGTGTATACTTACACGTACAATTAGTCACACATATTAGTACTTGTTGAATTAATAAAATAACATATTAATAAATTATAATAAAAAGTATGAATTAAGTGTAGAAAACTTAATACCAATTAATTTCTATCTACTTATTGTAGATGGACAACGAGACCTGTTATGACCCAGTTGATTACTTTGGCTACACTTAATTCACTTTATAACTTCTTCCCCTTGATCTATGGTATCTCTAATGTGCATAGATCGGGGTTGTTCCACTTGTATTTTATACTAAGGTGGTCATAAATGTACTCCATCATATTCTGGCCAATGTTGACTATTACCAGGAGGATGAGAACTCTCTTTGTACGCCTTCGATAGTGATTTGTTAATTACCAAGCATAGCAATACCAATCATAAAGAATATTAGCACCCTCAATTTGACTGAAACTAGCCGCTAGAGCATATGCACATGACAATTTTTGCAATTGTGATATGTTGTAAATGCAACTGCACTCTTGGTCAAAGAGATAAAAGGTATAACTACCTTCATAATCTTTAACCTCCCCCTCATTATTATTGAATTGAGTGATTCTCTATGATCTTACAGACATAATTCTTTTATGCAAATTGCTCTCATTTTTGGTGTGTAATTCGTCGAGTAGGTTGTACTATCACCACATTGTTTGGTGAAGTATGCGTTTAGCCTATAAGATGACCTTGCAGCCAAGGCTTAATTTGGCATAGCCCGGGTAACCTTAAGAATGCCATTAAAACTCTTAGAGCAATTAGTTTTCATCATATAGTAGCTCATTCCACCATCTTTAGTTAATGCCCATCGATTGCAACACAGGTTATGTCAAATCTAGTTATATGCCTCTATTGATATAGACTTAATTTTCTTCCTACAATACTCATATACCAATGTGTCTGCTACATACTCGACTTGCCACAAAAGATTTTGTAAATTAACGTAACTATATTTTTTGCTTAGAATTATCTTTTGTGTGCCTCCATAAATAGTAGTGATGATGTGGTGCTCCGAAAACCTCATGCAACACCTGTGGAGTTCCTATAAATCCTCGTAAATTTGAATATATTATGATAAATAATAATAAATAAGTTATATGGTGATGAATAACATTAATTAATATTTTAGTATAATAGAAATTGATTTGAGATTAATTCAATGTATATATATGAATATATGAGTGCAAATGCACAAAACATACACGAAGAAGAAATCTGGAAAAATGACCAGTTAAGAGTTTATATATTTAACATATCTATGCAGTTCAAATCTAAAAAATTCAAAATACAAGTTGTAGGTATATTCAATATCTTTCCAACAAATCTTAAATCATCTCATTCTGAGGTCGGATGAGAAAGTTACAGCTAAAATACTGAAGGTGGTTTTCCCAGTCAGATTAGGTTTCCTGGTTCGGGTCAAACGTGTTTGTTTCAGGTTTGCCTCTATAAATACCTGTGATTTTCACAGAAATTCTTCTCTTTATTATATCTCTAAATCCTAGCAGCCATACTCTCCCATCAAAAACCCTAAATCAATTTCTTGTGAGTTTTGTGAGCTTTATGAAGCAAAATACCGACACGAGGGTGAGATCATCGACGTGTGGCAAAGGAGAACGGGTTGTTTGCACTTTTGGATCGCTTGTTGTTCATTTTAGAGACTTGAACTCAAGATTAAGGCAAGATCATCTGCATCTAAACCTTACCCATAGTTTATAAACATGTTTTTATGAAGTAATATGACAGATATGATGCTTAGAACTTAATCTAATGTGAAAAAGATTAGATTTTTAATATTAAATTGTAAATAAATGTTAGATCTACGTGATTTTCTTGCTGTTTATGATAGAAACATGATCATGATCATTAGTGTTATTTTTAATTTAATTTTAATTATGTTAATCATGCTTAGGACATGTTTACACCCTAGTTTGATGTTTAATTGAGTTTTCATGCAAGTTAATTATGCTTAAACCCTAGGTTTGTGATACCTAAGTGATATAAACATGTTTACATGAATTTCACCTCTGTTCACGTCTATAAATTATCATGTTTTGATAAATTATGTTGATAATATGTCAGTTAATTGAAGGATTTGATTAATTAGGTTGTTAAACCCTAATTTGATTAACCCAAGAGTGTGAATTATGAGTTAATTGAAGGATTTGATTAATTAGGTTGTTAAACCCTAATTTGATTAACCCAAGAGTGTGAATTATGTTCAAGATAATTTCTGTAAAGTAGGTTGTTAAACCCTAATTTGATTAACCCAAGAGTGTGAATTATGTTCAAGATAATTTCTGTAAAGTAACTAAAAAAGTTTAAATGTTGTTATATGTTTCATGATAAGAAAGAATCATGTTTGAACAAGTTACATATCTCAAATCGACAAAACACGAAAAACCTAGATTCCTCTCTGGCCGGTCGATCGACACCCTAGGGGCGGTCGACCGGTGAAGGCCTGCTTGTGAATGTAGTGCACACCTACAGTGCGATCGACTAGAGTCCTAGGGGCGGTCGACCAGTCTATTTTCTTTTTGTTTTTGGATGTTGCTTTTACATCTTTTGTTTGTGTTCGCGGGTTCGATCCGCACTATGCTACACGTACAGTCATGAGTACCCACGTACAGTGTCGTAATACACACACAGATATCCTGAAGATGATTAATACGAATATAGTGTGATTACACTTGAGATACGAGTTTTGAGTTTTCACACTGAGACACGTGCATGAATGTTTGAATACACATTTTGATTGAGTTTACAGGCATAGTTGAGGTGCATAACACATGTTTGAGTTGATTATGGTTGGCATGACACATGATAATGCATAACTTATCTGTGAGGGATGCTCAGTCTGGACATTTACCCTATAATGAGACCTCGGTTGTACCACACTAAGAGTATTTAGATGTTTTCCCATAACGAGACATCTGCGATACCAGTACTCGAAGATGATCGGGATGTTTCCGGATTAGGTTGATACGCCTACATTCCATTGTACGATCATCTAGATGCATCATCCAGAATAGGGGAGATAAAATCTATTGTCGTAGAATGATTGAGTAAGGATATTAAATCCACATGATATTGTGAAAACCTTACAAAAGTATCGTTATTTGATAAATATATATACACACATACACACACACACGGTTTTAGTTTGCTCCCATGCTAGTTACCCAATAATAGGGTATGATTTTAAGGTTTGACAGATATTGTCTATTTTATGGAAATGATTATGCTAGATGATACTCCTTATGTTTGTACCAACTACCCAAGGGTAGTCTAAGTTTTAACATAGCTCACCATGTGTGAGGGTTAGAGTTGTAGTTTTACTTTCATGTATTGATTCTCTTTACTTCTTAGTTGGGATCAATGATTAGCGATTCACAATTTGAGATATATGATATATATAAGGGTTTTCTTATTTGGATTATTTCGCTCGACGTACCGGTCTCGTGTTGTGGGTTTTCCTTTAGATTGTTTATTTTAGTTTGGTGTTAATATTTAGGTATCTACAATTTAAGACATATGGTATATACATGAGAGTTTCTTTATTTGGATTATTTTGCTCGACATACTACGTCTCGCTTTGTAGGTGTCTAAAATATTAATTCTGTTAGATACGGAGAAAATAATCTAGATAGACTATGCTTAATAGGTAGAGCCTCCATTTTATCTAGCAGCCCTTCCCCTAGGGGCGGATGGATGTGATCTTGCTATAGCGCTCTGACGCTCGTATTTTTTCTATTTTTGTTTTAAATTTCTTTTCAGGAAGCTTAGAGTTTCGGAGAGTCGCAAGATGAAAGAGTTCTTGTATAGACGTCATCGCATGATTTTACCATTAGATGCTCTACTGTACTTTGTATTTTCATTCAGACATTAGAGTTTGTATTTTATTTTTGTGAAGGCCGAGTGCCTTAGTGATACTTCATTTGACTCGATGTATTAAGACATATTACACTTGTTCCCATTTTAGTTATATTGTTTTTGTTTATTTGAGACATGATATTATTATTTGGCTATCTCTTCTGTATTCATCATGTTCATAACACTACTATCATATTCTTTTGCTTGTTTTGTACATATACTTCTTTTTGATTCCACAAGAGGATATTACTGTGATTGGTGAAACATGTTAATGCAATGTGTGAGTGCATGGTAGGTTTGACATCATTGGATTCACATTGGACTGCAGTCTTGTGTGAACCCAGGGGCGTCATAGTTCCTTTCATCTTATCGGATATTAAAGTTATCATTCTCAGACTTTAGACACTAGGAATTAACCTGTATATCATTTAAAGAATCACTTTCAACTCAATGTGCCCTCTACCTCAATAACTGCAAAGGGAATGGAAGGGAAGGGAGTTCCCTTCCCCTTGGTTACACCCCAATTTGAGGGGTAACAAATTTTATAGTATTAGGGGGTGAACCAAGGGGAACTAGGGTGAATTAACTTCACCTCCTAAGTGTTCCAAACAAGTTGAATGGAGATGAATGGTTCCCCTAACTTCCCTTCACCATCGTTCTCCTCAATCCAAACAAGCCCTAAGATATTATGGAAGTAATTTGTAAGATTTCTCCCAATCTTTAATGATTTTAGTCAACTCCTTCCCCCATGCATCATATGTGAAAATGGCGCGGTTGGTCGATCGAAAATGCAACTCAGTCGACAAAATACAGGAAAATTAGAAGATACAGGAAATGCTTCTGGTCGATCGACTGATGAATAATATCACTCGACCGATGACATGCATGTTACAGGGCTGGAAATCATCGTTGTGGTCAGTTGACCGATCCACCCAATCGGTCGACTGATGGAGACTTATCGGTCCACCAATAGAGGTGCATCGGTCGACTGATAGCAGTTAATTAGGCTAATTTGGATTCCTAGCCTGTTTTGGATTGAGTTTTGATATAAATAGAAACACATTTTATAGGGTTTGTAGAGAGGCAATTCCTAGCCTGTTTTGGATTGAGTTTTGATATAAATAGAAACACATTTTATAGGGTTTGTAGAGAGGCACTAATCAGAGAAATTTGTGACTTTTGAGCACTTTGAGAGGGAGATTATTGTGAGGGAGTGAGATCTTGCTGGTTAGGGTTATTGTGAGTGTTGGAGAGAGTTGTAACCCATTGTATTTCTCCTCCATATAATGAAATCTCCTCATCCTCTCCTCGTGGATGTAGGCAGATTGTTGAACCACATAAATTCTCGGTGTTTGTGATTAGTTTTGGTTGTTCTATTGTAGACTGCACTCGTTTGTGATTTTTCCTGCGTTGCTTACCGACTCGTTGGAGATTGTGCACGCTTCTGCTAGGCGTAACGATTGGTATCAGATCCTAGGGTTTGTTTTGGCTGGAAGAAATTTTAATGTTGAAAGCTTGGATCTTAGAGATCTAGGTTTCTGTGGAGACAACTTGCGGAGTTGCGTATGAGATCTCGCTTTCCTTGTGTAGTTAGGAGATCGTGTTGGGATCCAATCTAGGGTTCAATCTGGGTAATTTCTCAAGTCTATCAAGTTCAAATATTTTCTATATAATTTTGGAGTTAGTAAGCAATGGTAGGAGAAAGTGGTGAAAGTAGCAAGGCTACAATGAGTACAGTTTAGGTTGTACTTCAGAATACAAAGATCAGTGTTGTGAAGTATGAAGGCAAAATCAACTTTGGATTGTGGATGAGTGATGTGCATGATGCATTGAATGCTCAAAACTTGGAAGAGACAATCATAACTCATGAGAGGCTACCAAAATATGATGAGGCGATATGGGATAAGATGAATCAAAATGCTTGTGGGGTAATTAGATCTTGTTTAGAACAAGAGTTGAAGTATGATGTGATTGGCATGGCGTCTGCGATGAAGATGTGGGAGATTCTTAACAATAAATTACTTACGAAGAGTGTTAAAAATCGGTTACACTTGCTGTAGAGATTATTCAGATTCCATATGTCCAGGGGTACCTCACTTGTAAATTATATGAACAACTAAGCAAAGTTATTGTCGGACTTGGCGAATGTGGATGAGAAGATATCTGATGAGTACAAGATAATCATTTTGTTAGGTTCATTACCCGATGAGGATTTTGATACCTTCGTGCTCATATTATTGAATGGTAGATCTTCTATCACTTATAGTGAAGTGACTAACGCATTGACAAATTTCGGTTTGAGGAGGAAGGATAAAGAATCTTCTAGACCGAGTACTTCAGGAGAAGCCTTGTCGACAAGAGGAAGGGGTCTATATCTGAGAGGTGGCAATTGGGGAAGGTCAAAGTCAAGAGGACACTACCAAATTATGAAGAGCCAATGTGCTTTCTACAGAGAACAAAGATATTGGAAGAGAGATTGCCCAAAACTCAAAAAGAAGGAGAATAGCAAGAAGAAGGGCCCGAAGGCCAGTGAGGTGAATGTTGCTAAGAGTGGTAGCGATTTCGATAATTCGTGCTTTTCTCTATTTATTACTCTAGAGATTAACCATGTGGAGGCATCGAATTGGATACTGGATTCTGGTGACTACTCTAGAGATTACTCTATTGATTTCTCTATTAATTACTCTAGAGATTAACCATCTTATCGGATATTAAAGTTATCATTCTCAGACTTTAGACACTAGGAATTAACCTGTATATCATTTAAAGAATCACTTTCAACTCAATGTGTGCTCTACCTCAATAACTGCAAAGGCCAAAGAAAATTACCCACCACTTGAATCTACCCTAGTCATAACCAGAAGCACTCATTTGTACTTTCCATATAAATGGGTGTAATTGATGCCCAAAGGCGGACGCTAAAATCTAAACTCCTTAATAGTGGGACAAAATGCCTAAAATACCCTCATGAACCTCTCCGCTCCTAATGCAATTTTTAGACAACATTCCATATTAGGTACCTGAGTTTTTTCTCTTAATTACTTGAAGATATTGTGGAAGTAATTTGTAAGATTTCTCCTAATCTTTAATGATTTTAGTCAACTCTTTCCTCCATGCATCATATGTGAAAATGGCGTGGTTGGTCGACCGAAAATGCAACTCAGTCGATCAAATACATGAAAATTAGAAGATACAGGAAATGCCTCTGGTCAGTCGACTAATGAATAATATCACTCGACCGATGACATGCATGTTACAGGGCTGGAAATCATCGTTATGGTCAGTTGACCGATCCACCTAATCGGTCGACTGATGGAGACTTATCAGTCCAGCAATAGAGGTGCATCGGTCGACTGATAGCAGTTAATTAGGCTAATTTGGATTCCTAGCCTGTTTTGGATTATAAATTAATTTAAATTATCTATTTTAATGATTATTCAAAACCAACACCTTTTCGAAATAAATTCTTTCCTCATCATAATAATTCTAAAAATAATCTTTAAATGTATTCTTTCTTTTAAAAACATCTCAAATAACCACTTTTATACAAAATACTTATTCCTTTAAATTACTTATCATAACATCATCATCAATATGATCATCAATAAGCCCACGTAGTTATCACAATATTTATACAGTAACATAATCAAATCACAGTCAAATGAAGCATGTAATTAATTCATATATCTAAAAATTAGAACAACGAGTCAAAGAATATCGGGATCTTGCTCCTAATAAACATACGATAAATCTAAAATTTATAATAAGTAAACAATCGAGAAGAGGGATCTTGCCTCGGGTACGTCGAATGATTCGACGTCAATGGTGTGGATCTGATCTGAACGCGGGTGGAACGCGGTGTGAAAGCACGGCGTCTTCCTAGCCTGTTTTGGATTGAGTTTTGATATAAATAGAAACACATTTTATAGGGTTTGTAGAGAGGCATTAATCAGAGAAATTTGTGACTTTTGAGCACTTTGAGAGGGAGATTATTGTGAGGGAGTGAGGTCTTGCTGGTTAGAGTTATTGTGAGTGTTGGAGAGAGTTGTAACCCATTGTATTTCTCCTCCATATAATGAAATCTCCTCATCCTCTCCTCGTGGATATAAGCATATTGTTGAACCACATAAATTTTCTGTGTTTGTGATTAGTTTTGGTCGTTCTATTGCAGACTGTACTCGTTTGTGATTTTTCCTGCGTTGCTTACCAACTCGTTAGAGATTGTGCACGCTTCCGCTACGCGTAACAATTGGTATCAGAGCCTAGGGTTTTAGACCTAGGGTTTGTTTTAGGTGGAGGAAATTTCGGTGTTGAAAGCTTGGATCTTAGAGATTTAGGTTTCTGTGGAGATAGCTTGCAGAGTTGCGTATGAGATCTCGCTTTCCTTGTGTAGTTAGGAGATTGTGTTGGAATTTAATCTAGGGTTTAATTTGGGTAATTTCTAAAGTCTATCAAGTTCGAATCTTTTCTCTATAATTTTGGAGTTAGTAAGCAATATCAGGAGAAAGTGGTGAAAGTAGCAAGGTTACGATGAGTACAGTTCGGGTTGTACTTTAGAATACAAAGATCAATGTTGTGAAGTATGAAGACAAAATCAACTTTGGGTTGTGGATGAGTAATGTGCATGATGCATTGAATGCTCAAAACTTGGAAGAGACGATGTGACGCCCCTGGGTTCACACAAGGCTGCAGTCCAAGGTGAAACCAAGAATGTCAAACCTGCTATGCACCACACCGTGCAATAACATGTTTCACCATCACAATTAACATCTATCTAGTAGAATCAACAACTGGTGTAGGTACAAAACAGGTAAGAGATAATACAAGGAATACTGATGAAATGATAATAGTCACATAAATATCTCATCATCCAACAATACAAAAATACATAGTCAAGATCTAAGTAGATAAACCGAAATACTCAACAGGTCTTAAATACAAATATCTGACGATAAAGAGATAAGGCTCACAGCCTTTACAATTTCTAGAATAATACCCTCAAATGTCTAACCTCACTACAGTGGAGCCCAAAGAAAATAATACATAGCTAGAAAGTAAAGCTGAACACTAATGTGGTCCGCTATCAACCTGCGGCTCTCCGTGCTCCTGGCTCGTGACCTGAAAGGGGGAGGGACAACGAGCGTCAAAGCGCTAGCGAGTAACATCACAACCAACCCCAAGGGAAAAGGGCTTGTTGTATAAGAAAATACAGATAATATATATATAATAGATCTAAAATCATTGATCCTACTTAAGAGGGTTTTAATATTTAGAAATTTACAACACGAGCATAAGTACGTCGAGCGAAATAATCCAAACAAGGAAACCCTCATGTATATACCTTGTATCTCAAATTGTAAATCTCTAAACACCAAACCCGAGATTCTAGTACAGAAACAATGAATCAAGAAATACAGCAAATCTCAGAACAAATTTCAGTGCCATACCATAGCTAACATGAATGTCATGTTATTACTTACATAAGTGTCATGTCAACATCATGTCGTGAACTTCTGTGAAGAAGTCATATGCAGGGTTAAGAAACTATGTCCAAATCAGGAACTATTTATGTCGTAGTTTTCCAAACTCATAGATTAAGTGGCAAATGTCCAACACGAGGACTGGAATGAATTTATAGTCCAACACGAGGACTTCTATGGATTATAGTCCAACACGAGGACTGTGAAACTGTGAAACATGTCGCGGTGATATATAGTGAAATCTAAATTACATCACTTCATAATCATATCAGTGTATATATTCACAATTGGTACCCTCAGGTCATCCATCATGCCTGGGTACATAGTAGGACTAAATGCCAATGTCAGATAGTCCAGACAGACTCCCAAACATGAATGGACCGACTCGGTCGACCGAACTCTGCTACGAGCCTGGCGGTCGACCGCCGGGAAATTCGGTCGACCGGAAGGACGCAGCGGTCGACCGCCAGGAAATTCGGTCGACCGAAAGGACGTCGCGGTCGACCGCCGCGGTCGACCGCGCAGAGGGCAGACTCTGTTCTGCCCTCGCTGCGCGCCCTGCGGTCGACCGATGCGGTCGACCGCGAGACAGACAGAACCCAGGTTTGGGTTTCTGTCTAGATCTGACCTGTGATAAAATGCAATATAGCAGATTGAAATTTGTCATTTAACAGGTAAATAAAGAAAACTTATACATTGAGGATTCATTATCAAGATCCCAAACATAGTTAAACATGATCTATGTATAGTTAATCAACAAAAACAGGGTTTTTCTCCTTTTTAAACATATTCAGATCTGGGTCTCTTTAACAGAAAACGTTGGTGAGTTTTTTTAAAAATAGATAAAATCTCAAATCCATATTCTATGCCACAATACTCTATTAGCTACTTTAAAATACGAATTTGGATCCATAAAAACCAATAAAAACTCAGTTCTTGACATGAAAATGAAAGGGGTGGGGGTTGGGCGAGAAATTACTCGCCTTTGGGTGTTGACGAAAGCCCTAGATCTGCAGGAGGTTGATCCACTTCGCTGAAATCCCACAGACCTGCTGACAATCCTCTAAACTGCTCCCAGGTCACTAAAAGAGAGGATTAGGGTTTAAGGGAAGAGAGAGGGGGCTAGGGTTTTGATTTCAGAACTCAAAGAGGCTCTCTCGTGAACAGTAGCATATATATCCACTCACAACCCGACCCGAAACCCAAAAGACCCGAAATAATACCGCAAAGAAAAACAAAACCTGGAAGCTCTCTGACTGCTGTGGCGGTCGACCGCGTCGGTCGCCCGCGCAGCACAAAAATGCCTGCTGCTGGGGGCCAAAACACTCGATTTCTCTCACTTATAAATACCTGCTGGGTTCCCAAACACTGATAAAAACATTCATCTGATATATATATATATATGTATATATTTATGATTATTCATCATAAGAGAAATATTTACTATTAATAATTCACATATATTTATTGTAGAAATTTTTGGGGTTTTACATTCTTCCCCCCTTAAAAGAATTTCGTCCTCAAAATTCGGAAATCATGCGAACTTGAAAATATGAACTACCAGATAACGTCCTCGAAATTCGGAAATTATACAAATCTCGAAATATGAACTACTAGGTAATATATAGAGATATTTATACTTAACGATCTAAAATGATAATATTCTCGCTCAAATCCTAATCTAGTGGAACTAGTACATCGGGCGAAAAATCCAAACAAGGAACCCCCCATACATATACAATGTGTTCCAAAAGATTAAAAAAATTAAGCGAAAGTATTCTCATTATAGCGTTAAATGCAAACATAACCAAAGATATGCACATAAGTTAAGATATGTAATCATAATGAGAATTTATTTACCTGCTCAACCAAGTGTGGGTAGTCACGACGCATGTCCTCTTCGCGCTCCCAAGAAATCTCCTCAATGCCTCCTCGGTTCCACTGAACTTTCACCAAGGGAATTACCTTGTTTCTAAGCCTCTTGTCCTCTCTGGCAAGAATACGAACTGGAATCTCAATAGTAGTCAAGTCATCCTGAAGCTCGATCTCCGGTGCATCCAATACTCGCTGCTTCTCCTCATCATGCAAGTGCTTCTTAAGCATAGAAATATGGAACACGTTGTGTATACTAGACATCGATGCTGGAAGATCTAGTCTGTATGACACAGCTCCAATGCGCTCTAGGATCTGAAAAGGCCCAATATATCTCGGTGCAAGCTTCCCTCGCCTACCGAATCGTTGTACGCCTTTCATAGGCGATACCTTAAGCATAACCAAATCTCCAACCTGAAACTCTAGGGGTCTTCGCCTCTTATCTGCATAGCTCTTCTGCCGACTCTGAGCGGCTAAAATCCGCTCCCTGATTAAAGCTACCTTCTCAGTGGTCTGCCTCACTAGCTCGGGCCCAAGCATCAAGCTATCCTCCGGCTCGGCCCAACATATCGGTGATCTACAAGGTCTCCCATACAATGCTTCATACGGGGCCATACCGATCGTCGCTTGATAACTATTGTTATAAGCGAACTCTACCAGTGGAATATGATCCTCCCAACTACCTTGGAAGTCAATGACACATGCCCGCAACATGTCCTCCAACACCTGATTCACCCTCTCCGTCTGGCCATCCGTCTGGGGGTGAAATACACTGCTATAAGATAGCGTGCTGCCAAATGAGTCCTGAAAACTCCTCCAAAAATGTGAAGTGAAAACCGATCCTCGATCTGACACGATCGTGTCCGGTACTCCGTGAAGTCGAACTATCTCCCGAATGAAGATCCTCGCATAAGTCTTAGTCCTCACTGGAATGAAATGGGCCGACTTCATCAACCGGTCCACTATCACCCAGACAAAATCATCCCCCTTCTTCGACTTCGGCAACCCTATAATAAAATCTATGGAAATATCTGCCCACTTCCACTCTGGAATGGGTAAAGGCTGCAGTGTCCCTGCCGGTCTCTGATGCTCTGCCTTCACCTGCTGACAGGTAAAACATCTAGCCACATAGTCTGCAATCTCTCTCCGCATACCACTCCACCAGAAACGCCTCTTCAGGTCTTTGTACATCTTGATAGTCCCTGGATGTACTGTGTACCGAGTATGGTGCGCCTCATCCAATAACTCCCTCTTCAACTCTGCACTGTCTGGCATAACCAATCTACCCTTCATCCGTAATCCTCCATCTGTTCCAATGGTCCAATCAGTCTTAGGCTCTTTGGAAATCTCCTCCTTTCGGATTTGAATCCAAGAGTCTCCCAACTGAGCTCTGACAACTCGGTCACTCCAAGATGGCTGCACGGTCACAGCTCCCAAAAATGCACTGGTGTTTCCAAGCTCGGGTCTAAAATCAAACTGGCTAAGAGTGATAAGATCCCGATGTAGTGAACACCTCAAAGCCGAAATCTGATGTCGACGCTTCCTGCTTAAAGCATCTGCTACGACGTTCGTCTTCCCCGGATGATACTGGATCGCGAACTCGTAGTCCTTAATAAACTCAATCCATCTCCTCTGTCTCTGGTTGAGTTCCAAACTACACTCCATACAAGTAGTGCCTCCATGACTTCAGTGCAAACACCACTGCTGCTAACTCCAAGTCATGAGTGGGGTAGTTCTGCTCATGCACCCTCAACTGCCATGAGATATAAGCTACTACCCTCTGAGTCTGCATTAATACACCTCCTAAGCCTGCCAACGATGCATCTGTATATACGACGAATGTCCTGTCGCTGCTCGGAATGGTCAAAACAGGCGCTGTAGTCAGCTTAGCCTTCAGAACATCAAAGGCCTTCTGGCACTCCATGCTTCATATGAACTGTACACCCTTCCTCGTAAGGTGTGTAATCGGTGCCGAAATCTTCGAGAAGTCCTGAATG
>NC_033794.1:24996243-25067953 GCF_001876935.1 Asparagus officinalis
TCCCACTCCATATCTCATATGGAGGTTTAGGCACTGCTTTAGTTGGAACCCTATTTAGTAAGTGTGTTGTTGTTTCTAATGCATACCACCAGAATGAAAAAGGTAACTCAGTGTTACTCATCATGGAATGTACCATATCTAATAGGGTACGATTCCTTCTTTCTGACACGCCGTTAAGTTGTGGTGTAAAGGGTGGGGTAACCTGAGAGAGAATCCCATTCTCTTTTAAAATACCTAAGAATTCCGAGCTCAAGTATTCACCTCCTCGATCCGATCGAAGAATTTTAACTTTCTTGCCCGTTTGGTTCTCTACTTCATTTTTGTACTCGATAAATTTCTCAAGTGCTTCAGATTTGTGTTTCATCAAAAACACATGTCCAAACCTTGAAAAATCATCAGTAAAAGTAATAAAGTAGGAGTAGCCACCTCTGGCCATTGTAGACATAGGACCACATACATCACTATGTATCAGTCCTAAGAGTTCTGTAACTCTTACTCCAGTTCCTGTAAATGGAGTCTTGGTCATTTTACCTTTAAGACAAGACTTGCAAGTCTCATAAGACTCAAAGTCAAATGGATCTAAATATCCATGCTTATGAAGCTCGCCAAGTCTTTCTTTATTAATGTGACCAAGTCTGCAATGTCATAAGAAAGCGTCATTCATAACTGAGTGCTTTCTTTTATTAGTGTGATAAGTATTCAGAATTGTATTTTGATTAAGAATATAGATGCCATTGCACAATGTTCCATAAGCAATCAACTTTTGATTAAATATGATATTCATAACATTGTTCTCCAACTTAAATACATATCCATCTTTATCTAATAAAGATATGGATATTATATTACACATCATAGTTGGTACAAAATAGCAGCTATTTAAAATCAAAACGTTTCCATTTGGTAAAGCTAGATGAAAATCCCCTACTGCAAGTGCTGCAACTATTGCACCATTACCAACTTGCATAGTCATCTCTCCAGCTCCAAGTTTTCTATAACTTTTAAGTCCCTGTAACAAATTACAGATGTGAGATCCTGATCCGGTATCTAATACCCAGGATGTATGATTTATAGAAAAACAATTCTGAGTAACAAACACACCTGTAGATGAAGCAACAACTTGCTTATTCTTGGTGAGTGAGGCTAGGTATTCTGGGCAGTTCCTTTTCCAATGTCCTGACTTATGACAATGGAAGCATTCTGCTGTCATCATTTTTGCCTTTCCTTTATCCTTCTTGACAGCCTTCTTAACACCTTTCCTTGGTTTAGTAGTTTTCTTCATTCCTTTTTTCTTAGCAACCAATTTGCCAGAAGAGGAAGAAGATTGCCCTATAGCCAAGACTGGTGTTTGTCCCTTTTTCAAAGAACTTTCTTCCTGTCTTAACAAATTAAGCAAGGCAGGAAGAGTGGGCTCCAGATCCATCATCAAAAACTGTGATATGAATCGGGAGTATGCTGGTGTCAAGGACTGCAGAATGATATCTGTATATCTATCTGCATCTAGGCCTACGTTCAAAAGTTCAAGCTCATTGACATAGGCGATCATTTTGAGGACATGATCCCCAACAGAAGATCCCACAGTCATTTTCGTCTGGAACAGATTCCTAGACGCCGCGTACTTCATTTGTCGCGGTTGCTCGCCATACAGTTCTTCTGTATTACGAAATATGGATCTGATATCCATATTCTCATGTTGTCTCTGATGGACCAAATCCATAGAGGCAATGGTGAGGCATTGAGCAAGTGAACAATCTTTATCCCATGTATTGCGGATTTCAGTTTCCGCTATAGTGGGTTCTAGGCCTAGAACAGGTTCGGGCGCAGTGAGGACATATGCTACTTTGTCATAAGTTAGGGCAATTTTAACATTCCTCAACCAGTCTTTGTAATTAGGACCGGTTAACTTGTTCTGTTCCAATATGAGTTTTAAACCAGACATAATGGCCTGAAAGAGAGAGAAAAGGTATTTTAGCAGATGTTCAATACATAAAATAGATTTGGTTTATTTTTATCTAAGTTATGCCTCCCACTATTTTTCGAGTCCCTCAAAACCTTATAATAGGTGATCGGAAAACAACTCATTGTTTTCAAGTGGGATCAAGATCCAATTATCATTGAATGCATCAAACCGAAGAGAATGTTCCTAGTCAGACTGAATTTCCAGTTTCGGGTTTCGGGTTTCGGGTTTCGGGTTTCGGGTTTGCTGCTATATATATACATGATATATCACGAAAATCACCTCTTTTCTTCTGTTTTACAAACCCTAGCAGCCCCCCCTCTTCTCTCTCAAACCCTAGATCCGTTCTTGGTGATTTTTGAGGAGTCTCGAAGGGTTTCAGCGGGATTTGGAGCGATTCTATCGAAGGAGGAGCATGCTCACGCGTGTTCAGGAGTTCTACAATACCCCCTCAGGCGAGTAACATCTCGCCCAATCCTCTCCCATGTTTTTAAAAGTTTACAAACGTTTTTCATGAGTTTTATTGAGCCTAAGACTTATTTTCAAGTATAAATTAATGCTCTTAATAGGGTGAATGCTAGAAATCATGTGTTTCAGATTTGAAAACCTCACCAACGAGTTTTTGATAAAAACCCAGATCTGGAGTTTTATTTAAAGAATAAAAATATGAGTTTTATTTTGATTTAATGCTTTCTTTCATGTATAGGAGTTAAATATGAGTTTTAACCTACAAGAGAATCGTTTCTCATGATAAATATGTTTTTCTCACTGTATCATAGTCTAGAATTGATAGCTATAAAGATGTAGATCAGTGTAATGGAAGGATGGATCGATTTGGTGAATATAACTTGTGATATATGCAGATTTCAGCCCGTAAGTCGAATAACGACTCATCACGAGTCGACTCATCAGGTTGAGTCGACCCATGACTGTCATGAGTCGACTCACGAAGTCCAGTTGTGTTGTCTTTTTACTTCTGCTGAGTCGACTCGTCAGCATACGAGTCGACCCATAAGTCATGAGTCGACCCATGACTATCATGAGTCGACTCACAAAGTCCTTTTCTGTTATCAAATGTGTTCTGTTGAGTCGACTCATATTTGAGCACGAGTCGACTCATCGCAGTACTTTCTTTCTGTTTCATTCGTGCTTCTGTTTAAATCACCTGTTGGGTATAAATAAGTATATATGCATATAGTGATTATGATTTCACCTGTACGTGTGAGATGACACTTCGAACACGAGTTTAAGTCCGTACAGTAGGGTATGTACGGGAATAACACATGCATACTTTTCTTATACGCAGTCCTCGTGTTGGACTATAATCCATTAAAGTCCTCGTGTTGGACTATAATCCATTAAAGTCCTCGTGTTGGACTATAATCCATTAAAGTCCTCGTGTTGGACTATAATCCATTAAAGTCCTCGTGTTGGACTATAATCCATTAAAGTCCTCGTGTTGGACTATAATCCATTACAGTCATGTTTTAGACTTTTGAAAAACCTTGAGCATATTACTTATCTCAGTTGGGTTCACGACATATTGTATTAGGCCGGGGCATGATAGCTACTTAGGTTGTACATGACATCTATTGTAGCTTTGTCATGTTTACTTTTCATCGGTATAGATGGGTATGTATTCTTTTCTTTATTTGTTTCTTGTGACCAACCTCGGGTTTAATATTTAGGGATCTACAATTTGAGATACAAGGTATATACATGAGGGTTTCCTTGTTTGGATTATTTCGCTCGACGTACCTATGCTCGTGTTGTATTTCCCTAAGTACTAAAACCCATTAATGTTTGTGTAAATGATTTATATTATTGTATATTAATTGTATTTTTCATGTACAATGAGCCCTATCCCTTGGGGTTGGTTGTGATGTTGCTCGCTAGCGCTTTGACGCTCGTTGTCCCTCCCCCTTTCAGGTAACGAGCCAGGAGCCCGGAGAATCGCAGGTTGATGGCGATGTACTTTAGCTTCAGCCGTCTATTTAGTTATATTTCCTTTTGAGCTCCACTATAGATTTTTGTGTAGACATGTGAGAGTTTTATTCTAGAAGTTGTAAAGGCTGTGTGCCTTATTTCCTCTTGTCAGACATTATGTATTTGAGACTTATTGAGAACTCCAGTTCATATATTTCAAACATTTACTTGTATTCCAGTATTTTAAAATGTCAAAATATTAATTTGATCTCTATTACTTCATCAGTTAATTCTTGTATAATCTTTTACTTGCTTTGTACTACACCTGTTGTTGATTCCACTAGAGATATAGTAATTGTGATGGTAAAACATGTTATTGCACGGTGTGGTGCATGGCAAGTTTGACATCTCTGGTTTTACCTCGGACTGCAGCCTTGTGTGAACCCAGGGGCGTCACAGTTGGTATCAGAGCTCTAGTTCCAGTATCCTTAGGATCATCCTGTGTCGAGTCGTGGAGCTAGGTTAGAGTTTCTTAGGATTCATGTGTAGAGTCCGCTAAGGATTTCCTAGTATGAGTGAGGACGAAGTACGCGTATATCTCAAAATTTTGAGAAATTTTTTTTTTTGACAACTATTTTATGTTGATTGAAGGTATTTGCGCGAATACTATGTGTTATAAATTCGTATTGTGATACGTTGTGTATATATATATATATATATATATATATTTAGTTATTTATTTTTTTTATTATCTCACTTACTGTGATAATTAAGCACTCCTTTTGATATTATAAATATCGAAACGAGGATGTGGTCGAGGTAAAACTCGTACCTGGAGAACTGGACATGCAGAGCCGAGCCGCAGCAGGTTTCATAGTATTTGATTGACTTTATGGCACTGTTAGCAACAATATCTTACAACACTCGAGAATCTAGAAGTGTGTCTGTCACCGTCAGCAGTACTACTTTCAGGAGTTCCATCGCCGGTTGTACCCATCGTGAAAGTAAAGAAGCAATACTTATGAAGGCACCACCATCACAATCAGCTGTTGATAGAGCCGCAGAGCAGGAGGTTTAGTTCTGAAAGAATAAGAAAGATATCAGACAATGAGAACAACAAAGTTTCAAGGCGTAGTTAGATGTATGTAAAAATTTCTTGAAACGTCGACTTAATACCAAGCAGAAGTTAGATGATTTCAGCATTGAGGACATCGCTGGAGAATCGTAACAACATCCAGATTTTTGACAGGGTAGCGATTATCACCAATTTGGGAGAATTCTAGCAGCGGGAGAATGATTTTAACCTAGCAACAATGACAATATAAGAAAGGAGCACAATATGATTCGAAAGCACCGAAGTAGCGCAGAATTTGGAGTATATGTTACAATCACAACAAGATCGAACAAAGAGCAAAAGAATTGTCGCAGTACACCAGCAGGGAGCCAGTAAGATAGAGGTCACGGACGATAGTCTCAGAGTCGTAATTATAGCCAGCAGTGGGGAAATGAGGCATTACGTGTTAATCCGAGGATTAAGGGTCAGTAGGCCATATTTGCATTATCCAGGAGATTCTTGAAGGACAAATGGTCCCATATATTCTGCATCGCCAGCAGAGTTTATTCAGCAATACCGCGTGATTAGGGTACGGGTGGAGCTTTCTTCGTGATTTCTTTTTCAGCTCGGATCTAATTTAATTTAGAAAATTCGGTTATCTTTCATACCTCCGTGGGTAGGCTTCAGCTTGTAGCACATTCTTTAGATATTCCGTTATCAGTATCTACTCCTCTAGGGGAGGTGTCCACTCTATCTATAGGAGATATGTCATCAGATTAGATGAGTCAGAGTTTGTTGTCGATTTGATAGCGTTGTATACGTCCGGGTTCGATGTTATCCTTAGTAAGGTTTGGTTATCCTCCTACCAGGCTAGTATTGACTACTTTATGAAGATAGTCAATTTGCGAGCGTCCGATGGGTCCGAGATTATTGTAGCAACCTCTCAGGGCTACCGTTTTGCGGAGTTGTTTCTGGCGTACATCGAGGAGGCAATGCGATGGGATCTGAGTATTGATTTATTGGAGACTAGAGTTGTCTCAGAGTATCAGGATGTCTTTCAGGACATACCTGAGTTACATCCTATGTGAGAGGTTGAGTTTTGTATTGAGTTACAGTCGGGCACAGCCCCGATATCCCACGCACCCTATCGTATGGCACCAGCTGAGATGAGAGAGTTTTAGACCTATTTGGACGAGTTGTTAGCTCAGGGTTTTATTTGTAGGAGTTATTTCTCCGTGGGGCGCACCGGTCCTCTTCGTGAAGAAGGATGGTAATATGAGATTGTGCATTAATTATAGAGAGCCGAATAAGGTCACTATCCAGAATAGGTACTCATTTCCCAGGATTGATGACTTGTTCGACTAGTTACAGAGAGCGTAGTATTTCTCAAAGTTTGATCTTCATTCTGGTTATCATAGTTGCGGGTCCGGGAGATGGATTTTCCCTAAAGCCGTTTTTCCTGATTCGATATGAACCTTTCGAGTTTCTGGTCATGCCATTTGGGTTGACTAATGCTCCCGTGGTATTCATGGATTTGATGAACGGGGTTTTTTCATCCCTTCTTGGACCAGTTTGTAATTTTCTTTATCAATGATATTCTCATTCATTCGAGATCGGAGGCAGAACACAAGCAGCATCTACGGTTAGCTTTGAGGACTCTACAGGAGCATCAGTTTTATGCTAAATTTAGCAAGTGCGAGTTTTGGCTTTCAGGAGTCAGATTTTTCGGCCACGTCATCAGCAGATAGGACATAGCAGTGGATCCGGCTAAGGTTACAGCAGTTCTTAATTTGGAACCGCCGAAGATGATGACAGAGATTCGAAGCTTCTTGGGTTAGTCGGTTATTACAGGAAGTTCATCCTAGACTTCTTGAAGATTTCGGCGCCACTTACATGCCTTACGAAGAAGGGTGTACAGTTTATTTGGAACACGGAGTGCCAAAAGGCCTTTGATACTTTAAAGACTAAGTTGACCACAGCGCCGGTTTTGACTATTCCGAGCAACGACAGGACATACGTTGTTTACACAGATGCATCATTGGCAGGTTTAGGAGGCATCTTGATGCAGACTCAGAGGATAGAAGCATATATCTCATGACAATTTAGGGTGCACGAGCAGAACTACCCCACTCGTGATTTAGTGTTAGCAGCAGTGATAAAGGGGAATGATTCAGTTTGGGTCATTGTGGACCGGTTGACGAAGTCAGCACATTTTATCCCAGTAAGGACTACTTATACAGCTGAGGCGTATGCGAGTGTCTTCATTCGGGAGATAGTTCGACTGCACGGGGTTCCAGATATGATTGTGTCGGATCGAGGATCGGTTTTCACTTCGTATTTTTGGAGGAGTTTTCAGGACTCGTTTGGCAGCAAGCTATCTTATAGCAGTGTATTCCACCCACAGACAGATGGTCAGACGGAGAGGGTGAACCAAGTGTTGGAGGACATGTTACGAGCATGCGTCATTGACTTCCAAGGTAGCTAGGAGGATCATATCTCACTGATAGAGTTCGCTTATAACAATAGTCATCAAGCGACGATCGGTATGGCTCCGTATGATGCATTGTACGGGAGACCATGTAGATCACCGATATGTTGGGCAGAGCCGGATGACAGTTTAATGCTTGGGCCAGAGCTTAGGAGATAGATTACTGAGAAAGTAACATTGATCAGAGAACAGATTCTAGCCGCTTAGAGTCAGCAAAAGAGCTATGCAGATAAGAGATGAGGACATTTAGAGTTTTAGATTTGAAGAGTTAGTTATGCTGAAAGTATCGTTTATGAAAGATGTTCAGCGATTCGGAAGGCGGAGAAAGCTTGAGTTGAGATATATTGGACCGTTTCGGATTTTGGAGCTTATTGGGGCTGTTTCATATAGACTAGACTTTCCAGCATTGATGTCTAGTGTACATAAAGTATTTCATATTTTAATGTTCAAGAAGCAATTACATAATGAAGAGTAGCAGTGAGTGTTGAACACATCAGAGATTTAGCTTTAGGATGATTTGATTACGATTGAAATCTCAGTTTGAAGCTTCTTGGGTTAGTCGGTTATTACAGGAAGTTCATCCTAGACTTCTTGAAGATTTCGGCGCCACTTACATGCCTTACGAAGAAGGGTGTACAGTTTATTTGGAACACGGAGTGCCAAAAGGCCTTTGATACTTTAAAGACTAAGTTGACCACAGCGCCGGTTTTGACTATTCCGAGCAACGACAGGACATACGTTGTTTACACAGATGCATCATTGGCAGGTTTAGGAGGCATCTTGATGCAGACTCAGAGGATAGAAGCATATATCTCATGACAATTTAGGGTGCACGAGCAGAACTACCCCACTCGTGATTTAGTGTTAGCAGCAGTGATATTTTCACTGAAGTCACGAGACATTACTTGTATGGAGTGCAATTTGAGTTGTTCATCGACCACCAGAGTTTGAAGTATCTCTTCTCCCAGAAGGATCTCAACCAGAGACAACGGCAGTGGATTGAGTTTATTGAGGACTATGAATTCGCGATTCAGTACATCCAGGAACAACTAAGATGTAAAAGGACTTAAAGAGACACTTTTGGTGGAGTGATAGGCGTAGGAAGATTTCAGAGTATGTAACTAAGTGTCGTACCTATCAGCAAGTGAAGGTGGAACATCAGAGACCGGTAGGAACACTTCGGTCTTTACCCATTTCGGAACAAAAGTGGCCGGGCATTTTTATGAACTTTATTGTAGGGTTGCCGAAGTCGAAGAAAAAAAAATTATGTTTGGGTGATAATGGATAGACTAATAAAGTCAGCACATTTCATTCCAGTGAGGACTACTTATACCGCCGAGGCATATGCGAGGATATTTGTTGGGGAGATAGTTGACTTCATGAAGTTTCAGACACGATTGTATCGGATCGAGATGGATGGTCAGACGGAAAGAGTAAATCAGATGTTGGAGGACATGTTGCGGGCTTATGTCATTGACTTTCAAGGTAGATGGAAGGAATCATATTCTACTGATAGAGTTCACTTATAACAACAGTTATCAAGCGATAATTGGTGTGACCCCGTACGAAGCATCGTATGGGAGGCATTGCAGATCGCCTGTATGTTGGATAGAGCCGGATGATAGTTTAATGCTTGGGCCAGAGCTTATGAGACAGATTACTAAGAAAGAAACATTAAGCAGAGAACATATTCTAGCCGCTCAGAGTCAGCAAAAGAGCTATGTAGATAAGAGATGAGGACATTTAGAGTTTTAGATTTGAAGAGTTAGTTATGCTGAAAGTATCGTTTATGAAAGACGTTCAGCGATTCGGAAGGCGGAGAAAGCTTGAGTTGAGATATATTGGACCGTTTCGGATTTTGGAGCTTATTGGGGCTGTTTCATATAGACTAGACTTTCCAGCATTGATGTCTAGTGTACATAAAGTATTTCATATTTTAATGTTCAAGAAGCAATTACATGATGAAGAGCAGCAGTGAGTGTTGAACACATCAGAGATTTAGCTTTAGGATGATTTGATTACGATTGAAATCTCAGTTTGTATACTTGCTAGAGAAGACAAGAAATTTAGAAACAAGATTTTTTTTCCCTTGGTGAAAATTCAGTGGAGCCGGAAAGGAGTTGAGGAGGTTTCTCGGGAGCGCGAGGAGGATATACATAGCGACTACCCACAATTGTTTGATCAAGTAAATTAAATTTTTGTATGACTTGTTTATGGCTTATGGTTACCTGTATGGTGATGTTTATACTTAACACTAAAATGAGGGTATTAACACTTATCTCCTAAGTACTTGGAACATATGGTATATATATGAGGGGTTCCTTGTTTGGATTTTTCGCTCGATGTACTGGTTCCATTTAATTAGGAGTTAAGTGGGGATATTTACATTTTTGATGGTTAAGTGTAGACATCGAAGATGATTTTTGGGAGCGCGAAGATGTTATGCCGCGCGACTTCCTACACCTGTTGAGGAAGTGGATTGATTAATGTGTGCGATTATTTGTGTGGTTATATTTAGATTTAATGCTAGAATGAGGATATTTTCACTTAATTCTTAATCTTTTGGAACACATGGTATATAAATGGGGGGTTCCTTGTTTGGATTTTTCGCCCGACGTACTAGTTCCATTCGATTAAGGGTTGAGTGGGAATATAGTCATCCTAGATTGTTAAATATAAATATCCCTATATGCTTATCAAGAGTAAATATTCTGAGATGTTTATATTTGTGGTTGCGGGTTGAATTAGACCCTCTACGTGCTTCTCTAGTATTATTATTTGCTTAAGTATGATTTCTGAATTTCGAGGACGAAATTCTTTTAAGGGGGAAGAATGTAAAACCCCAAAATTTTGAATATTTTGTGATAAATGGAAAAGTGTATAATACCAAAGTTGTAGGTATCTTCAATAGCTTTCCAACAAATCTTATATCACCTTATTCCGAGATCGTATGAGGAAGTTATAGCCAATATACCGAAGAGAATGTTCCTAGTCAGACTGAATTTCCAGTTTCGGGTTTCGGGTTTCGGGTTTCGGGTTTCGGGTTTGCTGCTATATATATACATGTTATATCACGAAAATCACCTCTTTTCTTCTGTTTTACAAACCCTAGCAGCCCCCCCTTCTCTCTCAAACCCTAGATCCGTTCTTGGTGATTTCTGAGGAGTCTCGAAGGGTTTCAGCGGGATTTGGAGCGATTCTATCGAAGGAGGAGCATGCTCATGCGTGTTCCGGAGTTCTACAATACCCCCTCAGGCGAGTAACATCTCGCCCAATCCTCTCCCATGTTTTTAAAAGTTTACAAACGTTTTTCATGAGTTTTATTGAGCCTAAGACTTATTTTCAAGTATAAATTAATGCTCTTATTAGGGTGAATGCTAGAAATCATGTGTTTCAGATTTGAAAACCTCACCAACGAGTTTTTGATAAAAACCCAGATCTGGAGTTTTATTTAAAGAATAAAAATATGAGTTTTATTTTGATTTAATTCTTTCTTTCATGTATAGGAGTTAAATATGAGTTTTAACCTACAAGAGAATCGTTTCTCATGATAAATATGTTTTTCTCACTGTATCATAGTCTAGAATTGATAGCTATAAAGATGTAGATCAGTGTAATGGAAGGATGGATCGATTTGGTGAATGTAACTTGTGATATATGCAGATTTCAGCCCGTAAGTCGAATCACGACTCATCACGAGTCGACTCATCAGGTTGAGTCGACCCATGACTGTCATGAGTCGACTCACGAAGTCCAGTTGTGCTGTCTTTTTACTTCTGCTGAGTCGACTCGTCAGCATACGAGTCGACCCATAAGTCATGAGTCGACCCATGACTGTCATGAGTCGACTCACAAAGTCCTTTTCTGTTATCAAATGTGTTCTGTTGAGTCGACTCATATTTGAGCACGAGTCGACTCATCGCAGTACTTTCTTTCTGTTTCATTCGTGCTTCTGTTTAAATCACCTGTTGGGTATAAATAAGTATATATGCATATAGTGATTATGATTTCACCTGTACGTGTGAGATGACACTTCGAACACGAGTTTAAGTCCGTACAGTAGGGTATGTACGGGAATAACACATGCATACTTTTCTTATACGCAGTCCTCGTGTTGGACTATAATCCATTAAAGTCCTCGTGTTGGACTATAATCCATTAAAGTCCTCGTGTTGGACTATAATCCATTAAAGTCCTCGTGTTGGACTATAATCCATTAAAGTCCTCGTGTTGGACTATAATCCATTAAAGTCCTCGTGTTGGACTATAATCCATTACAGTCATGTTTTAGACTTTTGATAAACTTTGAGCATGTTACTTATCCCAGTTGGGTTCACGACATATTGTATTAGGCCGGGGCATGATAGCTACTTAGGTTGTACATGACATCTATTGTAGCATTGTCATGTTTACTTTTCATCGGTATAGATGGGTATGTATTCTTTTCTTTATTTGTTTCTTGTGACCAACCTCGGGTTTAATATTTAGGGATCTACAATTTGAGATACAAGGTATATACATGAGGGTTTCCTTGTTTGGATTATTTCGCTCGACGTACCTATGCTCGTGTTGTATTTCCCTAAGTACTAAAACCCATTAATGTTTGTGTAAATGATTTATATTATTATGTATTAATTGTATTTTTCATGTACAACGAGCCCTATCCCTTGGGGTTGGTTGTGATGTTGCTCGCTAGCGCTTTGACGCTCGTTGTACCTCCCCCTTTCAGGTAACGAGCCAGGAGCCCGGAGAGTCGCAAGTTGAGGATGACCCTTACTAGTGTCTACTATCCTCTTTTTAGATGTATTTATTTTTGTACTCCACTTGAGACATTTTAGACTTGAGAGGTTTATGTTCTAGAGTTATAAAGGCTGTTTGCCTTATTTCCTGTATCAGACATTATGTACTTTGAGACATGTTGAGCTCTCCAGATCTTTATTATTCATTTCAGACTTTGACTGTGTACTTCAGCTTATTTTTGATTTATGAGATGTATTTATTTGAGTCCTATCATTCCATTAAGCAATTGTTGTATAATCTTTTACTTGCTTTGTACTACACCTGTTGTTGATTCCACTAGAGATATAGTAATTGTGATGGTGAAACATGTTATTGCACGGTGTGGTGCATGGCAGGTTTGACATCTCTGGTTTTACCTCGGACTGCAGCCTTGTGTGAACCCAGGGGCGTCACAGCTATAGTGGGTTCTAGGCCTAGAACAGGTTCGGGTGTAGTGAGGACATATGCTATTTTGTCATAAGTTAGGGCAATTTTAACATTCCTCAACCAGTCTTTGTAATTAGGATCGGTTAACTTGTTCTGTTCCAATATGAGTTTTAAACCAGACATAATGGCCTGAAAGAGAGTGAAAAGGTATTTTAGCAGATGTTCAATACATAAAATAGATTTGGTTTATTTTTATCTAAGTTATGCCTCCCACTACTTTTCGAGTCCCTCAAAACCTTATAAGAGGTGATCGGAAAACAACTCATTGTTTTCAAGTGGGATCAAGATCCAATTATCATTGAATGCATCAACCTTGGCGTATGTTAACAAATTGACACATTCAATAATTGGTAGACAACTTTTGTCTTTTACACTCTTATAATTCTTGATATGATTTTACCCCTAGTCTGACGTATGCCAAAAAATCATAAAATGCTAGTCAAGTTTGTACCCATCATTTCTTGACTGGCTTAAATTTAACTTATGCAAACTCTTGACGTATGCCAACAAAGTTGCATAACCAACTTAAGCTATCCTTATATCTTATATACAGATGAATACTATTCAGCCATAGAATAGTTATGCCTTGACGTATGCCAACAAACATAGTATTTATAAGCTTAATAGTATTTAACTAAAATAATGGTGGGTTACGGACGATTTCTCAAATCTTTTACCGTAATCGAACTTGATATAGTTTAAAGATGCTCTATATTTATACTTGCAATAATTAAACTAGCCAGGAAAGCGCAAGATTGGTGGGAGGGTTCTGAGCTATTCACCGGGAATATTTATCGGACCTTAATTAAGTAACCACTTCTCTTTAAGACTATAGCGCGAAAGATTGGGCATCACCCCTAATCTTAAGTTGGGCATCACCCCATGAGCTATATCTCATAATTACTTTCCTTGACACTAGTTAAAAGCTCATTCTAAATACATCTCTTTTAACTGCTTTAGGTTTATTTATCTTTCACACTAACACTATGTTAATGTCGATCTCACCACTCTATGGTCAATAAACTCTTATTGCCATGTCTCACAAAGTTTAAAAAATGAGTTTTTATAATAAAAACTATTCTCTAGTGAGATAGAGATATAAACTTTGCAAAAAATAGCACCCAATTGTATTGACATCTACAATTTGGGGCACAACCAACATATCAACATATGTAATGTAAAACTTATATAGAATGGTAGTGGACAACTAAAGAAAATAAAATGCAACTACACTAATTACATTTTAGCAAGCCATATGCAACTCTTTGCGGTGCTTGCTCCCTTGCAAACTCTGTATTATTACAATCATATAAATATAGGACGTGCAAGCTCCATTTATAATGGAAAAACCATCTCGTAGAATGGGTAATAATATTGCATTAAATGTAAAGCAAAAGCTATAAATAAAATAACTAAACTAAGCAACCATACCCCCCCACACCCGAACAAGGGCCTATACCCGTAGGCGTAGCCCATGATCGGTGAGCAAGTGCCTAAACCCGTAGGCGTAGCCCATGCTCGGGGAGGGAAGAGGTCGTAAATAATTATTACATTTCTAACTTTATTACATCAATACAAAACATACAAGAGAATAGTTGTCCACTACCATCCATAAACATAACATCCATGCAAGATGATAAATCATATAACTTAATCAACATTAAGAAATATGCATCTATCTAGTTATGCAACATATTGGAAACTAGATAGCATAAGGATTATCCAAACTCAAAAAAGACTAACAAGCTTCTAACATACAACTACACTAGTTGTAATTAATTATTTTACAAGATAACTTGAATTAATTAACTAGTTTCATCTAAACTAGAAATTAGAATCAAGAACAAGGTCCTCCATGAGTTAGATATACATGTTAAGATTCAATTAGATGAAACCATGGTTCTGATACCATGAAGGAAATCGTGCTATGTCTACATGCATAATACACAGCGGAAGACATGTATGTACAAAAATACTAAGCATGTAGAGAGCATGAAATATTCATATGGATCGTCTAATTAAATCTAACATGATCCTTATTATTAAGTGAGCATACAAGAGTTAGAAAGTCATACTTTTGTAGCGTGATTCGATGGAAGATCGAATAACCCCTAGCTCTTGCTCCTTGTAGTAGAAAATCTCCTCATAGTGGATCTCCAAGTCTTCAAGTGGGCTTGATAAAATGAGAGTCTTCTTAAGACACAAGGCAAGATATCCACCCCGGGGTTCTTAAAATCCTACTACTTCCTCTTGCTCAAAGATTGCTAAAGTTTAGTAAGAGGAGAGCTCTCTTTTATTCTCTTATAGAAAAAAACACTTAGCCAATTTTTCATTAACCTTTCCATAAGAAAAAGAGCTCGTATTTATAGAGTGAAATGTATTCATGATATGAATGACTCATCCTATGAGTCATGCAATGAATCATTAAAAATTAATGATTAATCAAGTGAGTCATGCAATGAATCATCTTATGAATCATTACATTTCAAAACCATGTGCTAATAAACCATGTGCTCAAACCATACCACTAAGTGACTCATCTCATGACTCATTATGCATGGTATGTGTATTTCATAAATGAGAATACCAAATTATTATCACTAATACAGTATTTCATAAATACGGTATATAGTATTATTCCAATCTTTAACTAATTAGTCACTATATGACCAAATAAATCAAGAGTTGACCAAAAGTCAACTATTGACAAAAAAGTCAACTAGTTGACTAAAAGTTAACTTTATGGGAAAAATACTTGAATTCATTTCCTAAGCACATAGCATTCCGATTTTACCGATATACATAACTGTTTATGTGTATACGGAAGAAATCATATATGTGTATCAATCATACGCATCACTCCATAAATTGGGTTTCATAGGATTCAAGTACGCGCTTTGTGTGACTCTAGGGCCCAACTTAAAAAACTCGGTAGTGGATCATATCCATAAGTACAACAGAGGTGCTAGCTACACATGAAGACCACCCGGGTATAAGTTGTGATAAAGGTCTGCAAGATGCTTATCCAATTTTATCAGGACCACTCAATGATAATACCGTACAGTCCGGTCTCTTCGTCAAACCATGTCAAACTATTGAGCCTAGGGTATGGCAAACTGTCAAACCCTAATAGCTTGATTAGTGTTTATTGATATTAAACTCATAACCTATAAGATCAAACTGACACTCAGTTTATCTTATTCACCTTGGCCAAGGATTTCCAGGCTATAGTTATATCAAACAATCTTATGACATCAACCCCTATACTGGGAGAGACGAATCCCTTCTTGGCATCTCAATATCTACTTATGTCTCGGGATGTACCCAACAAGAACCGTTATGCACAATTCAATAAGAACTGTGGTTAGGTAAAAGTCTAAATACATCTTTACTGACATATAAGATATTGCACTCATGCCTCAGGTCAAGAGACTACTATGTACTATATCACTTGAGAACTTCTATTTGACAGTTAAGTATATTACCAACTAGATGTTCTCGGCGAGTCGTTCAGTCAACTCATTCACTAATGAGTCACCTGTATACTGTATCTTGATGTCTCACATCAATGATCTAAGAGATTGATCATCTCCTTCAAAAGGAGAAATAAAGCATACACTAGTCTAAACCAAAGTGATGATGTCTTATCTCAACACTTCATCAACTAGGAACATTTTAGAATATACGTTACCGACTAATCAGATCTCTTCATTACGATCACTATCCGAAATGTCTGATAGTCTAGTATTTATTCTAAGAACATTATCTGTATTTTTAGAACATCAGATAAATCTGATCAAAATAGCATACTATCATTTTGAACAAGGATGTTATATACATATAGTTCCTGTTACAATATACAATAATTGCCTGCAGGGCACCTATATCTAACAAAATGGTTCCTTCCATTTTAGCTCGAACTTCCCTTTCTTCTTGGAGTTTAAAATCATTGGGTGTTGAATGGAAAGAACCAAGTCACCTTTCTTGAATGTGCGGTATCTAATTTTTTTATCGAATGCTTTGGAAATCCGAGCTTGATAAAGTTCTTTGTGTTGTTGAGCCAGTAGTCGCTTTTCGTCTAGTGCTACTAGTTCTTCAAGACGTCAGCGATGACTTTCTTCCGTTGTCATGCCAGTTGCAAGTGCTATTTGTAGAGACGGGATTTGGATTTCCAATGGTAATACGATTTCACATCCATATACTAAGGAATATGGTGTCGCTCCTGTTGGCGTGTGAACCGTTGTGCAATAGGCCCATAAACTTTGACCCAGTTTCTCATTCCAGTCTCTTTTATTTGTTGAAACCACCTTAGTGAGAATTCTGATGATTGTCTTGTTGAAAGCTTCTGCTTGCCCGTTAGCAACAGGGTTATAAGTTGTTGAAGCCAAATTCTTAATCCTGAATTTATCACAGAATTGAGTGAAGGCTTGGCTAACGAACTGAGGCCTGTTATCATGGACGATACGCCTCGGAATGTCGTATCTGTATATGATGTGATGTTTTAAGAATTTAACAATATCACTCATCTTAACTTCTCTCCACAGGATTGCTTCTGCCTATTTAGAGAAGTAATCAGTTATCGCTAAAATAAAACAATGTCCCTTGGAAGAGGGTGGGGTTATTGGGCCAACAATGTCCATACCCAATATTTTAAAAGGCCATGAAGTGGCTGACGGGTGAAGATGCTCAGGCGGTTGATGCATGTAGTTAGCATGTATCTGGCAGGCGTGGCATCGTTTGGCATAATTAACAACGTCCTGTACTATGTTAGGCCAGTAATAACCTAATCTACGCAGTCAATCCTATAATTAAGGGCCTGGATGATGAGCTCCACAGATGCCATCATGAGCTTCCTTAAGAGCTTTTTTTGCTTCTCTATTTGACAAACAGTGAAGCAATAGTCTGTCATACGATCTTCGGTATAAAGTTTGAGATTGGGCATCGTAGTAGAATCTAGGTGCTCGTCTACAAATAGATTCTTTTTCCTTGATGTCTTCAGGTAATAAACTGTATAATACATAATCAATGATCAAAAATTGCTAATCTTTAGGTTCGAGCGTTGCGGGCTCATCTTCAATTGCGTTGATCTGCAACGTATACTTCGATTTGAATAATTGTCTGCTTGTTACTGTGATTTGTTGAGTAGCTCCTTCAGGTAGAACCAACATGGCCGCAAGCGACGCTAATGTGTCGGCATAGTATTCTTGAGACGAGGTACATAGTCAATGTAGAAACCCTCAAAGGATTCGGCCAATGCAATCGCTTCCGTATGATAAGGGATGAGATCCTCATTCCTAACTTCATATTCTCTCTTCATCTGATTAACGATGAGTTGTGAGTCACCATATGCTTCTAAATGCTTCACCCCCAACTATTTAGCTATATCAAAGCCGACTAACAAAGCATTGTATTCGGCTACATTATTAGAGCATGGCTATGTTAGAGAAACGGCTCGTTGTAGCACATGATTTTGTGGAGAGATAAATACTACCACCACTCCAGCAATAACTCGACCAGCAGGGCTTGCTCTTACTGCACCATCAAAATATAGTTGACATACCTGCTCTTTAGAAACAACATTGGCTTCATACGTTTTATCTGGTATGTCCTGATACAATTCCACCTTCCCCTTCAATGGATGGTTGGCCATAAGATCACAAATAGCTTGACCTTTCACTACCTTTTGAGGTTTGAAATGAATATCATATTGGGAGAGCAACAATGCCCATCTAGCGAGTCGCCAGTTCAACGCGCTAGGTTGTGTCATGAATACCCGAATAGGATTGATCTGGGAAATGACATGTATGATTTGCCCAACCAAATAATATTGCATCTTCTGGACTGTGAAGACCAGTGCCAAACATTCTTTCTCAATAAGAGGATAATGAGGTTCAGCAACCGATAAAGTCCTACTGAGATAGTAGATAGCTTGCTCATGGTCATTTTCATCATCTTGTGCTATGAGTCCTACCAATGTATGATCTGTAGCCCGGATGTATATCAAGAAAGGTTTACCTAACTTTGGTGTGACCAATACAGGTGGATTGGAGAGATGTTTCTTAATCTCTTCAAATGCTTTCTGACAAGCTTCATCCTATATAAAGGATACTCCCTTCTTCATTAGCCTTGAGAATGATTGACATTTGCCTGATAGGTTAGAAATGAACCTGCGAATGTATGCCAATCACCCTTGTAAACCCCAAAGCTCTTTGAGATTTCTAGGAGGTGGTAGCTCTCGGATGGCTTTGACTTTGTCTAGGTCAAGACGAATTTCAATAGTTGTAACCATGAACCAAAGGAATTTACCGCTAGTCATTCCTAAAAATGACTTGGTCGGATTCATCTTAAGTTGATGTGTCCGCATGAGGTCAAACATTGTTTTCAAGTCGTGTAAATGGTTTCCCTTGTCATGACTTTTAACGACCAAGTCATCCACATAAAATTCTATAGTCTTTCGTAGATGTTTTGGAAAATGGAGGTCATGGCACGTTGGTATGTAGCACTAGAATTCTTCAATCCAAAGGGCATTACTATATAGCAGTATATTCCCGAAGGTGTTCGAAAGGTCGTGTGCTTTTCATCATCAGGATACATCTTGATTTGGTTATACCCTGAGAATCCATCCATAAAAGACATCCTTTCAAACCCGCACGTATTGTCAATAATGACGTCCGTGATAGGTAAAGGAAAATTATCTTTAGGACAAGATGAATTCAAGTCTCGAAAGTCAATGCACACTCGAATCTTCTCATTCTTTTTCAGAACAGGGACAATGTTGGCCACCTAATCAGGGTGTTGCTCTTCGCAAATAAACCCTGACTCAATGAGCTTCTTGACTTTAGCTTCAATTGCTTCCATAATTTGGGGCCGAAATCGCCTTTGCTGTTGTTTAACAGGCTTAACGTCTGGTTTAATATTTAAGTGATGCATAGCCACTTGAGGATCGAGACCAGGCATATCCTCATAATTCCAAGCAAAAACGTCAATATACTCTCGCATTAGAGTAATGAGTTCTTCTCTTTCTTCGAGCGACAAACTATCACTTATGAATATGGGTTTAGGATTAATCCCATTTCCCATGTTCACTTCTATCACTTTGTTGTCAGTAGGAGGTTTGTGTTGTTTGAAGCGGTGTTCCCACTTTATGCCTAGCTGTCGGCTTAGTGGATCATCAAGCAGAGGTAATTGATCATCTTCTTAATTTTCTATTGGAGATGTTGAGGTCATGTTGGCTATAAGTGCCTTGAATACAGCTCCTATACTGGTGTCAGACTCCTAGCAACTGGATTCAGAAGATGAGCTACAAGAATCACCATCTGACTCTCCATTGGCTCCAAAACACAGCGTGAATGGTAGAGATTCATAACCTAACCCACTACGAGTTTTATGATAGTAATCCTCTGACTTTTCTTCCGTGACATAAGCGGATCGGACTGGTGTCCGGATCCCTTTACCAAAATTTAAGCCTTCTTTACGAATGAAATCATATCCCATTTTCTTCATGAGCTTTCAGGTTGTTGGTGTGAAATACAAGAATTGTGGATCTTTTTCCTCCTCGAATTCTTCCAAGAGAGTTTGCGACGGACCGTCACTCTTCCTAAAAATGATGTCTTTTTTGCCATTAACCTTAGCTAGTACTATGAAGACTGCTTGCGAAGCTTCAATTCGTTGCTGATTTGTCACAAAAGATGATCGGATCGGCATGTATAAATTTGATTCAGCATATAATCGGGGTAGAGGATCCGCCGATGTGCTGGTGCTTGTAGCTGGTATGTTAGAATTCAATTCAACACACGATAAGTAAGCTAAATCATCATTATTATTAAAGATAATTCCGCTGTCCTTACAGACAGGATCATTTACATCCAGATTTTCAAGACCGATTACAACGGGTTCAATGTTATTGAAAACAAGACTCTGCTCGTGCTCAGACTCGGTATCGGCTTCATTACCACTGTAGGTGTAAATTTTGATCTCCCGAAAATAGAGAACCTCATTTGTATTAATAAGAAGGCTTATTACCAACTAATCAATCAAAATTATAACAGAAGCAGAGGGAAGGCCCTCCTTGTTTAGTGTGGGGACTTTTCGGTAGCTACAGGATGCTTCGCTCGATGCTTGTGTCGAGTCTGCTTCCCTTGGACGGTTCGACCGAGGTCGCTGGAGAGCTTTAGTACACAATAGAAACTCGGTTTGATGGAGTTTGGGTTCTTGAGTTCGGCGGCGATCAGGGCCCGGAACTGAGAGGGGATGATACAGTGCAAAAGGTTATGCAAAGAGCTTGTCGTCGACTCTTGTGGGAGTCGAGAGCTGGTGGTTCAATTAGCTGATTCAACGATGAGCGAATCGCTGGATGGCTGAGAAACAGCTGAACTTCTTCTTTGTAGTTGGCAGAAGTTCTGAACTGGTCAACTGATCAACCTGTTGAACCTGAACCTCCTCTTTGTGGCCGGAAGAAGTTCTTAAATGGTGGAGAGACGACGTGGTCACTCCTTGAATCATGGGATGTGACCATGTACTGTCAAGAGATGTCTTGCCGCCCATCTGTACTACAAATGGTCACTCGATGGGGTGTGTTTCAAGTCATGTCACGTAGGAGTGGGAAGGCCCCTCCTCGTATGCGAGACAGCGGACGTCCACTACTCGAGTGGATTTGACCAGCCTACTGTGCGCCGGCGGATCTAGCTCTTGACTTGGACCGTTGAGCTGAGTCGCATTTATGAGCGCACAGGTTGATTTGGCGTCTGTACGATCACTTGTACTGTGAGCGGCCACTCGACGGGCCTAGAGTATTGTGCTCTCTCTCTCTCTCTCTTTAGGTCGAAAGAGGTGGGAAAGTGGGTTCCCAGTGTTTGAGTGGGTTTGGACAGCTCGCCGAATGTCGGTGGATCCAGCTCTTGACTCGGACAGCCGAGGTGAGCTGCATTTATGAATGTTCAGGTCGACTCGACACATGCCAGATCACTCGTACTGTGAGCGGCCACTCGACAGGCCTAGAGTACCGTGCCCTCTCCCTTCAGGTCGAGAGGGGTGGGAAAGCCCGCCTCAGCATATGGGGTAGCAAATACCTAGCTATACTGGCGGCCTTGAGGTTTGCTGGCGAATTTGACTACAGACTCGGTCAGGCGAGTTGTGATAAAAGGTGAATTCCCGTGGCTTGGGCGACTTCTCCTTGTAGGAGAATTTCTCGCAAGCTCACGGAGGTATTTTTTACCGTCTACAACCGCTATCTGGTTCTTCAATCAGTGGTACTTCAAATGGCTCACCCTCAAGGTAATGGATAGAATCTGTGAAATAATTCTCTACCCCCTTGAATGGTTGCTTCTCTGTGACCACTGTTTTGACTTCACCACTCTCATCTACATATTTCATGCATTGATGTAGAGTTGATGGAACAATCAGATTATTATGGATCCAAGGCTGACCCAATAACAAATTTTAAGATGTCTCTGCATCAATGACGTAGCAAGTGACGTCTGTCCTCAAGTCACTCATCTGGCATTTGAGTTTGATTTTGCCAAGGGGACGAGTATTGGAAGCATTAAAGTCATAGATGGTGGTTCTCGTCGTTGATAAATGATGTAAAGGGACTTCAAGGTGATGAATGAGCCTCAACGATATGATGCTCAAAGCAGAACCCGGGTCAACCTGAATTCTGTCTATCTGAATGGAGTCGATATACCCCGTGAAGTATAATGGTCTATCGTATTTTGGGTTCCTCACATGCATGTCTTCTTGAGAAAAGGTGATGTGCAGCATTCTTCCTTGAAAGACCTGACAACATTGAGGGCAAGCTTCTTCCAACGTTGATTCGACTAGGTTCGGTGGAAAGTGACTGAGAAAAGCCTTATTATCTGCCAAAGCTTCACGAAGAGCTTCTCTTGTTGATCGAGATAAACACAGAAGTTCAAACAACGTAATCCTCGCTGGGATGTTGGCTAACTGAGCCAACACATCAAACCGAAAAGGATCTTTCGAACTCTCTGGTGCATCTTTCCTGAGTGCTTTGCTGTAACGAAGTTCCTTCCCTTGTGTTTGCTCTGTTACTTCTTTCCCTGATTTGGGTGGTGCAAGTGTTGTTTCCGAGTACTTCTTTAAATACTCTTTTCCTCCGTGTGTTCCTGATATATGCGCAGGTTGTAGGGTGAATGCTGGCTACTCATTTTCAGAGCTGCTAAGTGACGTAGTTTTAACCCCCTTGTCTAGGATGGCTGAAACAGCGTTGCAAGATCTTTGTTCGACTTTAGGCTTCTATAATTTTGTCGATATCCACTGCCTGTCCATTAGCAGGTCAGGGACCACATTACTTCACCTTCAGAGGTAATATAGGGGACCATTCCCTTCTCTTTTTTTGGTGAGGGTCAAGGTTTACAATCCTCGTCTCTGCTTGGGGAATTGGTATCACGCCATCTTGAATTTGCACCTCAGCAAAATCACCGAACTACAATGAAACCATATTTGCAGATACCATCTTTTGCTCGGCCTGAAGGGTCATCACACCTGTATCTAACAAAGCCTGGATCTTATCTTTCAAGACGTAACAAGCTTTGGTTGGGTGGTGCACCATCCTATGATACATGCAGTAGTTAGGATCGTCGGTCCTTGTCACTTCTTCAGTCCGCCTCACCTCTAACAATTTGATATTCTTCATTTTGATCAAAGATGTGAGGATGGAAACTGCATGTTCATCTTTAAAATCATACTTCTTCTGAAAATGATTGTCGGAAGCATTTCCTTTCTGTTTTACAGAAGATTTTAGGGATGGTGATGTCTCAACAGCTAGAGTATCCTTCCCTTTTGATTATTTCTGGGAATTATAGTTGCTTTTACCCCCTTCCCCCCCCCCCCCTCCCTTTTTAGGCTGGTATTCCTGAGGTTCTTCAGCATCTATCCTCTTGAGCATGTTTTCTACCTGCTCTCCCTGCCAAACTAAATCTTTCCATGAACGGGCTTCAAGAGCGCCCATCTTAGACAATATATTGATAGAAAGATTATTACGGCACATCTCCCCAAGAGTAGCTTCAGAAACTTGATAACAAAATGCAACGATTGATTTCTGAATCTCTTGACAAAATCACTGACAGACTCTTGTTGGCCTCTTTGTTTTGATGATGTTTAACAAACAATTTACCACTAATGTTGTTTGTCTAGTGTTGGTATATTTCTATCTATTATAGACAAACAACGAGTTGGAGGATGGATGGAATTGCACTTAAACGAACATATCCAATGGAGGTTGGTGGAATAGTGGTTGAAGCTTATGCATTTCAAAGTTCAAGATCCAAGTTTAGCTTCATCCACAAATATATCAAGTCAAGCCTATTGAAGATCAAGATCAAGCTTTGGTATATTTAGTTTAAATTTTATATTATGTGTGTTAGATACTCTAAGCTCAATATCATATACACACACGTATTTGGTTTCTATGCATATATATAGTTATATATATACATACAAGTGTTTTAGATTTTGATGTTTATATATACATACACGTATTTGGTTTCTAAGCTCAAATATTGTATTCTCAGTTTATAGACTTAACAATCATCATATACATATTTTATCAAGTCTATGTAATCATTGTGCAAAGTTTCAAAACATTGTTTATGTCAAAACATCAAACTTCATGTATATCACTTTTTCATGTTTTGAACACTTTTGCAAAATAATGAGATTTCACAATTGGGAAATGCAAATTGAAAAATTCTTTTTGTAACATGTTCAAAATATCATTTTCAAACATTTTTTAAAGTTTCATCAAGTTTGGAATTGATTTGTTATGTTTAAAGGAATTTACAAATTCACGTTTTCGTTCGTGCACATGTTCATGCATGTTTTACAAAACTGATGAGTTTTTATAAATGGGAAGTGATATTTGAAAATTTCTTTCTCTGACATGTTTATATACATGTTTAGAAACTTTCCTCCAGTTTTTACTATTTTTGGAGTTGATTTACTGTGCCAATTGATTTTACAAAATCGGATATGTTAACAGTTTTTCAGAAACTGTAAATTTGTATTCAAATATTTATTTCTCTCAACTGGGAAAATATTTTTCAGAAATTCTTTCTCTAAAATGTTATTCTACATGTCTAGAACATTCACACAAAATTTCATAATTTTTGGAGTTCATTTACTATTTTAAATTGATTTTACAAAATATCTGCGTACTGCTACAGTAACTCCGGTCGACCGGACCGGTCGACCGGAAATGTCTCTGGAACTTTTCCAGATTTGAACAGTGCGAGTGGTCGACCGGAAAAAAGATCGGTCGACCGCCCAGCTCCCAGAATGCCTATAACGGCTATTTTTTGTATCCGTTGGAGGGGTTTTTGATCTTTTGGTTTGGGCTTTTGTTTGAGGTATTGGGAGGCTATAAATACCCCCTTATACCTCAGTTTTTCATTATCAAAGAAATATTTTAAGAAAGTTTTAAGAAAGTTTTAAACAAGGGTTTAAGTGTGGTTTAGTGTTTGTTTAGTTTGTGAAGAAGTTTTATACAAGTGGAGGAGATCATCTTCTTGTTTGGGCTCCAATCTCCATCTCTCCATCTTGATATATTGAGAAGTTTTCTAAACTCTATTTCTAGCTATTTTATATATTTGATTATCATTGTTATTAAGTTAGAACTACATTGAGTTTAGTTTTAATTTATATCTCTTTGTTCACACATAACCTTTTGAGCTTATTGTATTTACATTCATAGTATAATTTGGGGTTGTGGGTTTGTGACTAAGAGTTGTGCTTAATTGAGTTCTCACCTTGTTTTGAGAACAATCATTTGTTATATTTGTGCTTATTGTGAGAATCACTTTGTAATACACTTGTACACCGAGTGAGGAGTGTGTGGTGAGAGTCGGGGATCGTCCCAAGAGGAGTGGCGTCGGTTGACGTGCCTAAAGAGAGGTTGTAACCGAGCACTTGAGGGAGACACGGCTAGGTCCAACACTTAGTGGGTGTAGAGTGTGATTGCAAGAGTGTGAGTTGTAGAGTTTTCGGTTAGCTAGAAAACCGAGTGTGTAGAAGAAGTTCCGGCTTCCAAACCGGATTGTGTTAGTGGATTTCTCCCCGGGAGTGGGGAGCGGAGACGTAGGACGGAAGGTCCGAACTCCGTGATCATATTGCTTGTTTGAGTGTGCTTTGGCGTTCATTCATATTTATGTTCATATCTTATATCGCCATTGTCATTAGCTCATTATCTATATCATCCACTATCTTGTTTACATTGTTTACCCTTGTGTTTATATATCCTTGCATATATACATTGCTATATATCTCTTTGCTAGGATATATCATATTATATATTGCTTATCCTAGCTCACATATCTTGTGGTATTTCATACTTGCTAGGATAACTTGTTAATTAGTTTTAATTGGCATTTAATCGGATTAGATTAGCATAAGACCCTAATCACCCCCCCTCTAGGGTCTAACAATTGGTATCAGAGCTTGGTGCTCTTTGATTTAAGGTCTAATCGCCTTGAGTTAAAGATCCAAGTTATCTTTTTGTGCTAATCTTGTTTTGATTGCATTTGTCTTGCTTGCACACATATATTTATCATGAACATGAATTGTGCACCTTTGTTAGGCTATGAATCCAATGTTGCTCCTAAATTCATTAACTTTCCCTATGCACAATGGGCTTCTAGATTTAAACTTTTTGTGCAATCTAAAAATATTGATCTATGGGGAATTATTGATAATGCTTATATTGTACCCACTATGAAAAAATCCAAGTGGAGTAAAAATGACAAAAGATTGTTTACCATGAACAAGATTGTGTTAGAATATATGCATAATGCACTTGATTCTTCTATTTCTAACAAGCTTGTTTCTTTTGATAGTGCTTACAAATTATGGACATTCATAGAAGCACATCATGGTAACTTGGAGGAGATCCAAAGGATTCCGGCGGACTCTTCCTCAAGTAATATTGGAGCTTCATCATGCACACGGCTACTAGGCGATAGCCCTAGTGAGGTTTGCAAGTTCGTACCCGATAATGAATTATCTAGTAATGAACTTGTTTGTGCATCTAAGAAATTATTGCATGCCTACAACAAATTACATAAAGATTTTAATGATTTAAAATGCAAGCATGATAATTTAGAATCCGATCATGAGAAGCTAGTATCCAAGTTTGATATCATTGCTAAAGAAAATGAAAATCTTAAAGAAAACAATGATATGTTAAACTTAGAAAATGAAAAATTAACATCATCCATTTCTAGCTTAACTCATGAAAGAGATAATACCATGTTAGAAGTAAAGAACATACAAAATGATACGGCTTCTTTTATAGATAACTATTTATGTTCTACTTCTAAAGGTACATATGTGCCAAAAAATGAAGACTTGAATCTTATGAAAAAATGCATTTCATCCTTAGATTCAACTTTGAAAACATGCATCAATAATCATAAGAAGCTTATGGATATATGTGCTAAGTCTTATGCTACCATATCTAGACATCCCATACACCATGCACATATATATAGCAAAGTTTACAAGTGTTCGATTTGTGGTCGTAAAGGCCATTTATCTAAATTTTGCTATGATGCACAAAAATCTCAAAATAGTAATATCAATGCTTCTTGTGCATCTCATAAGGCTTCTTCATCACATACACATGCACATACTCATCATGTTCATCATAAGCATGCTCATGTGTTTAAATGTGATATTTGTGGTCGTTTTGGTCATTTGGCCAAATATTGTTTTGATTTAAAAAGAAAATCTTATTTGCCAAATGTTTCTAGTAGGCCACATGTTTTTAGATGTGATGTTTGTGGTAGATATGGCCACTTAGGAAAGTTTTGTTTTGATAATGTTTTACATTTGCAAAATAATCTTAAAAGACCATCTTTATTTGCAAATGTTCCTCGTGCACATCCACATGGTCAACATAACCAAATGCATCCTCTTCATTGCACTTATTGCAATCGAATGGGTCATTTGCATAACTATTGCTATGACCGGACCCGTGCACTAAATGTGCCTAAGAGGGTTCATAACCCTAGGGCCTTGAGCTTAAATGATAGGGGTCATGTCCCTAAATCTTTTGGTACCAAGAGTTTTTGGGTACCAAAACAAATTTGATTTTTTTTTAAACCAAGAATTTTAATGTTTTTATCTTTCTTTTTCTTGGTTTTGAAAATTTTGTTTTGAAACTTTTATGAAAACAAATTTTCTTTGATCAAATTCTTTTGTTTTCATGATTATTAATTTTTTTCTTATGAGAGGTTTGTACTTATATAACCCTCCAGATTTATTGGGTGTTTGTTCCCAAATCATGTTTACCGAATGCTAGAATGATTATATGGGTTGGAACAAGCTTAAGAGCTTGATATATTGTCGCCTCTCTTGAAATTCTTTTGTTAAAGATTTTGTTTTGAATTGTTGTCTTGAATTCATTATATTTCACTTATATGATGATATTTATGTGTTTGTGCTTATGGATCATCTATTCGTGCCTTATAATGTATTCCATATGTGGTTTGATCAAATCCCACAAAGAAATTCTCTTGATTGATCAAACATCGCTTTTGGATTCAAACTTTGATTTATGACTTCATTTGAGTGATTTGTTTTCTTTTGAAAACCTTTTTTCGCATGATTCTCATGTTCCTCTTCTTTTGATTTCATAAATCTATTCTTTTATATGGTTTTTATATTTTTTTGTGCCAATGAGACACTTCCCTCATATTAACATACTTATATGTGTTCTCATTGTCTTTTTATATGTGAGTGATTTTTAGCATAATTTTTTATGCTTGCTCACATATGTTTGCCATGATCTTTATTGCATATATTCCATATGGCATTTTGATAGGGGGAGCAATCCCTATACTTGTTTTTATACTCACTCATGCTTATTGATAGGGGGAGCTTTCGCTCTCTTCATTCATTTGTCCCCTTTTTTTATGTTGTCAAAGGGGGAGAAATATTATGAGTATATTCTTTCTTGTTTATATGCATGATACATTATACTTTGTATATTCATTTCCTTTCATGCATATATCCTTTTTGTAAATTTTTGTCATCATCAAAAAGGGGGAGATTGTTGGCCTCTTTGTTTTGATGATGTATAACAAACAATTTATCACTAATGTTGTTTGTCTAGTATTGGTATATTTCTATTTATTATAGACAAACAACGAGTTGGAGGATGGATGGAATTGCGCTTAAACGAACATATCCAATGGAGGTTGGTGGAATAGTGGTTGAAGCTTATGCATTTCAAAGTTCAAGATCCAAGTTTAGCTTCATCCACAAATATATCAAGTCAAGCCTATTGAAGATCAAGATCAAGCTTTGGTATATTTAGTTTAAGTTTTATATTATGTGTGTTAGATACTCTAAGCTCAATATCATATACACACACGTATTTGGTTTCTATGCATATATATAGTTATATATATACATACAAGTGTTTTAGATTTTGATGTTTATATATACATACACGTATTTGGTTTCTAAGCTCAAATATTGTATTCTCAGTTTATAGACTTAACAATTATCATATACATATTTTATCAAGTCTATGTAATCATTGTGCAAAGTTTCAAAACATTGTTTATGTCAAAACATCAAACTTCATGTATATCACTTTTTCATGTTTTGAACACTTTTGCAAAATAATAAGATTTCACAATTGGGAAATGCAAATTATAAAATTCTTTTTGTAACATGTTCAAAATATCATTTTCAAACATTTTTCAAAGTTTCATCAAGTTTGGAATAAAATATCATTTTCAAACATTTTTCAAAGTTTCATCAAGTTTGGAATTGATTTGTTATGTTTAAAGGAATTTACAAATTCACGTTTTCGTTCGTGCACATGTTCGTGCATGTTTTACAAAACTGATGAGTTTTTATAAATGGGAAGTGATATTTGAAAACTTCTTTCTCTGACATGTTTATATACATGTTTAGAAACTTTCCTCCAGTTTTTACTATTTTTGGAGTTGATTTACTGTGCCAATTGATTTTACAAAATCAGATATGTTAACAGTTTTTTAGAAACTGTAAATTTGTATTCAAATATTTATTTCTCTCAACTGAGAAAATATTTTTCAGAAATTCTTTCTCTAAAATGTTATTCTACATGTCTAGAACATTCACACAAACTTTCAAAATTTTTGGAGTTCATTTACTATTTTAAATTGATTTTACAAAATATCTACGCACTGCTAGAGTAACTCCGGTCGACCGGACCGGTCGACCGGAAATGTCTCTGGAACTTTTCCAGGTTTGAACAGTGCGAGCGGTCGACCGGAAAAAAGATCGGTCGACCGCCCAGCTCCCAGAATGCCTATAACGGCTATTTTTTGTATCCGTTGGAGGGGTTTTTGGTCTTTTGGTTTGGGCTTTTGTTTGAGGTATTGGGAGGCTATAAATACCCCCTTATACCTCAGTTTTAATATATCTAAGAGAGTTTTAAAGAAAGAGTTTAACAAGGGTTTAAACTTGTTTAAGTGTTGTTTAAGTTTGTTTAAGAAGCTTTTAATAGTATAATTTGGGGTTGTGGGTTTGTGACTAAGAGTTGTGCTTAATCGAGTTCTCACCTTGTTTTGAGAACAATCATTTGTTATATTTGTGCTTATTGTGAGAATCACTTTGTAATACACTTGTACACCGAGTGAGGAGTGTATGGTGAGAGTCGGGGATCGTCCCAAGAGGAGTGGCGTCGGTTGGCGTGCCTAGAGAGAGGTTGTAACCGAGCACTTGAGGGAGACACGGCTAGGTCCAACACTTAGTGGGTGTAGAGTGTGATTGCATAGTGTGAGTTATAGAGTTTTCGGTTAGCTAGAAAACCGAGTTTGTAGAAGAAGTTCCGGCTTCCAAACCGGATTGTGTTAGTGGATTTCTCCCCGGGAGTGGGGAGCGGAGACGTAGGACGGAAGGTCCGAACTCCGTGATCATATTGTGTGTTTGAATGTGCTTTGGCGTTTATTCTTATTTATGCTCATTGCTCATTTCGCCATTGTCTCATTATTTATATGATCCACTATCTAGTTCATATTGTTTACCCCTTGTGTTAGTTTATATATCCTTGCATATATATATAATTCATCATATAGGATATATCTCATTGTTCATATTGCTTATCCTAGCTTACATATCTTGTTGTATTTCATACTTGCTAGGATAACGTATTAATTAATTTTAATTGGCATTTAATCGGATTAGATTAGCATAAGACCCTAATCACCTCCCTCTAGGGTCTAACAACTCTATCTTGTTCTGCTTCTCGGCCAATAGCGTGACCATAAACACCTCAGTGTCATCGTCAAAGAATCGAGCTAGGAAAAGCTTCTCTAAATCTCTCCAACTTTTAATTGACCCAGGCTCGAGTCTATGAAACCACTCAAAAGTCACCCCCTTTAGGGTGTTGATGAACAGTCTAGTCATAATAGGATCATTACCCACTATATGTCCGGTCTGCGCCTGGAAATAATAAATATGTTGGGTAGGGGACCCTTTGCAATCAAATTGTACTAGATTGAGTGGTTTGAACTTCGGGGGATATGGGATCGTATCCCATTCACTTGGATATGGCCTAGCCACCCCTAGTTCTTTGAAGTTTCCTTGGAGATTCAATGCGTCAAGTTGCTTCTGAAAATCGTCTAACTTCTGGTCCCGTACTTTCGTACGAAGATTGGATTCAGCTTCAGATGATTCAGAATGGATCTTCACAACATTCTCCTCCTCATCGTATTCATCATCACCATCTGGGTTTCGACGGGTATGTTCTTCATCAGCAGGTGAAGGTCGCCTATTCCTTGATCCCGAGGCCTGGGGATAAACCTTCTTTTTCTTCTTTTCCTTCTCCCCGTGGAGTTTCTCTACCACTACTTCCAAGCGTCTGATAGATTCTTGTTGTTGGAGGATGGTTGATTGTTGTTCTTCCATCTTCCTTGCCATGTCTTCCTCACTTTCAGCCATATGAGCACTTGCTTGTTCACTTTGATCTATGTTGGAAGGCTGAGAAGTGGCTATGGTTGAGTTTTTAGGCTCTTCTTCAGTCATATCTGTGATACCCGTTAATCGTCTGTAATCAAATAGAATCACTACGCCCTTACGAGTACGAGTGTGTTGAAAGACCCCTTGTCCTTTCACAAGCATTTCACCTAATCCTGGAGAGTATTCTGGATCAGAAGATTCAGAGAAATCAGCCAAGACTTTGCTCTTGCCCTTGCTGACCATATTGGTCGTCACTTCAATGTGGTGATTCTTAGATGCTTGCTTTTTAGGGAGAAAGTGCCTTTTTCTGGACAAAGGAATTGTCGAAGGCTCTGACAGTTGTTCAAAGACTATAGACTTGTGCGCTGATACCCTACATGGGCATTGGGAAAGCACTACAGAGATAAGCTTCTCAAAGCAACAATGAGATTGCATCTGACTAATGCTACGCTTGCGCGTGAGATAATCCCGAAGGTCACCCATAAGGCAACCCCTAGCTGACTCCGTCATCTTGATTTTACCTAAGCAAGAACCTCTGAATGATAGAGGTTGATGACCTTAGGTAGCTTGACAAACTCCGTCATTCATGTGACGAGGTTCGTTGATAAGACGAGCTTGACGCATTCACCTTCTTAAATGGTTTTTAACTTGGGGCTCGTTTTCTTGACGAACCTCGGTATGAATTGCTTGTTGAATTTGTTGAACCTCTTTTTGAGGGTGAGGTTCATGCTCTGAGTCTACTTGGGTACGAGGATGAGGTCTGTCGTTTTGATGTTCCTCAGTCACCTGACCCTCGTCAGACTTGTTAACCTTGTGCTGGTCAGCATTCGATTGATAGTGAAAACCGTCTAGTGAGACTAAAGCTCGAGCCCTACGACGAGCTTGGTTCTGGCGCTGACGTTGTCGAGCCTGTCTCAACAGTGGACCAACTAGAACTTTTTCCTCAGCCGAAGCTGGGCGAGGTTTGTTATCAAGAGCCTTAGTTTGGCTAGTAGAAGCCGAAGTTCGGCTAGGTTGCTTAACAACTCATTTCTTAGCCTGACGGCTAGTTATTGGAGCCTCCACTTTGAGGGGCATGAACTTTTCCTTGAGGTTAACTCGAGTTGAATCATCAAAAGCCACTTGGGCTGAAGTCTCATACGAGACTCGACGACACTCACGTGCCTTCGTGGGACTGGATGCTCCAGAGGAGATATACTCCTCGTACTTGGTCTGGTCAAACTCAATGACCAGTGTCTCAACCTCGGTTCCCCTTCAATCTTGTCTGATTGCGCCACCACCATCTCGTCGAAAAGAATGGTTGCTCCCACTGTGGTCGCCATCGTCTGTAGGGTCAAAAAATTGATGTTTGATTGATTCTCTTATTTTAAGAAATGGGTTCGATCACTTGGTACGAAACCTTTATAATCACTTACACTCTCTCTCGATTATAGATGAAGAGATAATTAATTCAGATCCTCTTTGTTTAACATAGGTTCTTGGTGGCGAAAGAATGCTTTCCTCGATGCTTGGGTCGAGATTGCCTACCGTTGACGATCAGAACAAGATTGCTGGAGTTTCTCATGTTCGTTAGCCAGCTAGAATTGAAGTTCGAACTCCGGATCTGTAAGTAGAAACTCTTATCTATGATGCTTCTTAAATTCTAAGTCGAAAATCTCTAACCCTTTTCTTCGTAGTCATCCATGGCTATTTATAGGGTTTAAGCACGTAACCGACGTGCTAAGATCACGAGTAGAGAGGCGTAACTGCCTCCTCTAATTTAGCGCACGTCGTAACATGCTCCAGAAGATTAGACCACGTGGCTGACTAAGTCTTCAGAGCCGTTACATCCAGATCTCATGTGGGCGACGAGCCTCGCTACATGACGAAGTTCATCTGATTGAACGAGCCTCAATATGCAGCGAGGTTTGTTTTCTAAAACCAACTTTGTAATATAGCAAATTGTCTTCACTGACGTCGTCTGACGAGGTTCATATTCACTAACAAACTTGGTCTTCGACAACTAAGTCCAACTACGTAGCAAGTCTTCTGAATTTCCTTTTTGACGATCCACATCTTCACTAATGAGCTTTACATCTGGTGGTGAGTTTCGAACCTCGTATCCAATGACGAGCTTAGAACCCTATCTTCAATGACGAGCGTCATCTTCGAGAGTAGCTTTGCTCATTGATGAACTCTGATATCGAGCTTTGCGACACAACGAACCTCATCTTTTGGTGTTAAGTTGCGTGGCGACCCTCGTTCCTAAAGTGGGTCCTCACTAAACAACGAACCTTGTCTCGAATTAAGATGAGGTTCGTTTTCCTAACAATCTTCTTCATATTTTGAAGCTTGCCATTTTTGAATGCCTACAGTTGTCAATCGAATTCAAGTTGATCCAGGTTATGCAGTTAGCCTCATGCCACTCCGATTGATGTATCATCTCAAAATTTCTATCAGCAAATTGGCTTTCACATTAGGGCTGTAACTTGAAAACCGATAACTGAAAAAATAACCACACCAAAGCCGAACCATAACCGAAAAAACCGAGGAAAGAAAAAAACTGCACCAAACCGCAAAAAAATAACCGAAAACCGAAAGGTTTGGTGTGGTTTTGGTTTCGGATGTTTGGAAACCGAAACCGAACCGAAAAACCGATTATATATTGTAAGGAAATTATATTATTTATAGATATATATTATTAATATACATAAAATTTTATGTAGATACTTCAAACTTGGGCTTAAATGAAGCCCAAAAAAAGGGATGGTCTTGACCTGCGTTCCAACATTACTACATAGTCTACATTAGACTTTAATTATATTTCTAAGGCTTCTGAGAATCTGAGTTCTCGTCGATCGCCCCCAAAGTCCCAAACCCAACGAGCTTTTGGTCCTTTGTGCTCCGTCTCGTCCCCTCTCGTCCATCGCCCCCAAATCTAGGGTTCTCCCGTCCATCGGCCCCAAATCTTGGGTTCTCTCGTCACCGGCGAAGAAATCCCTTCTGTCACGTGGTACTGTAGCTTTCCCTTTCCCCAAATGTTGGTCATGGAGGAGCTTACTGCTGAACTTGAAGTGCTGATCTATCATCTACATGTTTCTGCTATTCTAGTTTTTCATTGCTTTTTTTCCTTTTCGAAAACTGTTATGTGGCATTGTGGGCTGCCCTTTTTCATTTTTTTTTCCTTTTCTTTTCTTTTCGAAAACGGTTATGTAATATGAGACATTTCTACTTTCTACTTTTCTAGACTTGTTTTCTTTATAGAATAACCGACAAAAACCAATATAAACCAGAGAAAAACCAAACCGAACTAAACCGAACACAATTGGTTTATGAAAAAATAAGTGAAAAACCAAACCAAACCGAACCGAAAAAATAGATCGGTTTGGTGTTCGATGTCACCTATTAACCGCACCATTCAAACCGATTAACAGCCCTATTTCACATGCACTGTTATTTATGGATTCAACACCAGTGGGTTCAGACCATTGGGTAAAATCCAAGTGAAGTGTCAACTTAGAGATTTGAAGTCTGAGATCACGTGCTACGTGATTGATGCAGAGACCTCCAATAACTTACTATTAGATCGACCCTGGATCCATAGTAATGTTATAGTTCCTTCCACACTCTATCAGTGTTTGAAGTACGTGGACACTAATAATAAAGTCAAGATGGTGGTCGCGGACAAGCAACCTTTTAAGGGGTTGGAGAATTATTTCACTGATTCTCTCTTATATGATGTTGAATCTGACACTGAACTATTAGCCCAGGGCACGAATATCGGAGAAGAAGCTGATACCGAAGCCGGACTCGATTACGATGAAGATCTTGTATTTAATGACATAGAACCCTTTGTAATCGATCTTAACAATGGTGAATTGTCAAATGGGAGTTGTAACTGGCAACTTGTCGATTGTAATTATGCAATAAATGATTATTTAGAGTATGTGCCTTGTATTGATTATGTAATGCAAGGATTGTACAGAAATGTCGACATACATATGCCACTTTAGTCATCTTGCGTGATGAAGAAGTGCTTCCAAGACTCATTCAAGATGACTTTCGTCCTACCTGCAAAGGCAAAGGGTGGAAAGGAGATGTTCTTTGGAAAAGGAAAGTCATTTTCGCCATTGAATCCCTTCTTGGAGAATAGCAGTGATGATGAAAGACTTGGGCGACACTTCCTTAGATATAGCCCGCAAGCACTTGACTATATGAAGAAGTGGGGATACAATCTCACGCTCGGAGAAGGTATTCGTTTTGGACAAGGTACTTGAGTTCCACCCCATCCTTCCTATGTACCAAAGGGAAAGCCCGATAACTACTATGAGCAAAAGAGGGGACTAGGCTATATTTCTCCGTCCTCCAATGAATGTTGCTGGTAGGTTAATAACCAGCTATCTAATCCAAATAAGGATGGATATTCATCAAATTCTTCAACGTGGGATTCTGATGTCGGCCTTGGAGAAATGTTCAAAGGCCTGATGTCAAACATGGTCACTATTGATCCTATAAAAATAAAGGAAGATGATCAGTTGTCAACCTAGGAAGATCCTTGGATCCATCACTTGAACATTCAGTATGGCAATAGATTCGAGCAAAAAGAACCTCCTACTGAGGATAAGGTGGATCAAGTCAATATGGGTGACGATGTAAATACGAAGCCTATATTCATCAGTGACAGTCTTCCACCAGAAGAAAAAGTAGAGTTGATTGCCCTCATCAGGGAATATATCGATGTCTTTGCATGGAACTATGAAGACATGCCAGGACTCGACCCAAATATGGTCATGCACCGCCTCAACATCAAGCCGGATGCCAAACCTGTTAAGCAACAGCAAAGATGGTTTTGTTCGTAAATCATGGAGGCAATTGAAACTGAAGTCAAAAAGTAAATTGACTTAGGCTTCATCAGAAAAGAGCAACATCTGAATTGGGTGATGAATATTGTCCCGGTTCTTAAAAAAAATGGGAAGATCAGAATTTGCATCAACTTTAGAGATCTGAATACTGCCTACCCAAAAGATGACTTACCTTTTCCTATCACGGATGTCATCATCAACAACACGTGTGGATTTGAGAGGATATCCTTCATGGATGGATTCTCGGAATACAATCAAATTAAAATGTATCCTGAAGACAAAAAGCGCACTTCATTCAAAACACCACTTGTTATCTTCTGCTACACAGTCATGCCTTTCGGTCTTAAAAATGTGGGTGCTACATATCAGCGAGCCATAACGAATATTTTCCAAGAACATCTCCAAAAAACCATCGAATACTATGTGGATGACTTGGTCGTTAAAAACCGTAGCAAGAATGGTCATATTAAAGACTTAAAAATGATGTTCAATGTCATACAGAGTCACCAATTGAAGATGAACCCTACTAAGTCTTTCTTGGAAATGTCCAATGGCAAATTTCTCAGATTCTTCATCACCACGAAAGGTATCCATATTAATCTCGATAAAGTAAAGGCGATCCATGAATTACAGCCTCCGAGAAATCTTAAAGAATTCAAAGGGTTACAAGGACAACTGGCCTATATCCATCGGTTCATCTCGAACCTCGCAGGAAAGTGTCACCCATTTACCAAGCTCACCAAGAAATGTGTGTCATTTATTTAGGATGATGCTTGTCAGAAAGCATTTGAAGATATCAAGGCATACCTGTCAAATCCTCCTGTTCTCGTCACACAGAAGTCAGAGAAACCATTCCTGATTTATGTCAAGGTAATGAACCACTCGTTAAGTGCTTTACTAGGATAAGACTATGATAACAGTCATGAGCAGGCGGTTTATTATTTGCGCAGGACATTGGTTGGTGTCGAATCTCGATATCCAATGATTAAGAAGGAGTGCCTCGCTCTGGTGTTCGTAATTCAAAAGATGCGATACTATTTGGTTGGACAGATGATCTATGTTATTTCCTACGTTAATCTCATCTGAGTACTCATGACGCAACTTGCCTCTATGAATTAGTGGTTAGCGAGATAGACTTTGTTTTTGTCCCAGTACGATATTCACTTCAAACAACAGAAGTCGATCAAAGGGCAGACAATTTGTGATCTTCTAGCAATTCACCCTATGGATGATAAAGCTGAACTATATGAAGATTTGTCGGATAAGACCCACAAAGTCAACACTACCTCTCATCAGTAGGTGTGGCAATTGTATTTCGATGGCACCTCACGAGCAACTCATGTGGCAAGTACTCCCGAAAGTTCCAAGATTTCTTCAGGAGTCGGATTTGTCCTAGTTTCTCTAGAGAAACATGTGATATCTCGATCCTATTCATTGGTTGGGTCATGCTCCAACAACGTGGTTGAATATAATTCGATGCTAATTAGAATCAGTTCCACTAAAGAGTTGGAGTGGAGAAGATTTTGGTGATTCTCAACTTAAAATTAACCAAGTTCGAGGAGAGTACGAAGTCAAAAACTAAAATATGATCCCGTACCATAAGGTGGCTATTGAGATAGCAAAATCATTTGAAGAATTCTTCATCGAGTATATCTCACGCCTCCAGAATGCTTATGCAGATGAACTGGCGGCACTGGTAGTCTCTTTGGCACAACCTCCTGAGACTGAACAACTGGTTACTGTGAAGACTCATCAGCTTTTCATAGCAGAATGTGCCATAAACATCAAAGAGGTGCACACAACTAGAATCGAACTCGAGCATCGAGACTGGTGTTTCCCCATTATTGATTATGTCTTACATGTTATCTTGCCAGAAGACATAAAAGAAAGGAACTTTGTTTGACGAAGAGCGCCAAGGTTTTACTATAATGCAGCAACCTAGACGCTCTATCGGCGTACATATAACGGCTTATTACTCTGATGCCTTTCCACCAAAGAGGCAGAAGAGGCTCTCAAGGAAGCGCATGACGGAATTTGTGGTGCACACCAGCCTAGTCCTAAATTATATGATCGCCTTAGAAGAATGGGATATTATTTGTTGATTATGGTCAAGGATGCAGTCAAAAGTATGCCCGATGGTGCCACACATGTCAAATACATGCCAACTACATGCACCAACCGCCGGATCACTTGCACCCTTCGGCCACATCATGGCCATTCGAGACCTGGGAAATGGACGTTGTTGGTCCTATTTTCCCTCCGTCAGCCAAAGGTGATCGCTTTATCTTGGTGATAATCGACTGTTTCTCCAAGTGGGCAGAAGCAATTCCACTCAGAGAAGTAAAGATGAGTGATGTTATTAAATTCATCAAACACCATATTATCTACCGATATGGTGTTCCAAGACGAATTATGCATGACAACGGCCCCGAGTTTGTCAGCAACGCCTTTAATAAATTATGTGGAAAGTACAAAATTTAAGACATCTCGCTGACTGCTTATAATCCCACTACAAATGGTTTGGCTGAAGCTTTCAACAAGACCATCATCAAGATCTTGACGAAGCTTGTAAGAACCAACAAGCGATACTGGGATGACAAACTTGGTGAGACTCTCTGGGCCTATAGCACCACGGTCCGCACACCTACTGGAGCAACCCTATATTCTCTAGTGTATGCTTGTGAGGTAGTCCTTCCCTTAAAAATTCAAATTCAATCCCTTCGTATTGCTCTCACAATAGGGATGACGACGGAAAAACAACATCAAAAGCATCTCGAAGAACTTGAGATGTTAGATGAGAAATGTTTGGAAACTCAACAACAAATTAAGCTATATCAAGCTAGAATCTCCAGAGCCTTCAATAAAAAGGTCCGACAATGGGTCTTTAAAGAGGGAAACTTGATACTTACCGTTCGGCTACCAATGATACTCAACTCAAAAAGGAAAGGCATGTTCCAACACAAATGGGAAGGACCGTTTGTAGTAGAAACAGTCTACTCAAACGGAGCATATCAATTGATCACCCAAGATGGTGATAAGATAATGATGCTAATTAATGGGAAGTTCCTAAAAAATATTATCCTTAGTATATTCAGGATAATCCATTTGATGCACATGATTTGAAATATTGTACATATTCATATATATTGTTTCGTATCAATGATGACGGTAATGTATTTTAACGGGAAGTTCCTAGAGAATATTACACATAATATTCTTAAGGATAACCTGACTTAAACTATTTAAGATAAAAACTAACCATCTAAATAGTGTTCTCTTAATCATTATTGAGACGATTAAAATTCTCCCACTGTGGCTCTAAGTTCCTTTAGAGATGAAGCATATTTCATTAGCTTCAATCCAATTGAAACAAATCTTCTAAATCTTTTCAAATCCATCTCAGTCATTCGTATTTTCTTGAGGACAAGAATTTTATTATAAAGTGAAAGATAACTAAATACCTTCTTTCCTTTGTCCATGATCCAGGTTATTTTCAATGACCAGAATAACTTTATCAACCCTCCCACTGTGATTCTTTGATCACTCTTTGGTTGGGATGAAGATCTGATGATCCCACTTGATCGATTTTCCCTAATAAAACTCCCGGTATATAATTATTGAACGTTTGACAATTTATAGTCTTCCACTTCAAAATTCCTCACTGATCAATCAATTGATGGTGGGTCCACCAAATCAAAATCATTAGCTGTAAGAAAAGTGAAAGATAAGAAAATGCCTTCATTCATTCTCCCATGGTTAAACTCATACATCTGTAGGCATTCAAAAATGCCAAATTTCAAAATATGAGAAGGGTGGTTAGGAAAACGAACTTCATCTCAATCAGAGACGAGGCTTGTCGTTTAGTGAAGATCAACCTCGTGAACAAGAGTCGCCACGCAGCGAAACTCAACATCAAAAGACAAAGTTTATTATTGAATGAAACTGATCTTGAGACTTGAATCTCGTCGTTGGATACGAGGTTCGATGTTCACTAGTGGATACGGGGTTCGGAGCTCATCATTGGACACGAGGTTTGAAGCTCATTACCAGACGTAAAGCTCATTAGTGAAGATGAGGCTCGTCAAAAGGAAACTTACAAGACTTGCTACGTAGTTGGATTCAGGTGTCGAAGACGAAGTTCGTTAGTGAAAACGAGGGTCGTCAAACGAAGTCAGCGAAGACAAGATTCGTCAGAAGAAGCTGGTTTACTACAAAGTTTGCTTGGTAAGACGAACCTCACTGCGTATCGAGGCTCATCTTACTTGACGAACCCTGTTTCAATTAAAGATGATGTTCGTCATCCACGTGAGATTTATCTGTAACGGCTCCGAAGACTTAGTCAGCCACGTGGGCTAATCTTCGAGAGCACGTTACGGCGTGCGCTGATTTGGAGGAGGTAGTTACACCCCTCTACCCATGATTATAGCACGTCAGTTACGTGCTTAAACCCTATAAATAGCCATGGATGGCTACATAGATGGGGGATTGGAGATTTTTAAACTTGTACTCCAAGAAGCATCAGAGATTAGAGTTTTCTTCGCACAGATCCGGAGTTCAAACCTCAATTCTAGCCGGTCAACGAACGTGAGAAGCTTTAGTGATCTTGGTTTGATCGTCAACGGGAGGCAATCTCGACTCAAGCATCGAGGAAAACATCCTTTCGCTACCAAGAACTCACGTTAAATAAAGAGAAGCTGAATTAATCTTCTCTCCATCTGTAATCTAGAAAGAGTGAGTGATTGTAAGGGTTTCATACCAAGTGATCGAACCTAGTTTTCTTAAAACAAGAGAATCAATCCAACATTAATTTTTTGACCCTACAGACGATGGCTACCATAGTGGGAGCAGTCATTCTTTCAGATGAGATGGTGGTAGCGCAATCAGACAAGATCATTGTGGGAACGGACGTCGAGACTTTGGTCATTGAATTTGACCAGTCCAAATACGAGGAGTATCTCTCCTCTGGTAAGTCTAGTTCCACGAAGGCACGTAAGTGTCGTCGAGTCTTGTATGAGACTTCAGCCCAAGTGGCTTATGATGATTCAACTCGAATAAACCTCGAGGAAAAGTCTATGCCCCTTAAAGAGGAGGCTCCAGTAACTAGCCGACAGGCTACGAAATGGGTTGTCAAGTAACCTAGCTGAACTTCGACTTCTGCTAGCCAAACTATGGCTTTTGATAATGAACCTCACCCAGTTTCGACTGAGGCAAAAGTTCCAATTGGTCCACTGTCGAGACGCGCTCGACAACGTCAGCGTTAGAATCAAGCTCGCCGTAAGGCTCGAGCTTTGGTCTCGCTAGACGGTTTTCACTATCAACCGAAGGCTGATTAGCCCAAGGTTAACAAGTCTAACGAGGGTCAAGTGACTGAGGAATGTCAAAATGACGGATCTCATCCTCGTACCCGAGTAGGCTCAGATCACAAATCTCATCCTCAAAAAGAGGTTCAACAAGTTCAACAAACAGTTCATACTAAGGCTCGCCAAGAAAACAAACCTCAAGTTAAGAACCTACCGAGAAGGCGAGCTCCCCAAACTCGTCCTATCAACGAACCTCGTCACATGAATGATGGAGTTCGTCAACCTACCCAAGGTCGTCAACCTCTATCATTCAGAGGGTCTCTCTTGGGTAAAGCCAAGATGACGAAATCAACTGGGGGTTGTCCAGCTGGTGACCTTCGAGATTATCTCACGCGCAAGCGCAACATGAGCCAAATGCAATCTCATTGCTGCTATGAGAAGCTTATTTCTATAGTACTTTCCTAATGCCCATGTGGAGAGTCGACACATAAATCGAAAGTCTTCGAAAGGTTGACTGAGCCTTCAACAATTTCTTCGTCAAGAAGAAGAAGCTTTCGCCCCAAAAAGCAAGCATCTAAGAATAGTCACATCGAAGTAACGATTAACATGGTTGGCAAGGGTAAAAACAAAGTTTTGACTGATTCCTCGGAATCTTCTGATCCTGAATACTGTCCACGACTAGGTGAAATGCTTGTTGAATGACAAGGGGTGTTCCAACACACTCGTACTCATAAGGGTATAGTGGTTCCGTTCGATTACCGACGATTAGCGAGAATCATAAACGAGGCTGAGCAAGAACCTGAAAACTCAACCATTGCTACTTCTCAGCCTTCCAATACAGACCAAAGTGAACAAGCAAATGCTCACATGGCAGGAAATGAGGAAGAGCTAGCGCGACAGCTAGAAGAGCAACAATCGACCATTCGTCAGCAACAGGAGTCCATCAGACGCCTGGAAGCAATGGTGGAGAGGCTCCATGAGGAGAAGGAAAATAAGAAGAAGAAGGTTCATTCCTAATCCTCGGGATCTAGGCATAGACGACCTTCACACGTCGAAGAAGAAAATAATCGCCAAGACCAAAATTGCAATGATGAAGACGACGATGAGGAAAATGTTGTGAAGATTCATTCTGAATCATCCAAAGCTGAATCTAATCCTCGTATGAAAGTACAGGACCAAAAGTGGGATGACTTTCAAAAGCAACTTGACGCATTGAAGCTACAAGGAAACTTCAAAGAGTTAGGGGTGACAAGACCTTATCCAAGTGAATGGGATACGATCACGTATCCTCCAAAATTCAAACCGCTCAACTTAGTACAATTTGACGGCAAGGGTTCCCTTACCCAACATATTTATTACTTCCAGGCGCAAACCGGACATATTTATCATCAGTACCCTAAAAGGGGTGGCTTTCGAGTGGTTTCGCAGACTTGAGCCAGGGTCAATCCGAAGTTAGAGGGACTTGGAGAGGCTTTTCTTAGCCCGATTCTTCGATGATGACACTGAAGTGTCTATGGCCACACCATTGTCTGAGAAGCAGAAGAAGACGGAGTCAGTCAGTGACTTCATCAAAAGATTCAAAAATCGATCGTTGCATTCACGCGATCAAGTTTCTAAAGCTACTCTTGTGGAGATGTACCACAACAATCTCTCTATCAATATTTTGTCCAAGATGGATGCTGTTGAAGCCCGTTCATGGAAAGATTTGGTTTGGCAAGGAGAGCAAGTGGAAAACATGCTCAAGAGAATAAATGCTGAAGAACCTCAAGAATCCCAACCTAAAAAGGGAGGAGGCAAAGGCAATTATAATTCCCAAAAACAATCTAAAGGGAAAGATACTCTAGCAGTTGAAACAACACCATCCCCGAAGTCTTCAACAAAACAGAAGGGAAATACTTCCAATAATCATTTTCAGAAGAAATATGATTTCAAGGATGAACATGTGGTTTCTATTCTTATATCTTTGATTAAGATGAATAAGATCAAATTGCCAGAGGTAAAACGGAACGCAGAAGTATCAAGGACTGACGATCCTAACTTTTGCAAGTACCACAGGATGGTGCATCATCCAACCAAAGCTTGTTACATCCAGAAAGATAAAATTCAGGCTTTGCTAGACACAGGTGTGATGACCCTTCAAGCTGAGCAAAAAAAGGTATCTGCTGGTCTCACTTTAGTTTGGAGATTTCGCCGAGGTGCAAGTACAAGATGGTATGAAACCGATTCCTCAAGCAGAGGCGAGAGTAGTGAACTTCGACCCGCATCAGAAAAAGAAAAAGGAATGGTCCCCTACACTACTCCTAAAGGTGAATTGATGTGGGTTCATCCTGACTTACTAATGGACGAGCAGTGGACATTAGCAAAGTCAATGAAGCCTAAAGCCAAGCAAAGATCTTACAACGCTATTTCAGCCGTCCCAGATGAGGGGGTTGAAACTGCGTCACTTAGCAGTTCTAAAAACGAGCAGCCAGCATTCACTTCGCAACCTGCACAGATATCAGGAATAAGCGGGGGAAAAGAGTATTTAAAGAAATATTCTGAAACAGCAGCTGCACCACCCAAACTGGGGAAAGAAGTAGTGGAGCAAACTCAAGCGAAGGAACTTCGGTACAACAAAGCACTAAGAAAAGATGCACCAGAAAGTTCGAAAGATCCTTTTTTGTTTGATGTGCTGGCCCAGTTAGCCAATATCCCAGCAAGGATTACCTTGTTTGAGCTTCTGCGTTTATCTTGATCAATGAGAGAAGCTCTTCGTGAAGCGTTAGCGGATAATGAGGCTTTCCTTACTCACTTTCCACCAAATCCAGCCGGAGCAACGCTGGAAGAAGCTTGTCCTCAATGTTGTCAAGTCTTTCGAAGAAGAATGTCGTGCATCACCTTTGCTCACAAATATATGCACGTGAGAAACCCAAAACATTATAGACCGTTATACTTCATAGGGTACATTGGCTCTATTCGGGTAGACAGAATTCAGGTTGATCCTGGTTCTGCTTTGAGCATCATACCATTGAGGCTCATTCATCACCTTGGAGTCCCTCTGCATCGTTTATCAATGACGAGAACAACCATCTATGGTTTTAATGCTTCCAATACTCATCCCCTTGGCAAGATCAAACTCAAATGCCAGATGGGTGACTTGAGAACGGATGTCACTTGCTACGTTATCGATGCAGAGACGTCTTACAATTTTTTTTTGGGTCGACCATGGATCCATAACAATCTGATTGTTCCATCTACTCTACACCAATGCATGAAATATGTAGGTGAGAGCGGTGAAGTCAAAATAATGATCGTAGAGAAGCAACCATTCAAGGGGGTGGAGAATTATTTCACCGATTCTATTCATTACCTTGATGGTGAGCCATTTGAAGTACCACTGATTTGTGGGATCGCTGCAATGGCACTCAAACACTAGAAGAGGGGTTGAATAGTGTTTATGAAATCTAATGCGGAAACTTTAAATTTCAATAAAATAATATCACAAAGTGTAAGAAAGATCAAACCAATGTGTAGACAATCACAGAAAATTACATACGCAAACACAAGGATTTATACTGGTTCGGTCCTCAAGACCTACATCCAGTCCCCAAGCCTTGCTTGAGATTTCTCCACTATTTCCACTTGCAAAACAGCAAGCACTTGCAACCCGCAAGCAAACAGTACAACCTTGACAATCTTCAATTGCCAATGCCACAACAATCTATTGTTTCAAGAGATTATCAAACTGAAACAAAATGATACAACTCTTTCTCTTCCTATAAGCCTTGATGTGTAGATGTGAGTGACTTACAATAGGCTATAGGAATGGTTTTTGTTCTAGAGTAATGGAGTTTTAATCAAGAACAAAACTAAAAATTAATACTCAGTTTTTCTCTTCAAAAATGGAGTTAAGAACTCAAGAAAAACTCAAGTTTATGGAAAGGAATCTTATCATTTAACTTCAGAACTTAACACCTATTTATAGACATAGGTTTAGTTCAAAATATTTCAAAAATAACTGCAAAAACGTTCATAAAAACGTTCATGTTAATTTGAAAATATGACTGTTAGAAGTAACTGTCTGGTCGACCAGATTGAGGCCTGGTCGACCAGACAGAAAAATTACATCACTCTTGTAAAGTATATTTTCTTCTTGAAGCGCGAAGTGACTTGATTAACTTCATCTTTTTGATCTTTGAAATCTTGTCTTTGATATAGCCTTAATATCTTGATTGTTGCTTTGAGATGTATATCTTGAATCTGCAGTAAAATATGTTAGATAAACAATGATTTGTTATCATCAAAATACAAGAGATATTGTAACATCAACCATGTTCCCAACAATCTCCCCCTTTTTGATGATGACAAATAATATTGAAAAACTTTAATTAAACATACTTACTCCCCCTGCAACAATGCATACATGTTAATTTAACACACAAAAAGATAGCACTTATTAGTAATCCTAATATTGTATAACAATGCATACATGTCAATATTTCAATATTGCAATAGTTGTCAATATTTCAATATTCTAATATATCTCCCCCTTTGTCATTAACAAAAAGAAGAATAGAAAGGGAGATAATAATAAATAATGAAACAATTAATACATTTCTTCAATACAACCTAATATTTCTTCAACATGGCCTAAAACTTCAAATAAATCTTCAAGATTATGCACATAGTCCATTACATCTCCCATCCAAATAGGAAGACATAAGCTTGCAATGAAAATTAAGTTTTCTATGGGAGTCATATTGAATGTATTATGTTGTTTAAGAAGAAATATTTCTCTATTTATAACCATGGAAGTAGTTATTAGAGACTAACCATCAAGTAGTTATTTAAGAATTGGTTAGAAGAACTAAAATATGAGTTCAAAAATTTATGAAACATTTCTCTTATGTTAACCAAGATAAATAACAAGAATATTTGCTAAAAATAAAATTCATTAAGCAAAAGCAAACATACTTGTTCATTAATAACTAGCAAAAGCAAACATATCAAACATATTATTAATAAGAGTTTTAGAGTTCATACCGACCGTTCCAATTCCTACCACTTGACCCTTGTTGTTGTCACCGAAGGTAACAGTTCCTCCATCTTTAAATTGTATGGAAGAAAATAAGTCCTTGTTCCCGGTCATGTGCTTGGAACAGCCACTATCTAAAATCCATGTTTCCCTTTTATTAGGTACCTGCAAAATAAAAGAAATATGTTTTGGTACCCTTTAACTTTTGGGTCCATGAGATTAGCATTTAGGAAACCAAACCCAATAAGAATTTGGTTTACCTACATTGTATGAAAGATAGTTTTTAGAATCACAAATATCCTTTTTGTAATTTGATAAGTATATCTTTCTATCACTTAAACATGCATTTTTAGGAACCCAAATGTAGTTGGATTTTAAAATATTCTTACATGCAACTTTCTTCATATGCATTTTTCTATCATTATGTGAAAATACCTTAGAACTAGCATGCATAGATGTATCACTATGTGCATGATAATTACTTTTCACAAATTTAGAATATAAATAAGCATAATTTTTCTTTTGCATAGAAGAGTATGTTTTCTCATTACTGGAGTTAGAAACATATCCTAATCCTTGTTTACTCTTAGCAGGTAATTGATAAGAAAGTAGATTATCTAGATTCTCTTTTCCTTTGTTAAATTTACCTACATTCATTAATATAGTTTCATATTTGGTTTTAAGACTTTTAACATTATCATCCAAATTTGAAATACGAACTTTAAAGAAATCACATTCTTTTTTAAGAAGTTGATTGTGACTAGATAACTTGTAATTTTCAGAAAATAACTCTTTATTCTTCTCTTTAAGATCTTCTATTTGTGAAGCATAAGGAGAGACTAAAGTGTTATTCAAATTTTCATTTTCATTTTTTAATATTTTAAAAGAAGAATTTAGTTGCTTGTATTTCAAAAATAATTCGTTAAATGCGTCAAGTAACTCATCATGATTACTTACTTGATCATCATCAGATTCATTTGCCATAAAGCACATATTCGCTTGATGATCTTCTTTTTCCTCTTCTTCATCTGAAGATGACTGGTCACTATCATCCCATGTTATCGACAAAGCCTTCTTCTTTTTGTTCTTCACTTGTTCATTCTTGTTCTTTGTGAACCCGTTGAAATTGTTAGAAGACTTCGACTTTAACTTTTGTTGTAGGGGACAATCTTTCTTGTAGTGTCCTGGCTTATTACAACCAAAACAAGTGACTTTGTTAGTATCTTTGAATTTACTAGAAGAGAACTTACCTTTCTTCAAGAATTTTCTGAATTTGCGTGTGATTATTTCAAACTCTTCTTCGTCATCGGAATCCTCATCATCAGTAGATGCTTGGAAAGCAAGAACCTTCTTGTTCTTATCTTCATTATCCTTTTTCCGATCTTCAAGTTGCACCTCGTATGCCATCAAATTCCCTATCAAATTTTCTACTGTCAATGTGGAGAGGTCGTTGGCTTCCTCTATTGCGGTAGTCTTCTTTTCCCAATCCGAAGTAAGAGCCCGGAGGATTTTCCTAACCATCTCCACTTGTGTATAGTCCTTTCCTAACGCAATTAGGGAGTTGATGATGTCGGTGAACCTTGTGAACATTTCACCAATTGTCTCGTTGTCTTTCATCTTGAACATTTCAAACCTGTGCACTAAAACAGAAATTTTTGAGTCTTTAACCTTAGAAGTTCCTTCGTGGGTTACCTCAAGTGTGTGCCAGATTTGATGTGCAGTGTTGGAAGTAGACACGCGGTTGAATTCATTCTTATCCATTGCGCAAAACAATGCATTCATTGCCTTGGCGTCAAGATTCGCATTTGTCCTTTCCACCAATGTCCATTCAGAATATGGAGTAGTAGGCTTGTTGTAATCAGACTCCACTATGTTCCAGAGATCGAATCCTATCGATTGAAGGTAGATCTTCATCCTACACTTCCAGTAGTTGTAGTTGGAACCATCGAAAAGTGGTGGTCTTTGAGTAGAATGTCCTTCCTTGAACTGTGATGTAGATGATGTAGCCATTGTTATTCTTGATCAACCTGCTCTGATACCAATTGAAGGATCGCTGCAATGGCATTCAAACACTAGAAGGGGGGGTTGAATAGTGTTTATGAAATCTAATGCGGAAACTTTAAATTTCAATAAAATAATATCACAAAGAGTAAGAAAGATCAAACCAATGTGTAGACAATCACAGAAAATTGCATACGCAAACACAAGGATTTATACTGGTTCGGTCCTCCAGACCTACATCCAGTCCCCAAGCCTCGCTTGAGATTTCTCCACTATTTCCACTTGCAAAACCGCAAGCACTTGCAACCCGCAAGCAAACCGTACAACCTTGACAATCTTCAATTGCCAATGCCACAACAATCTCTTCTTTCAAGAGATTATCAAACTGAAACAAAATGGTACAACTCTTTCTCTTCCTATAAGCCTTGATGTGTAGATGTGAGTGACTTACAATAGGCTATAGGGATGGTTTTTGTTCTAGAGTAATGGAACTTTTATCAAGAACAAAACTGAAATTTTCATGCAGTTTTTCTCTTCAAAATGATCTTTAGAAGTCAAGAAAAACTCAAGTTTATATATAGGAATTCATTAATAAAATTTCAGAACTTAACACCTATTTATAGGTATAATTTTCGTTCAAAAATATTCAAAAATAACTGCCAAAAACGTTCACAAAACGTTCATGTTATTTGAAAAATATAGCTGTTGGAAGCACTGTCTGGTCGACCATATTGAGGCCTGGTCGACCAGACAGAGAAATTTTGGAATTTTCTGTCCAAGTCTGTAGCCTCTGGTCGACCAGGTCCATATCTGGTCGACCAGACAGAGAAATTTCTGAATCTCTGTATCTGGTTATTATATCTGGTCGACCAGACATTTCTTTGGTCGGCCAGAAACTATGTTATACATATTTTCAATAGTTTAAAATGTTATTCATTCGTTGATTAGACTTAGGATTATACTTAGAATATTTTCTATGATTTTCTAAGTGATTAGTGTGTTGTGTGTGTGATCAAGGCTTGTACAAAGATTCTAAAAGAAAAGACAAAATTACATCACTCTTGTAAAGTATATTTTCTTCTTGAAGCGCGAAGTGACTTGATTAACTTCATCTTTTTGATCTTTGAAATCTTGTCTTTGATATAGCCTTAATATCTTGATTGTTGCTTTGAGATGTATATCTTAAATCTGCAGTAAAATATGTTAGATAAACAATGATTTGTTATCATCAAAATACAAGAGATATTGTAACATTAACCATCCCAACATGATTAAAGAACCAGATAGCAGTAATGAAGCTGATACCGAGTCTGAGCATGAACAGGGTCTTGTTTTTAATAACATAGAACCCGTCGTAATCGGTCTTGAAGATCTGGATGTAAATGAGCCTGTCTACGAAGATAGCGGAGTTACCTTTAATAATAAAGATGATTTAGCTTATTTATCGCGTGTTGAATTGAATCATAATATGCCAGGTACAAGCGTCAGCATGGTAGCAGATCCGCTATCCAAGTTATATGCTGAATCAAATTTATACATGCTGGTTCAGTCATCTTTTGTGACAAATCATCAGCAAATCGAATCTTCGCAAACAGTCTTCATAGTACCGGCTAAGGTTAACGGCCAAAAATACATCATCTTTGGAAAAAGTGACGGCCTGGTGCAAACTCTTTTGGAAGAATCCGAGAAGGAGGAAAGAGATCCACAATTCTCGTACTTTACTCCAACAACCCGAAAGCTCATGAAGAATATGGGATACGACTTCATCCATAAAGAAGGCTTAAATTTTGGTAGAGGGATTCGAATACCAATCCGATCTGCTTATGTTTTAGAAGGAAAGTCGGATGATTATTATCACAAAACTCGTAGTGGGTTAGGTTATGAATCCCCACTATTTATGTTGTGTTTTGGAACCAAAGGAGAGTTAGATGACGATTCTTGCACTTCATCTTCTGAATCTAGTTGCTGGGAGTCTGATATCAGCATAGGAACTGTGTTCAGAGCACTTATGTCCAACATGACTTCGGCATCCCCAATAGAAGATCAAGAAGATGAGCAATTACCCATGTTTGATGATCCACTAAGTCGACAGTTAGGTATACAGTGGGAACACCGCTTTGAACAACACGAACCTCCTACTAATGACAAAGTGATTCAAGCGAACATGGGAGACGAAATCAATCCAAAGCTCATATTCATAAGCGATAGCTTGTCGCCCGAAGAGAAGGAAGACCTTATTACTCTAATACGAGAGTATATTGATGTCTTCGCTTGGAACTACAAGGATATGCATGGACTTGATCCCCAAGTGGCTATGCATCGATTAAACATCAAGCCAGACGTCAAGCCTGTTAAACAACAGCAAAGGCGATTTCGGCCCCAAATCATGGAAGCAATTGAAGATGAAGTCAAGAAGCTCATTGAGTTGGGATTTATTCGCGAAGATCAACATCCTGATTGGGTGACCAACATTGTCCCTATTCTGAAAAAGAATGGGAAGATTCAAGTGTGCATCGACTTCCGAGTCTTGAATTCGGCTTGTCCTAAAGATGATTTTCCTTTACCCATCACGGACGTCATTATTGACAATACGTGCGGGTTTGAAAGGATGTCTTTTATGGATGGATTCTCAGGGTACAACTAAATCAAAATGTATCCTGATGATGAAAAGCACACATCCTTTCGAACACCTTCAGGGATATACTGTTATACAGTAATGCCCTTTGGATTGAAGAATGCTAGTGCTACCTATCAGCGTGCTATGACCTCTATCTTCTAAAAACATCTACGGAAGACTGTAGAATGTTACGTTGATGACTTGGTTGTTAAAAGTCATGACAAGGGAAACCATCTGTAGGACTTGAAAACAATGTTTGACCTTATGCGGGCACACCAGCTGAAGATGAATCCAACTAACTCGTTCTTAGGAATGGCTAGTGGTAAATTTCTCGGGTTCGTGGTCACAGCTAACGGAATTCATCTTGACCCAGACAAAGTCAAAGCCATCCAAGAGCTACCACCTCCTAGGAATCTTAAGGAGCTTCGAGGCTTACAAGGGCGATTGATGTATATTCGCAGGTTCATTTCTAACCTGTCAGGGAAATGTCAACCATTCTCAAAACTAATGAAGAAAGGAGTATCCTTCATGTGGGATGAGGCTTGCCAGAAAGCGTTCGAGGAGATTAAACAATATCTCTCCAATCCACCGATATTAGTTGTACCGAAGTCAGGTAAACCTTTCTTGATATACATCCAGGCTACAGATCATGCATTAGCAGGACTCTTAGCACAAGATGATAAAAATGGCCATGAGCAAGCTGTTTACTATCTCAGTAGGACTTTATCGGGTGCTGAACCTCGTTATCCTCTTGAGCAAGCTGTTTACTATCTCAGTAGGACTTTATCGGGTGCTGAACCTCGTTATCCTCTTATTGAGAAGGAATGTTTGGCGCTGGTCTTCACAGTATCGGGTGCTGAACCTCGTTATCCTCTTATTGAGAAGGAATGTTTGGCGCTGGTCTTCACAGTTCAGAAGATGTGATATTATTTGATTGGGTAAACCATACATGTCATTTCTCAGGTAAATCCTATTCGGGTATTCATGACACAGCCTAGTGCATTGAACTGGCGACTCGCCAGATGGGCTTTGTTGCTTTCCCAATATGACATTCACTTTAAACCTCAAAAGGCAATGAAGGGTCAGGCTATTTGTGATCTTATGGCCAATCATCCATTGAAAGAAAAGGCCGAATTGTACCAGGACATGCGAGATGAGACGTATGAAGCAAACGTCGTCTCTAAAGAGCAGGTATGGCAACTATACTTCGATGGCGTAGCAAGGACAAGTCCTACCGGTCGAATTATTGCCGGAGTGGGGGTTATCTTTATCTCCCCCCAAAATCATATACTCCCACGCGTCGTTTCTTTAACAGAGCCGTGCTCTAATAATGTCGCTGAATACAATGTTTAGTTGGTTGGCCTAGATATAGCTAAATAGCTGGGGGTGAAACACTTAGATACGTATGGCGATTTTCAACTCATTGTTAACCAGATGAAGGGAGAATATAAAGATAGGAATGAAGACCTCATTCCTTATCATACTGCAGCAATCGCATTGGCTGATTCCTTTGAGGGCTTCTACATCGACTACGTACCTCGTCTTAAGAATACTTATGCTGATGCGTTGGCGTCACTTGCGGCTACCTTAGCCCTATCTGAAAGAACTACCCAGCAAGTCACAGTGACAAGCAAACAATTATTCAAATCAAAGTATACATTGCAGATCAACGCAATTGAAGATGAGCCCGCAATGCTCGAACCTAAGGATTGGCGATTTCTGATCATTGATTATGTCTTATACGGCTTATTGCCTGAAGATATTAAGGAAAGAGAATCTATTCATAGACGAGCACCTAGATTCTACTATAATTCTCAATCCCAGGCTTTGTATCGAAAGTCGTACGATGGGCTTTTGCTTCGATGTTTGACAAATAGAGAAGCAAAAGAAGCACTTAAAGAGGCTCATGATGGTATTTGTGGAGCTCATCAACCTGGTCCTAAATTGTGGGACTGACTAAGCAGATTGGGTTATTACTGGCCTAATATGGTATAAGACGTTGTTGCCTATGCTAAACAATGTCATGCCTACCAAATACATGCTAATTACATGCATCGACCACCCGAACATCTTCACCCGTCAACCACTTCATGGCCTTTTGAAACGTGGGGGATGGACATTGTTGGCCCAGTAACCCCACCTCTTCTAAGGGACATCGCTTTATTTTAGCAATAACTGATTACTTCTCTAAATGGACAGAAGCAATCCCGTTGAAAGAAGTCAAGATGAGTGATGTCGTTAAATTCTTAAAATATCACATCGTATACAGATACGGCATTCTGAGGCGTATCATTCATGATAATAGGCCCCAATTCGTTAGCCAAGTCTTCACCCGATTCTGTGATAAATTTAGGATCAAGAATTTGGCCTCAACAGCTTATAATCCTGCTGCTAACGGGTAAGCAGAAGCATTCAATAAGACCATCGTTAGAATTCTCACTAAGATGATTTCGACGAATAAAAGAGACTGGAACGAGAAGTTGGTCAAAGTTCGTGGGCTTATCGCACAACGGTTCGCACGCCAACAGGAGCGACACCATATTCCTTGGTATTTGGATGTGAAGCCGTATTATCATTGAAAATCCAAATTCCGTCTCTGCGAATAGCACTCGCAACTGGTATGATGACGAAAGAAAGTCATCGCCGACGTCTGAAAGAATTGGAAGCGCTAGATAAAAAGCGACTATTGGCTCAGCAACACATTGAGCTTTTTCAAGCTCGGATTTCCAGAGCATTCGATAAAAATGTTAGATACTACACATTCAAAGAAGGTGACTTGGTTCTTGCCGTTCGACGCCCAATGATTTTGAACTTCTAGAAGAAAGGAAAGTTTGAACCAAAATGGGAGGGACCATTTGTGGTAGAAACTATCTACTCAAATGGAGCTTATCGTCTAATTACTCAAAATGGTGACAAACTCATGATACCTATCAATGGTAAATTTCTGAAGAAATATTACACATAGGCTTCACAGTCAGATATGCTTTACAGCAGGAAGAGAAGCAAATAAAGGTAATAGTTTCCTTACTTTGTCTCCTCCAAATTTCCCTCACTAATCCTCTTCAATAGCATAGTGGGACTATAAAATTATCATGTCAATGACTTCCTCTGATAGCTGATGGTTTTTGCTCAAAACAGTATCTTTCCAATAGTGACCTACTATGTGATGTGTTACTTTATTGTTTGATTCTGCCTAACGATGTGATTTTCCTAATGTCGTCATTTCCTCAAATGACGTTCGTTTTCCAACTTAGGCCTACCAAGTGATGTGCCTTTGTTTTCTTTATTGATGTCATTCTAAAGCATTGAATGACTTGATATTCCTAACGTCGTCATTTTCACAAATGATGTTTGTTTTTCCAACGAGTTTGTGATAATCATATTTTATTACAATTTTATACCCTCATTATCTATTTTATATAAATAAATATACCACTAATAATTGTTTTTATCTTTAATTGCAGGTTAATAAAGAATAAAGCTCAAAATCCCATCTCTCAACAAAAACCCATGAATTAAATGAAGAACACAAGCAAGAGCCAAAAAGCCCAAGCACGGAATCAAGCCGAGTAGCCTGTAGAAGCCGGAGAAAATAAAAAAATCAAATATGAAAAAAATGTATTCAAGATGGTTGGCCGTAAAGAAACGACGATATCTCTCAATCCGAAAGGCAGAATTTAACATATAATATATAAAAATCACCTATCTCGACGAGACGAAGCCATCCGTGAAAGAAGAATTTTGATAGAGCATTGATGCTGGCATCGATGCCGGCATCGATGCCAGTATCAATGCAGGCATCGATACTGACAATTCTGTTATGAATTAAGGGCTGATTTTTGATGGTTTTGGATAAGATTTCAATCCAAGGGCTCACATTCATTGATGATTACTATAAATAGGGGTAGAGTGTGAGGGGTTAGAGGTGTGAAAATTTTTATAACTCCTTTTGGAGAGGAGGGCTATTCTTAATTGAGAAGGCCTTCCAAATTTGTAACTTTTGTTACAATTAATAATAATAATTTTTTCACCACTTTAAATATTTCTTCTCTTTATTGGATGGTGAAGATGGAGATGAAGAATTGTTTAGAGGTTTGCATTTCTTTTCTTTTTCTCTTTTATTTCTTTTTTATTGCTTATTAGTTTAGATTTATTTCTATGCTTATAGTTAGATTTTATTTTCTTGTTAAATAGCCAAGAGGCTAGAACCCTCTTGCCTTAGATTTATTTCATGCTTATATAGTAGATTTATTTTCTTGCATTTAATTCTTGTAATTTATTCTGTAGTTTAGATTTTGTAATTTATTTTGTAGTTAGATTTTAATTTCTTGCACTATTCACCTTGAGGCTAGAACCCTCTTGAGTTTAGTTTTTCTTTTTGTTTATTTTCATTTTGTTTGATTCGCCTTTAGGCTAGAACCCTCTAGGGAATCATCATTTTCTAAGAAGTGGGTTCAATTTTAGATTACCCGTATCTATAATAGAATCCACCATCTTTAATTTATTGCATTTTCTTTTATTCTTGAATTTTACTTTTGATTTGTTTCTCAATTTTATTCATTCTTCTTTCTTGCCTTATTGATCACATTTATTCTCAAATACATTGATCTACACACTATCACTCTCATTATCTCTCCACAATCACATTCACTCATCACTCCTATTTATCACGCACACAACATAAGAACCGATTTTATATTTTCCCCTACAAAAACACATTCCTCGTGGGATCGATATCTTTATACTATAACTTGACACGGTTGTGCACTTGTAACCTTTTTGTTACATGTTTATGCTGCATCAAGTTTTTGGCGCCGTTGCCGGGGACGGTGCTTAAGTAGGTTTTAATTATTTTGGTTCTTCAACTTGTGTGTTTATTGTGAAGGAAACGTTTGGAGCTTGAAGATCGCGGATTGGAGAACTAGGATTTAAAGATTTCCTTTCAGGTAAGTCTTCTTTCTAGCATTTTCAATTCCACCCCTTTTAGTTAGCTTCACAATTTGAGACATTTAGGATTAAAAAAAAGATTTTATTTTTTGTTGACCATAATAAAATCCATCTTTCACTTTGACATTTACTAACAAGATAATAAATTCAAATAATTTCCCCCTTCTCATTTGTTTGATTGTTAACCCTAATTTTAAAAAAAAAGATTTTTTTTCTTTTCCATCCTTTTTAGTTGCTTTTAATTCATAGGGTCGCATTTCATATTGATAGTGTAGGAATTTACCAAGTGATTTGAGCATCTTGATTTGGCACACACTTAAAAATATTTTTAAGGGCAAAACCACATAATCAAGATAAGGTGAGGGATTTCATCACCCTTTCCTTAGCCCAAAAATCACTAATTCCTCACTACACTACCCAAGCCTAATAAAACTTATTAGACGTTGGCCCCTAAGGACTCGAGCTCAATAAGGAACAAGAAATCCTTAAGTGAACCGGTTTAAGTTTTCTCAGAATAGTTGGTGTCTAAGGCAAGGTTTAGGGGTTGCGTAAAACGCTCTGTAAGGAACGAGGCACTTAATTGATCTCTGATCACCCTCTAGTACTATCCTTACCTAGCTAACTACCTGGGTAAAACTTTAATCTTTTCACTGTAGGAGTTTTTGGTTAGGAGCTGGTCTAGTGAGTTAGGCTAAACCCTAGAATTAGAGTGATTGAAAAGTGATTGCTTTGATTTGTTTTAGTTAGGATTTTTCTTTATCCTTTTCTTCTCATAAAAAACCAATTTTTTCTTTATAAAAAAAATAACAAAAAGAAATAGTTTTGGTGTATGCAACAGTGGATTAGGGATAATACACGTCGATTAATTCGCTTTGAACCAATCATAGAAATGGAGCATCCTAATCCACCCGTTCTTCATGATATGTGCTATCCCATTAGGAATGCAATCCCCTCTTGCATTAGGCTCCCCGAAACAAATGGAATAAGTTTTGAGCTTAGACCGCAATTGGAAATGAAACAGAAGATGCATATATTTTTATCTCGAAATTTGAGGAAGTATGTATTATGATTAAAATGAGAGAATTAACAGAAGATGCGATCAAACTCAGATTTATTCCATTTGCTCTTAAAGACAAAGCAAAAAAATGGATGTATAGCTTACCCATAAATTCCATCACTACGTTGGAGGAATTTATCACTGTTTTTCTTAAGAAATTTTTTCCTACCCATAAAACGGTGAAGCTAAGAAACAGTATCATGAATTTTAAAATTGTCTCGGGAGAACCCTTTTGGAAGTATTTTGACCGATTTAAAGATCTTCTCATCCAATGTCCTCATCACGGTTTAGAAAAATAGCGATTGTGCCAAATAATTTATGAAGGATTAGATTATTCTGAAAAAAACTTTTTTAGAATCAATGTGCCACGGGGATTTTATGAGGAAAAATACTGATGAAGCTTGAGAATTTTTAGAGAGTCTTTCTGAAAAAACCATGCAATGGGAACACTGTGATGACCGAGTGTCATCAGTTCCCCAACCCAAATCCAGTGGTATTTCCTTAGAGTCGAACATTGCATCTGAAGCTAGGATGGCCACAATCATGCGTAGGTTAGAAGCTTTAGAAATCAAGGAAAGAGCCCCGGCTCAAATCAATCAAGTTTCAGCCTCAGGATGTCACAACTGTTTGTCACCATCTCATATTTCAGAAGAATGTCCTCTCTTAGGAAATAATCAGCCATTAGGACAGGTCAACGCTGCATTCCAGCGTTCTGCAAATGATCAATTCTCTCCAACCTACAATCCAGGTTGGAGAAATCATCTTAACGTTGCATGGAATCAAGGAAATTCTCCCGGAACTCAAAACTTTACACCCGCTTCGACCTAATATTTTCCTAGGGGAAACACAGTTCCTTTCAATTCTCATCCACAATATCAACAACCCAATCTACCGTATCAAAATCAGTCTCCTCTTCATCAAGCTTTAATTCAGACTCCTCACAATCCAGATCAGGATAAATGTCTCAATGTCTTGGAAAGGGGTTTGGAAACCATAATTAAGGCCTCCACTCAAACCACGAATATGTTGACTCAAACATCCAGCACTCTGAATTCCTTTATGCAATCAACCGGACAAATGCTCAATTTCAACACGCAAGCTATAGGTAGATTATAATCCCAACTTGGTCAACTAGCTAGTGTCGTGAGTGAAAGAGAGAAAGAAAAATTTCCGAGTCAACCCGTGGTCAACCCTAAGGACACAGGATGTAGTTCATCCTATGAAGCTCAAGTGAATGCAATCCATTCACTTCGGTCAGGTAGACAGGTCAATAATCAAGTGAGAACTCCTCTAAGTCAAACTTTTGATCCATGACAAATTCCTTCTCCTTCTCCTTCTGATAAATCTATTCAACAATCACCCTCCTCAGATGATCAAGAACCTGAACCGGAACCTGAGTCTGCTTTTGATAGGTTTAGACCAGTTGCGCCTTTTCCAGATAGACTCAGTCTTAGGAAACACTCCCTTCAAGAGGAGAAGATCCTAGAAACATTCAAGCAGGTTAAGGTCAATATTCCTCTCTTAGATGTAATTGAACAAATTCCATCTTATGCTAAATTTTTAAAAGAATTATGCACTAAGAAGAGGAGAATAAATGTTCTAAAGAAAGTCTTTTTATCCTCCCATACCTTTGAAACGTAAAGATTCAGGTTCCCCCATCATTTCATGTAGCATTGGTAATACTCACATTGATAAGACGCTTTTAGACTTAGGGGCCAGTGTCAATTTGCTTCCATATTCAATCTACCAGCAATTGGGTCTAGGTGTACTGAACCCAACCAAATGCACCTTACAGTTAGCTAATAGATCTGTTAAGGTCCTTATGGATGAGTTAGAGGATGTTCTGATTAAGGTTGGAGATTTTATTTTTCCAGTAGATTTTGTAGTCTTGGAAACACAGCCTGTTTCCAATCCCAAAGGATAGACACCTGTCATCTTAGGACGACCTTTCTTAGCCACTTCTAATGCTCTCATTAACTGTAGAACTGGTCAAATAAAGCTGTCCTTTGGGAATTTGACTGCTGATCTCAACATTTTTAATCCAGGGGACCAGCCAAATAATCAGCCTCTAGAAATAAATTACATTCAGAAAAGATCATAAAAAGAAGAAGAAGTGTCTGATTTAAGTTTTGAGGAAATTTTTGATGAATAGTTAGAATTTTTAGAGGAAGCAGATCAGGTCCTTGAGAATAATAAAACTGTGTTAAACATTTGCTACTCTGAATTAAATTTTGAATAACTCTTTCTTGATGAACTTAGATTCTTGGAGAATAATCAACAACCAAATTTTCAGAACTCTACATAAGAATTGGTTGTTAGAAAACAAAACTTCACAATACAAGAGTCTGAGTTCATTAAGAAACGCAAAATGCATAACACCAATAATACCTACCTTACTTTGTTACAAGAATTATTGAATACCCCGAAATGCTTAGAATTTCACATTATTGATTATATCATTCTGAATTTATTTAAAATCCGGGGAAGAATTTTCAACAATAAGGTAGGATTCAATGTAGAATACGAGCTCTTCGTGTTGGACACTTCCTTCTACATTATTTATTTTATTTATTTCGGAATAATAAAAAGAATTTATTCTTCTCTCATTCGAGAGTTTCTTATTCAGTTGAAAAAAAAACAAAAAAAACAAAAAAAACAAAAGAGAATAATAAATTTTTAATTCTATCCTCCGCAGACCAAAGGTAATTGCAGATTTTTATCAGCTGATCAAATGTAAGTACTTCACTTCTTATCTGCTTTACTTTGTGCATCATAGCCAAATTGATAGATTTATGAATAACTGATTTATTTGATAAATTTTAAAATTTCTAATCTGTTATTTACACAAGTTCACTTTTTATGAGAATTCTAAATAAAATTCTTAAGAAATGATTTTCAAAGTAGTATACTTTACTTAAGCCTTAACTAGATTTTTATTTAAAATAATGGAATACATGCTTAGCTTAGAGTTAAAAATAATTTTTCAAAGTGGCTTGACTTACATATTTTTTAGAATATGTACACATATACATATAAAAAAAATTTGCAAAAAGAAGAGTGCGAAAAATGGGCACCAAAAGAAAAAAAAACTCTTAAATTTAATGTGATTCTATCTTATAAAGCCTAAACTGATCGAGTAATTAAGCCCAAGGAGTATTTCTATACTTAATGACCTAAGCCCAATTGGGTTGGGATCCATTGGCCCAAAACTCGTTAAATGGTCGCTTAGAAAACCCGTTAAAATAGAAAAAAAACCACCAAGGAAGAAAGAGTTAAAAATAATAATAATATAAAAAATAAAAATAAAAATAAAAATACTAATAAATGTTTTATATATAGTTATATTTGTATATATGGTCTTGGAAAATATTTTAGATAAAGCAACTTGAATACTATTTTAAACAAAGAGTTAGCATGTTCTTTTAAAAACTTTTAAATTAAATTTCTAAGTTTGGCTTGGTTTTGTATTGCTATAATGAGAAGATTTCTAGGAAATATACCTTAGAGTTATATATAAAAATGTTTTCTTGAGTAATAACTAGCTTCAATTATCAAGTAAATTTAGTTATTTACTAACTTCTTTAATTTGGAAAGTTGACCGAATTTTGTGGTATATTCACTACAAAGCCTCACGAGACTACAACTCGTCCACTAGGGTAACCTAGGGGTTTAAAGGCTTGTTGTATGCGCTAAATACAATCACGATTCCTGCGAAAGTGAGTTAGGTTTTCTTTCATTTTATTTTCTTTACTAGAGGACTAGCAAAAGTTTAGGTATGAGGCTATTTAATAATCATATTTTATTACAATTTTATACCCTTATTATCTATTTTATATAAATAAATATACCACTAATAATTGTTTTTATCTTTAATTGTAGGTTAATGAAGAATAAAGCTCAAAATCACATCTCTCAACAAAAACCCATGAATTAAATGAAGAACACAAGCAAGAGCCAAAAAGCCCAAGCACAGAATCAAGCCGAGTAGCCTGTAGAAGCCGGAGAAAATAAAAAAATCAAATATGAAAAAAATGTATTCAAGATGGTTGGCCGTAAAGAAACGACGATATCTCTCAATCGGGAAGGCGGAATTTAACATATAATATATGAAAATCGCCTATCTCGACGAGACGAAGCCATCCGTGAAAGAAGAATTTTGATAGGGCATCGATACTAGCATCGATGCTGGCATCGATGCCAGTATCGATGTTGGTATCGATACTAACAATTCTGTTACGAATTAAGGGCTGATTTTTGATGGTTTTGGATAAGATTTTAATCCAAGGGCTCACATTCGTTGATGATTACTATAAATAGGGGTAGAGAGTGAGGGGTTAGAGGTGTGAAAATTTTTGTAACTCCTTTTGGAGAGGAGGGCTACTCTTAATTGAGAAGGCCTTCCAAATTTATAATTTTTTGTTACAATTAATAATAATAATTTTTTCACCACTTTAAATATTTCTTCTCTTTGTTGGATGATGAAGATGGAGATGAAGAATTGTTTAGAGGTTTGCATTTCTTTTCTTTTTCTCTTTTATTTCTTTTTTATTGCTTATTAGTTTAGATTTATTTCTATGCTTATAGTTAGATTTTATTTTCTTGTTAAATAGCCAAGAGGCTAGAACCCTCTTGCCTTAGATTTATTTCATGCTTATATAGTAGATTTATTTTCTTGCATTTAATTCTTGCAATTTATTCTGTAGTTTAGATTTTGTAATTTATTTTATAGTTAGATTTTAATTTCTTGTACTATTCACCTTAAGGCTAGAACCCTCTTGAGTTTAGTTTTTCTTTTTGTTTATTTTTATTTTGTTTGATTCGTCTTTAGGCTAGAACCCTCTAGGGAATCACCATTTTCTAAGAAGTGGGTTCAATTTTAGATCACCTATATCTATAATTGAATCCACCATCTTTAATTTCTTGTATTTTCTTTTATTCTTGAATTTTACTTTTGATTTGTTTCTCAATTTTATTCATTCTTCTTTCTTGCCTTATTGATCACATTTATTCTCAAACACATTGATCTACACACTATCACTCTCATTATCTCTCCACAATCACATTCACTCATCACTCCTATTTGTCACGCACACAACATAAGAACCGATTTTATATTTTCTCCTACAAAAACACATTCCTCGTGGGATCGATATCTTTATACTATAAATTGACACGGTTGTGCACTTATAACCTTTTTGGTATATTGTAGGCTATCAAAAAATCACAATAGATAGCTGATCCCCATCAAAACACCGATGATGGAAGTTACAATCTGACGACTTCCAAAAGGCTACAATTTGAAGACTTTCATGTAGATTGATGAAGGTTACAATCTGACGACCTTCACAACAATTGATGAAAGCTCTAATCAACAGCCTCCACAATCAACATCGGGAGTTACAATCTGACGACTCTCACATATCAGAGAGCTAAAGTAAAGATTACAAAATGACGATCTTTGCAACACTTCGACAGAAAGAGACTACAAATCGACGGTCTCTTCAAATCAAGCTGCGGAAGTCCTCCCCGCACACCAGCATCAAGACGCACCGCGTTCATAGCCACGAACGCAGCTCAAACGTAGCTCTAAAAGCTGCAAACGCAGCTCATGTTCATAGCCACGAACGCAGCTCAGACGCAGCTTCCAAATCGCTGCAAACGCAGCTCAAACGCAACTCTAAAAGCTGCAACGCAGCTCCAAAAACTGCAAACGCAGCTCAAATTCGGCCGCCAACGCAGCTCATGTTCGACCACAAACGCAGCTCCAAAAGCTGCAAACGCAGTTCATGTTCGGCCACAAACGCAGTCTCCGAAAGCTATCAACGCAGCTTTCATCCACTGCCAAACGCAGCTCCCAAGCTGCCAAACGCAGCTTTCAACAAGATGCCAACACAGCTTCCAAATTGCTGCGTCTGAGCTTCCAAACACTTGCCAAACGCAGCTTTCAACAAGATGCCAACACAGCTTCCAAATTGCTGCGTCTGAGCTTCCAAACACTGCGTTTGAACACAAAATTCACATCAGAACATGGATTTTGCGTTTGACTCGTTCAAACACGAGCTAAACGGTTCCAAAATCATTTCCCACGATATGAGGGGATCACAACTCCACTCAGGAGTGATTTAAGGGGCGATTACATCCCATTAGCCCTACTGAGGAGCGAATTAAGGAGGTGGTTACACCCCTTAATCCCCTATAAATAATTGAAAATCAATTCAGTTTAGGGTTCGGTCGGTCTGTGGGAACTTCTTAGCAGCGAAAAGAGGATCCTTCATCCTTCGGTTGGAGCTTTGGAGATGGCAACAAGATCTTCTTCATCCTTGGCTTATAACCGACTTTCGGTTAAATCAACTCTTTCATAGAGTTTTAAACTCGTTCAGAGTTCTCCACAACGTCAAATCGTGAGGAGAAGATATCGTTCCAGTGAATCAAGATATTCGGATCGTCAACGGAGAGCAAATTCGACGCAAGCATTCGAAGGAGGCACTCCATCGCTACCGTGAAGAACCCAGAATTAAACAAACGAGAATCCAGATCATTCTCTTCTCTTTTGTAATCGGAATCCAAATTGTAATCGATTTTGAGAGAATACAAATTAATTTTCCTTCGTTTCTTTTACTGCAAATTTTCCCACAAACAGAAGATGGCGACTCCGCTGGGGAAACTTGCTTCTCTGACGAAGAAGTGGTGGCGCAATCCGACATTCATCTCATTGGAACAACCGTCGAAACTCTTATTGTAGAGTTTGATCAAGCCAAGTTTGAGGAGGCCCTCTCCTCCGGATCCCTTAGCCCCAAGGCTATGCGCAAGATCCACAAAGTCTCCAAAGAGACTAAAGCTCCAACTGCTCCAATTGCAGCCGAACCGCCTAAGGAAGACTGCTCGGACAGCCCCTCCCCCGATGGAGTGGGCTCAGCTTCAGCCAAACCCGCGCCAAGACGACGGGTATCAGGTCGAAAGATGCCCATGGAGGCGACAAAGGCCTTGAAGCGGGCTAAGAAGAACGCCGCTCGATGGAGGAGGAGATCCCTACAACGAACGTATCTCCGAGAATGATGATCCTCAAGTCAACACGAGCTTCGTGTTTGTGAGCCTAAACGCAACCATGTGCTCTGCGTTTCTGCTTCAGAACGCAAGCCTCGCGTCCATGAGCCCAAACATAGGCTCTGTGTGAATAAAACTGAACGCAGCCCTCAGAACTGCGTTTCACCAGCAACACCTGGAGCTCAGGCATGCGTTCGGGTAGCAAAATTCAATATCGAACCTAGTGTATACCGTGGAGCTTCGGGGCGCTGTCCCGAACCCCGTCGGGGGGTATTCCATCACCCCCTGGCCAGGGGCGCGCCGCCCCCTGGACCCCCGGCTCGCTGACCGGGCAGCGAGACCCCCGAATACTCTGCGTAGCGCGACTAGATTAAGGGGCGGATGTCAAAAGTCCATGGATTCAATGCATCTCAACTAGATCCATGTTCACAAAGAGCCAGTCATGTCCAATCATGGACTGGGGGTTCCAATTAAAACCTCACGATCAGTGAGTAATTCTCTAGTCCTTACAACAGACTTGAGAGAGTTCATATCAAGAGAAAGACCGATGCAACAAGTCATTCGTTCATTCCAATGTGAACGACTGATTCCTACGGTCCTCTCGAGATGTCAATGTTGTTCATTTGCGGCCAAACAATTGGTGTTCGACCAATTAATGCATGTTGCCTTGCCCAACCAACAACGACGTTCTCACAGGAAGAAGTCTCCAGAGACCGAATATCCTGAGGTCACTATCAATGTCATCGGCAGAGGGAAAACCTCAGGTCCTAGTTCCAATGACTCTGAGACAAGGCGTTCACTGACCGTCAGAGAAATTGCTAACGAGTTTGAAGGAATCTACCAACGCACTCGGACGCGAATAGGAGCCATTCTCCCTGTCAACTATCGGAGGTTAGCCAGAGGAACTAATTCCGATGATGAACACTCAGCCATTGTGGAGTCTCAATCATCAAGCTCTTTCATTGGGCATGAGAGCTTCACCCACATGGCAGAACATTCTGAAGATCTTTCAAAGAGGGTTGCTGAGCAAGACGTCATGCTCAAATCACAGCAGAAGACCCTCAATGAACTCCTAGACCTGTTGACTCAACTCGTCGCAGGCAAGGCCAAATCTCAGAAGACAGATTCGCCACCTAGGCAAGAATCTTCCCGGAGAGGAAAAACGTCTTCATCCCGACCTCACACAAGCAAAGGGAAGGAAAAAGTGGTTGATGACACGGCTTCTGACCAAGAAGCCCACAACCTAGAATCTTCCTCTGATGAAGGATGAGAGACGGAGAACGAGCAGAATCTCCAGTCTGCCAAAATGGAAGAATTGGAAGCCCGCCTCAAAGCCATTGCTAACAGAAGCGAGCTCCAAGATGAGGGAGTTGTCAGGCCCTACCCTGCCGAATGGGACGCAGCCCCTTATCCTCCAAAATTACTCGATTGTTCATTGGCACCCTCAAGGGAGTTGCCTTTGAATGGTTCAGGAAGCTACCTGCCGGATGTATCCAAAAATGGGAAGATCTAGAGAGACTATTCCTGTCAAGATTCTTTGAAGAGGATACAGAAGTCTCCATCCATACTCTTCTCGCCACTAAGCAGAAGAAGAGGGAGTCCGTCAAAGCCTTCGTCAAGAGGTTCCGAACCATGGCTCTCCGGTGTTCGTCAGGTATGACTCAGTCTACCTTAGTAGAGACCTGTGGACACAACTTGCAGACCGACCTCCTAGTCCGAATAGGAGTTGCAGAATGTCGTTCCTGGAGACAACTAATCTCTCAAGGCGAACAGGCTCAAAAGATCATTGCCAGGATCAAAGATGAAAAACAAAGTAGGCAGGATCAGCCTGAGCAATCGGACCAAGCCCAATCTTCTCCTGAGCAATCGGACCAAGCCCAATCTTCCGACTATTGAAGCTAATCCTCTCCAGTAGGATGGCGGGTCCAACAACTATCACGTTAACAATTACCTCTGATAGTCAAACTCGTTAGACAGTGGCTCACTAGGCAATGTGTCACGTCTACCCTTCCCCCCTGCACTTGTTCAAGACTGGGGGTTGGTTTATTTGTAGTCCATTGGATTATAAGTAATAAATTTTCTGAGTTGTCATGTTCAACAGAATACCTCTGTCAACCATGAAGTCTACCAAAACTATCACGTTAACCGTCACCTCTGATAGTTCTTTTCCTCCAAATTCCCCCACCAATCCTCTTCAAGTAGGATGGCGGGTCCACCAAAACTATCACGTTAACCGTCACCTCTGATAGTCATTTTCCTCCAAATTCCCCCACCAATCCTCTTCAAGTAGGATGGTGGATCCACAAAACTATCACGTTAACAGTTACCTCTGATAGTTCATTTTCTCCAAATTCCCCCACCAATCCTCTTCAGTAGGATGGTGGGTCCACCAAAACTATCACGTTAACCGTCACCTCTGATAGTCCTTTTCCTCCAAATTCCCCCACTAATCCTCTTCAAGTAGGATGGCGGGTCCACCAAAACTATCATGTTAACCGTCACCTCTGATAGTCCTTTTCCTCCAAATCCCCCCACCAATCCTCTTCAAGTAGGATGGTGGATCCACAAAACTATCACGTTAACAGTTACCTCTGATAGTCAAACTCATCAGATAATGGCCTACCAGGTGATGTACCTCTATTCCGACTTCATGGATAGTGCCCCACTAGGTGATGTGCCTTGTCTATCTCTTTTTATTCCCCTGCTAAGTCTTAATCAAGACTAGGGGTTGGTTACTTGGAATCCACTGGATTAAGAGTAATGAATCTTTCACATCGTCGAGTTAACATTATACTTCTGACGATCATCACCCCCACGGAGTATGAATTCAGTTTGCATCACTCCTAACTTGTCATGTTAACAATACACCTCTGACAATCAACTTATCAATCCTCTTCAATAGGATGATAGGTCCTCAAAATTGTTCAAATCATAATCTTCCCCAACAAGAAACTAAGTCTTTAAAATCTTAGTATCAAAATTCATCGTTCCTGATGATAAACTCATCTAGCAAGTTTCCCCAGCGAGACGCTAATTCCTAAAATCTTGTGCAAGTCACAAGTACACATTCTCTTGTCACGTTAACATCATACCTCTGACAATCTACTTATCAATCCTTTTTAATAGGATGATAAGTCTACAAAGTTGCTCCAATCGCAACATAAATCCTATCACGTTAACACTAAACCTCTGACAAAATCCACTTATCAATCCTCGTCAATAGGATGATAAGTCCACAAAGTTGTTCTCATCACAACACAAATTCATGTCATGTTAACACCATACCTCTGACAAATTCACTTATCAATCCTCTTCAATAGGATGATAAGTCCACAAAGTTGCTCCAATCGCAACACATTCTTGTCACGTTAACATCATACCTCTGACAACCTACTTATCAATCCTCTTCAATCGGATGATAGGTCCACAAAGTTGCTCCAATCGCAACACATTCTTATCACATTAACATCATACCTCTGACAACCTACTTATCAATCCTCTTCAATCGGATGATAAGTCCACAAAATTGCTCCAATCGCAACACCTTCCTGTCACGTTAACATCATACCTCTGACAAAATCCACTTATCGACTCTCCCCAATAGAGCGATAGGTCCTCAAAATTGCCCCGATCGCAATATTCTTCCTGTCACGTTAATATCACACATCTGACAAAATCCACTTATCGACTCTCCCCAATAGAGCGATAGGTCCTCAAAATTGCCCCGATCGTAATATTCTTCCTGTCACGTTAATATCACACCTCTGACAAAATCCACTTATCGATTCCCCCCAATAGAGCGATAGGTCTTCAAAATTGCCCCGATCGTAATATTCTTCTTGTCACGTTAATATCACACCTCTAACAGTCAAAAACCCCAATGAACTTGTTAACCCTTTTTTTAACAAGAATAACAAGTTTTCATTATAAAATCCCCAGCGGATTAAATATTTTCTGGAATTATCCTAGTGATAATAAAGAAAATTTCTGAATTTCACTCTAAGTGAAAATTCATGCCAAGTTAATATTACACCTCTGGCGCTTCTAACTTTCTTTCGGTGTTTCAAGCCACACAGGAAGAAACGACATCAAAAATCCATGCCTTCACGCATGGGGGACTTTATCTCGATCCCTAATTAGAGATAAGTCTACGCCTAACACGCGTTGCCGGTTAATCTTTCGCCGTGAAAAAGACACCAGGATTCATGCCTGGGGGAATCTATCTCGACCCCTAATTAGAGATAAGTCTGCATCTAACATATGTTGTCGGGTAGCCCATTCCCGTAATAATGGCAAAGCCTACTTATTCAATATCGTAGCAGGTTGTTATTAATAACGCCAAAATCCATGCTTTACACGCATGGGGGACTTTATCTCGATCCCTAATTAGAGATAAGCCTACGCCTAACAAGCGTTGCCGGTTAGTCTTTTCCCGTGAAAATGACAAAGTCTATGTATTCAAAATCATAGCATCAAGTCTAAGAGGGTTCATTCTCTTAGCACAACGTTACATGTGGAACGGACTTAGACAATCCATATGCTAGCCCGACTCAAACGGTAGTCGGTAAAGGCTTATCAAATCCGTTGATGGCTGAGGGTTTACCAAAAATCCTATGCACGTTTGCAGGTCCATCATCTTAATGGATGTGAGCCGAGGCTTAAAACAGATGAGCCAAAGACAAGTCTCAAAGACTTAGTCAAAAATGCACGGAAGCCACTTCTATGTCTTAAGTCAAAACGTTGAGGTCAGACCCGCGATGCAAAAACCAAACGCCGAGGTCACACATGTGTTCCAAATTCAACATGCAAGGGTGAGACCTGCATCTCAAGTTCAAAATGCAGGATCCACCCCCACATTCCAGAAGCAGGATTATAGCGCATACCTTCACACAGGTCCTACGTGGCAAATCCCTTCAACCAAGATGCCTTCGAAGCAAGTGCAGAGAACAAATCCTTTACAACAAGGAATCAACAGCTCCAAGATCAGAGTTGAAATCCAAAGTATTCTGAAAATTTGTCCCAGTCAACTGCGAACTTTCGAAAACTTTGGAGGGGGTTCTGTAGGCTGTCAAAAATCATAATAGATAGTTGATCCCCATCAAAACACCGATGATGGAAATTACAATCTGACGACTTCCAGAATGCTACAATTTGAAGACTTTCACGTAGATTGATGAAGGTTACAATCTGACGACCTTCACAACAATTGATAAAAGCTCTAATCAACAGCCTCCACAATCAACATCGGGAGTTACAATCTGACGACTCTCACATATCAAAGAGCTAAAGTAAAGATTACAAAATGACGATATTTGCAACACTTCGACAGAAAGAGACTACAAATCGACGGTCTCTTCAAATCAAGACGTGGAAGTCCTCCCCGCGTACCAGCATCAAGATGCGCCGCGTTCATAGCCACGAACGCAGCTCAAACGCAGCTCTAAAAGCTGCAAACGTAGCTCATGTTCATAGCCACGAACGCAGCTCAGACGCAGCTTCCAAATCGCTACAAACGCAGTTCAAACGCAACTCTAAAAGCTGCAAACGCAGCTCCAAAAACTGCAAACGCAGCTCAGATTCGGCCGCCAACGCAGCTCATGTTCGACCACAAACGCAGATCCAAAAGCTGCAAACGCAGTTCATGTTCGGCCACAAACGCAGTCTCCGAAAGCTATCAACGCAGCTTTCATCCGCTGCCAAACGCAGCTCCCAAGCTGCCAAACGCAGCTTTCAACAAGATGCCAACGCAGCTTCCAAATTGCTGCGTCTGAGCTTCCAAACACTGCGTTTGAACACAGAATTCACATCAGAACATGGATTTTGCGTTTGACTCGTTCAAACACGAGCTAAACGGTTCCAAAATCGTTTCCCACGATATGAGGGGATCACAACTCCACTCAGGAGTGATTTAAGGGGCGGTTACATCCCATTAGCCCCACTGAGGAGCGAATTAAGGAGATGGTTACACCCCTTAATCCCCTATAAATAATTAAAAATCAATTCAGTTTAGGGTTCGGTCGGTCTGTGGGAACTTCTTAGCAGCGAAAAAAGGATCCTTCATCCTTCGGTTGGAGCTTTGGAGATCGGCAACAAGATCTTCTTCATCCTTGGCTTATAACCGACTTTCGGTTAAATCAACTCTTTCATAGAGTTTTAAACTCGTTCAGAGTTCTCCACAACGTCAAATTGTGAGGAGAAGATATCGTTCCAGTGAATCAAGATATTCGGATCGTCAACGGAGAGCAAATTCGACGCAAGCATTCGAAGGAGGCACTCCATCGCCACCGTGAAGAACCCAGAATTAAACAAACGAGAGAATCCAGATCATTCTCTTCTCTTTTGTAATCGGAATCCAAATTGTAATCGATTTTGAGAGAATACAAATTAATTTTCCTTCGTTTCTTTTACTGCAAATTTTCCCACAAACATACATGTTTATGCCGCATCAGTTTGCTATGTGTTGAATTTCGTTCTCAACACTTCATTATAATTTGAACTTCGTTATCCTGCGTTTGATCTGAAGCCTAAAAGAGGCTAAGGATAGAAGAGAAATCTTAGCGTTAAAATCTAAGAGAAACTCTTTGACAACTCATCATATTGAGGGGAAAAGTATGGCTAGTCCAACTCAAACGGCAATTAGTAAAGACAACTCAAGTCCGTTGAAAGCTGAGGGTTTGCTAAAAATCCTAAGTTAAAATGCTTCAGTTACACAAAAAAGAAGAGAATAATATGTGGATAAAATATAAATTTTATTCATATATAACTGAAAGTAGGGCTGAGCATGGTTCGGTCCAAACCGAAAAAACCGACCGAACCGATCCGAACCGACTCGAAAAAATCGGTTTTATGAGTAGGACGGTTCGGGTTGGTTTGAAAACTTTTCAACCCGAACCGACCCGAACCGACCGAATATAGTGCAATACTACCCATTCTGATCTCAAACCCTACCCGACTCGTCCCCAAAGAGTCAAAGACTCAAACCCTAAAAAGAGTCAAAAACTCAAACCCTAAACTAATTTTCTGAATCATTATGGGTTGAAAATAATATCATTATATCAGTGTGTAATGCTTCATAATCTCCTACTATGTTGATATATTTTTTTCTTTAACACAATTTGTTGTTTGATAAGAAGTTTGATGAAGTTTGAACCGAACAAACCGTACCGAACCGACTTGCAACAATTCGGTTCGGTTTTGAATTATAGACGGTTCGGTTCGGTTGTTCAAATTTTGGTAAAAACCGAACCGAACCGACCGTTGCACACCCCTACT
>NC_033794.1:25068953-25150332 GCF_001876935.1 Asparagus officinalis
CCTTCTGATGCTCAGGAGGCATATAGGAGACGGTTTTTGGCGGATCAGGTAATATATATATATATATGTATATTTCTTTTTTAATTAAATGAATTAAATATAAAATTCTTACTTAGTTACGAGTATGCCATGTGACTAAATGATATCACACAAACTGTTACACACAAACTATATCTCTCTCCGAAACACAACTAAAATTATATACTTAATGTTTTTATGTGATGTTGGTGTTGATGGTGCGTGCGTGCGTAGCGATGGTTGTATTGGCTAGTGAGTTGGTTAGTTGGTTGTTATTTTATTTTGTTGTGGGGCGTTCGTGCGTAGGGTCGTTGGTTATGTTGTTGGTTGGTGGGTGTTTTCATCGTGGTGGTGGTGGTGGTGATGATGATGATGGAGGGGGAGGGGGTGGGGGGTAGGAGTTTGGTTGGTTGGTGGGTGGGGTTGGGGGATTGTTATTGTGGTGGTGGTGGTGTTGTTATTGTTGTGTTGTGGTGTTGCATGTGTTGTATTGTCGTGGTCGTTATGTGCGTGCTTGATGTTGGGTTTGGTCGTGGTGGGGGAGGGGGAAGTGTGGGGATTGGGTTGAGCTGGGTACTCGTGCGTGCGTGTGTGCGTGTTGGTGGAGATAGGTACAGGTGCGTGCGTGTGTGCGGGTGAGGTTAGAGTGTGTGCGTGCGTTGTTAAAAACTTGTGCGTGCTTGCGTATAATACATAAAAATATGCTATGATACTCTCTCAGAATCATATAACATGTAAGAATATGCCATCATACTCTATTATTGCTATACTTGCATGTCATGCCATGTTGTTTTATAATTTGTTACTTTACTGTAAAATTCAGTTTTTGATGATGTACGTATTGTTCTATAACGTTTTATTTATATTTTTAGGCTGGGACTTCTCGACAAGGTGGAGCTGATGAGGAGGAGGATGATGATCGGGACCGGGACTTCTCGACAAGGTGGAGCTGGTGATGAGGATGATGATGATCGGGACTGATTTTATTTGTTTTAACATTGAAAACAATGGGTGTGCTGTATAAATAACATTTATAATGTTGGGATATTTATTATGTTTTTAGTGAAATGTGTGTTATATATGCGTGAGAATGAAATATGTGTTATATGTGCTTGTGCTGTGTAAATTTATTGTACATGTTTTATTGTGAAATATATTGTACATGGATTTTTAATTTTCAAAAAAATTTCCTGCAAGCATTTAATTTGCCAAGCAATTATACTGCAAACATATGTTGAATAAGGCCGAGGAGGGGTTTACCTATTGATGTTCGAACCTCATGATTTTCATGTCTTGAGAGTAAAAACTCATCTGTTGTAGACAACTGCCACATAAGTTGCTGAACAAATTTGCATTCACTTTTACCACCTTCTGTACTAAGCTTATTAGATGCATAAACACTCCAAAGTATGGAATTATTAATAGAAGGCACCATATTGATAGCTTAAAGAAATGAAGGCATTAAACCATGAAAAAATTTAAATACTTCAAAGCATATATATATATCCAGATTTTGTTCACTTGTCAAAACCATGTATATGAGGCTTTCAAGAAAAAATAAGTACACTGATACAAATTTTATAGACATGTTTCATTGAACATTACAAAAGCGTGCATATTCACTGGCACAAGGGGAGAAGGGTAGGTTTTAGAGGATTCTTGCATATATAAAATAGGCTTTAGAAACCAAATTTTCATTGAACAGTAATTGTATTTTTATGAACAAAGAAGAATAATTCTCTGATGAACAGTGCTCTATGTAAGCATTAAGCAGATTTTTTTTAAATAAAATGAACATTAAAAAACTGTTTTTAAATGAACAGTAACGTTTTTTTAAATTGAACAGTACCGTTCTTAAAAACAAATGAACAGTATAGTTTTATTTTTAATTAATAGCAATTAAATAAATACAATAAATGTAGTATTTATCAATAATTAAAACTGTTAATTACATATTTAAAATTATTTCGGATTAACTTCAAATTAAATTTGAACAGAAATAATTAACAGCAATTAAAAGCAATTAATTGCAGAAATAAATTAGATTAATTACTAGTTAAGAATAATTAATAGTAATTAATCTATTACAGTAACTATTTGATTATAATAATTAAATCGGATGAACAGTAACGGTCTGGATGAACAGTAACACAACTGAATTTTTTTATTAACAATTAATAGATAATCAAGCAATTAGCAGTAATATTTTTTTTAAGCAGTAACTTTTTAAATGAATAGTAAATACACAATTACCATGATTTTTATGAACAATAATTTTTCGGGTGAACAATAATCGAAAACAATTTTTTTAAGCAATGTTAATAGCAGATATATGAATAGATCTAAATCAACAGTAACAGAAAAGATGAATTTTTTTTTCTCGGATGAACAGTAGACTATTCCAATGAACAATAACTTTAAAAATAATTTTTTCAGATTTAAATCAAAAGCTATAAACTTCTTAATCTTCTAGATTGTTAGAAATTTATCAAATAATTCAAATTATAGCATGAAATAAATCCGAATAAAATAAACAGATTAAATCTGGCCTGACGGGAGCAGTCGTGTATTCACTACCCTAGAAGATTGAGAACCCGCCTATCGCCAGGCGCAAATGGTTCTCTCCCCCCTAGCGGTAAAAGCCCTCGGAAATGGCCGGCCTCCGTACTCGGGCGAGAGTATAGAGCTTCTGCTCAGATAAAGAAAGTTGCCCAAAAATAAAATCAATACTATGAAGAAATAATATGAAGAGGAGAGAAGAGACTTGTTGTTTTTCTTGTTGTTTTTCTGAGACTGCTCCCGTCAGGCCAGATTTAATCTGTTTATTTTATTCGGATTTATTTCATGCTATAATTTGAATTATTTAATAAATTTCTAACAATCTAGAAGATTGAGAACCGGCCTATCACTCTGGCGCAAATGGTTCTCTCCCCCCTAGCAGTAAAAGCCCCCGTAAACGGCCGGCCTCCGTACCCGTGCGAGAGTACAGAGCTTCTGTTCAGATGAAGAAAGTTGCCCAAAAATAAAACCAATACTATAAAGAAATAATATGAAGAGGAGAGAAGAGACTTGTTGTTTTTCTTGTTGTTTTTTCGAGAATGTGAAGGGCCGCTTATATAGGGGTCTTAGAGAGCCGTTACAAATCCTAGCAATCAATACAGTAACGTACGTCATAATATTGACCGTTACGTAATAAACCCGTAATTAATACGGTAACGTTCGCCATAATTATATAGCCATTATGCACGTATTAATTGCCGAGGAAAATAAAATATGTAAAACATGTTAAATTGCCTTTTCTTTAATAAAATATCCAACACTACTCTCCTCTCTAACATCCCATTATAATAACTTCCACATCCTATAATTACTCCCACGTCTTTTCAGCCCTAAAAAACCGCTCAAAAAAATTTCAATCAAGATTACACTGCTCATCTACATCATTCTAATTAGGTAGTTACTGCAAATTAGGCAAAAGGTTTCTATTAACAAATTATCATATTTGTATTTGAAATTTTGAAAACAAAATTGTAACTGCACCGCCCTCTTAATCATTAATTATTCCCACTAATCTCTCACTTCTTTATTACCCTCTAAATTTTGTCTTTGGCTTTTGTCAATAAAAAATAAGAAAGAACAATGAGTTCATCTTCTTCAAATCCGACTAATGAAAAGCCGGTACCGGTGCTGGCATTTGCATTAGGGCAATGTAGATTAAGAATAAGACAACGTGAAGCCACTCAATGAGTGCTCCCATCTCGGTTTATCTCTTTATATGCTTTTCAATCTCTCTCTCTCTCTCTCTCTTTAAAGTTGTAAATTTTCAAATTTTCTTTCAAGTATTTGATTTTTTTTCCTTTGATTTTTTTAGATGCCTTGGTTGAATGGAACCCAATGAAGACACCTCCCTTACCAATTCTCTCTCTCTCTCTCTCTCTCTCTCTCTCTCTCTCTAAAGTTGTAAATTTTCAAATTTTCTTTCAAGTATTTGATTTTTTCCTTTGATTTTTTTAGATGCCTTGGTTGAATGGAACCCAATGAAGACACCTCCCTTACCAATTCTCTCAGTGGAATATATGGCGGTTATGAAGAATGAATTTTTGATGGTAACTCTAGGTTTTTAATAGGTACTTGATTGTCTGGGGCTATAACTAGAGTCACCAAGCAAATCTGATGAATATAAAGGCTGCAAATATCAACAAATTTATTGTTCTGATGTTGAAGTCCTCAATCCTGATATTTATATATTTATTTACTAAACTTATTTTATTTCATTTTCTTACAAAATCTCAATTTCTTGGTTTTGATATTTATATATTTATTTACTAAACTTATTTTATTTCATTTTCTTACAAAATCTCAATTTCTTGGTTTTTTCTTGATAGTCTGTTGATGATGTCTAAACTTGCTCTATCATTTAATTTTGAAATTTTAGTTGACAATATTGTTGTTTCATCCAATAGAATCTAAATACAAAATAGATTGACGAATTGGTTATTTCTACATACATGAATAGCGAGGTTACTGCTTATTGAACCTATTTATTATAGATTAGTTTTCTCTCTAAAATAACCATTCTCATTTCGTACTAGCCCTAGAAGCTTTCAGAAATTTTCAGCTTTAAGGTAATTAATTCTCGACCCAGTTCCATGAATTTATATAGAGTTTCATGGTAAAATCCTTATTATTGCAGACCCAAGTCATGAGATTTACTAATTTTTTTGGCTAATATGTGTCTTGGTCGTATTATTATCATTAAAATTTGTAATTTATTGCATTTTCTATAGAAAAAGAAATAATTTGAATTTCTAAACTTATATTTTTCTTTTGGTTTATTCTTATTTTTGTAGGGACTATGTAAATATTTTTGTAGGGTGCAAAAGTTGCAGCGTATATAGGAGCTCGAATGTGGCGTTACCACATCATAGGTAGAAATACACTTTACATTGTTATATAATGCACCATATGAGCCTCTGTGATTATTTTCATTTCTTGGCTAAAGGAAAGCTCTTCTTTTAAGATTGTCTGCATCGATTAGCCTCAAAGCAATGGACACGCTATTTATAATGCGTCCCCTACCAAACTTATCTGTGCAAAACTTACGGGTTTATTTATTTGACTGCATGCTCTTAATCTATATTTGAAAAAATAAAATTGGTAGTTATAAAAATGTAACAATGTGGTTTGTGTTCCTAAATTATATTATAAAATAAAATTGGTAGTTATAAAAATGTAACAATGTGGTTTGTGTTCCTAAATTATATTATAAAACAAAAGCAAAGAGGATTTCATGTTGGAGGGGGAGAGAAATTTCATTGTACTTTTAAAAGATTTGAGAAACCAGTTTCAAAATATTAAATATTTAAGGGACTAATATTAAAACTTGATATTATTTTTTGCTCATTTTTTAATTTCTAATTAGTATTTCACAGATGAAAGGATTCTAATTGTTCGATTCACATCCAACACTATACTTCATATCTATTGCAGAATACTTTTATTTTCGTAACATGTTCAATATTTACAAAAAATCTTTTTAAAAACCGTGCTTTGCACGGGTCTAAATACTAGTATATATAATATATGTATGTGTGTGTGTGTGTGTGTGTGTGTGTGTGTGTGTGTGTGTGTGTGTGTGTGTGTGTGTGTGTGTGTGTGTGTGTGTGTGTGTGTGTGTGTGTGTGTGTGTGTGTGTGTGTGTGTGTGTGTGTGTGTGTGTGTGTGTGTGTGTGTGTGTGTGTGTGTGTGTGTGTGTGTGTGTGTGTGTGTGTGTGTGTGTGTGTGTGTGTGTGTGTGTGTGTGTGTGTGTGTGTGTGTGTGTGTGTGTGTGTGTGTGTGTGTGTGTGTGTGTGTGTGTGTGTGTGTGTGTGTGTGTGTGTGTGTGTGTGTGTGTGTGTGTGTGTGTGTGTGTGTGTGTGTGTGTGTGTGTGTGTGTGTGTGTGTGTGTGTGTGTGTGTGTGTGTGTGTGTGTGTGTGTGTGTGTGTGTGTGTGTGTGTGTGTGTGTGTGTGTGTGTGTGTGTGTGTGTGTGTGTGTGTGTGTGTGTGTGTGTGTGTGTGTGTGTGTGTGTGTGTGTGTGTGTGTGTGTGTGTGTGTGTGTGTGTGTGTGTGTGTGTGTGTGTGTGTGTGTGTGTGTGTGTGTGTGTGTGTGTGTGTGTGTGTGTGTGTGTGTGTGTGTGTGTGTGTGTGTGTGTGTGTGTGTGTGTTATATATATATTTATACTCTCTCTCTTAGTATATAAGTATATATAAATATACTCTCTTAGTATATAAGTATATATAAGTATACAGTGCGTACCCTCTTTTATATATATATATACTAGTTGGATTGCACGTGCAATGCACGTGGTAATTTTTTAAAATGTATTATAACAAGGTTATAAAAATTTGCAGTGAGGGGATGGTAAATGTTCATGTGGTTGTATCCGGCAACTACTGTTCTTGCTGCAATATCCTTTTATGCAGCGAGGGGACGATAAATGTTTTGATTTTTGTTTTTTATTTTTAGAGATAGTTGAGAAAGCATGACAAAAGAGTAGGATTAGTTGAGAGTTTTTCATGTTGCTGAAATAATCATTTCATATGTAACCCAATGTTTTGATGCAAGGATTTAAAAAACCTTTGTTGTTTCGTTCATTATTGATCATTGCATAGAGCTCAAGATGTGCAGTGTTTTTTCATGACAAACTTAAGTAGGAGTTAAGTTGCAGTATATAACACATGCTTCTAAGTGCTTCAGCTATCAAAATGAATGCAACCTTTGATATAATACATCTATCTCCTGAATCCAAAAAAACTATAATTTGACTGCACGAACCAATCAGATATCTTGAAGGAAAACCTAGGGTAGAAGTATTTTGACAATGTGATTTCAATAGCATAACTGAAAGCAAAAAAAATATGATTTTGCTTCTCAGGTTTCTAACATTGTTTCAGTCTTTTTACATGGCAATGTAAGCTGATTGCACCGAGAAGATGCATACAAATATTTACACCATAATCAAACTTAAATATTTTTTACAAAGGAATTGAGCTCTCATCAGCTAGGGTAGTGTAGATGATAAATATCTCGCAATACATTACGTTGATCCCCTTTGTTAGTGTCTCTTCTTATCAAATAATTTGGACCATGTCATGAGAAATTATAAATGCCATCTAGCCATTTTGCAGAACATTAGAGAATCAACCCACAAGCTATAAAAAATGTTTCTGAAATCAAAGCTACAACCTCGCGTTGGACGTGCTGGAAGCAATGGAGACAGCACCATCCAAGACATGGAAGGACTTGAAAGTCTGGGGAGAGCAAACTGAGCGATTCCTCAAGAGAAAGAAGGCGGAAAGAGGCCAACCGGCGACAAGTGCTCCAAAGCAAAACTAGCTCTCATCAGCTAGGGTAGTGTAGATGATAAATATCTCGCAATACATTACGTTGATCCCCTTTGTTAGTGTCTCTTCTTATCAAATAATTTGGACCATGTCATGAGAAATTATAAATGCCATCTAGCCATTTTGCAGAACATTAGAGAATCAACCCACAAGCTATAAAAAATGTTTCTGAAATCAAAGCTATCACAAGGATAAATTTCATATTTCTGAAGTTTCAGTTGTGTCAATTTAATAGACTTAAAATGACTTTGTACCTTCTATAAACAGGACGTGCCACCACTTCCATAATTATCTTCAAATGGGAGCATAAAGTAACTAAGTAAGGGAAAAAAGGTTGAAATTAATTATTTTTATGATATCCGTCAATTTGCTTCTTTGCATACAAGAGCACTTAAAAACCAAATCAAGATCTTGTATTTCTAGGACATATACTAAAAATTAACGGAGTTTTCTTAGTATTATCCATACTTGTCACATGTGATGTCAATATGTTTCATAAAATTATTCTGGTCTTTCGTGTATTACAGGGAGACTCCTTGTTCCATATAGGACAAATACAGACGACTAATATATAAATTCGTGCTAATAAAAGAATTTAGAGGTACTTGCTGACTATTTTCCTATAGTACATGGGTTGTATCTATATTACCCCGAAATCAAAATTTGTTGACTCAGCTTGAAAAAAAAAATTCCTGCTTTTGAGCTTAAACTTTACCATTGAGTAGAAGGCAAACAAGTAGAAGGACTTGTTCATAAGAAATGTCAACCTTAAAAATACAAAAGACTTCTCCCTGCTCCATCTCTTTAGAACTGCTTCTCTCTTATCCACTGTCATCTCTAAGAACTTGTTAATGAATGAGAACTCTCTGCGAAGGCTGAGGGAGGATCGACAAAGGAGGGTCCCCAGCCTCGTGCCAAGCAACCACAGGATGAATCTCACCAAGAAAATACCCTCATTTGTTCCCCTTTTTACCAAGAGCTCTGCAACCTGCAAACATTACAAGAGCCCTTGAATTGCCATCTAGCAATTTGACAATTCCAAGAAGAGCTCACAAGCATAGGTTAGTATGGATGCCAGCTACAGACTCTAATCCCAACGTTATGAAAGGCGAGTTTTGCAACTTGGTTTCCAGTCACCTGAAATAGTGTCAAGATAAACAAATGTGAAACATCATCTCATAACATTCTCATATATCAACACGTTGGTAGTATATGAAGCTTAACAAATGGGTAATATTTTCTTACCCACAATTTGAAATGGCTAACTTCTTAAACCCACATTCAAAAGTGGAAACATATAGGTGTATACGACGCAGTTGCCTTTGGAACAGCTGCAAGTGGAACAGAGATTGGTGAGGCACAAGCTTCTGTTGGATATCTTCATACATAGGTGTGAAGAAATATATTATGTGTTGGGAACTGTTCATACACACTTGTTGTTCCAATTTGAAGTGCTATACCATCGAATATGTAACAGTAGACAAAAATATTCTGTGAATTATATGAAAAATAATAACATGAGGAGAATAAATTATTTCTCTACTTATATTGGTGTCTCGCTCACTCAATTGCACTAAACAATATATTAGTTCCTAACATAAAAAATAATGGTGGGCCAAAGGCCTGATCAGTTAAAAAATTAAAAAGGAGGAATTTTTATGTACATTTACAAAGATCTTTATCTATGTACATCTGCCAAGTCAAGCATCGTACCAAGTCTAATGAAGGCTGAATTAGGCAAGAAATCACCTAATTTAGGCAAGAAATCACAACCGATACATGTTTTGGTCATACCTTTAGCAGAAATGCTATTTGGCTCGCGTTTAAACTCGCAAAAACAACTCGCGCTTACGTGGAACGAGACAGCTCAGCACCCAGCACCCGTGACCTTCTCTTCCTTCCCCAATTTCTGATCTCTCTCCTCACTTCAGAAAAAAACCCCAAAAGAGAAGGAACTCCCCCTTCCCAACCCTAGCAACCCAACTCCCCTGTCGTCAACTCTGTCGTCCGACGTCCGCCGTCCGCCGTCACACCGCCGCCATCACATCGCCGCCGCCTCCTGAAGCAGATCCGCTCCTAGACTGGTCGCCGCCGCCCCCTGAACCAGATCCGGTTGCCGCCGCCCCCTGAACCAGATCCGCCTCCATCGTGACTGGTCGCCGCCGCCCCCTGAACCAGATCCGCCTCCACTTCAAAACAGGTACTTTTCCTCTTTTGAAATCCATCAAAAACCCTCCAAAATCGTGCAAATTTCACCGCTTTAACTCTGATTTGATATGATTTCTGTTTGCCTCTTGTTTAATTGAAATATATAACTCCCTTTATGTTTTAAAATATTTATTATTGAATTGTTCTTTCAGACTACTCGTTCCAATTTCCACGCACATTCTTAGTAGCACTTCATAAGGTTGAGAGGTTACTTATAATCCTAACATGAAAAACATTAACTGATGTTGCTTTTAAAAGTGGACATCAGTTCGTCAACAGTTTGCTGCCACCAGTTCGTTAAACATAATGACAATATTATACATAATGACAATTGCAAATAAAGTGGTAGATGAGTTTTATTGCTACTAATGATACCAGTTTTCTACTATAAACTGGTTCCAATTTTCACAAACTGTTTTAAACTATTGGTACTCATCTTAATGACAATTGGTATCATGACAAACTGGTTTAAAATCATTTTTCTATAACTCGTCATTAACCATCTTAATGACAATTGGTACTTCACCAATAGGAAAACTGGTACCAATAATGACAATTGCAAGAAAACTGGTATCATGAGTATCCTATTAGTAGCACTTCACAAACTGGTTTAAGAAAACTTTTCCCGATAAGTTTTATTGCCAATATTATACATAATAACAATTGTAAATAAAGTGGACTGAGAGTAATTTATGGAAAAGTAAAATAGGATTGAGTGAAAATACATTATAAACATCTTTAACATGCTTGTATATGTGCCTGGTCATTCCATCCTAGAGACTAACATGAGCTGCTTCCAATATATCATCTGTTTTTCTTTTTCCCTGGGTGCATGGGCAATGCATATAATCCTATATGTTTGGGATTATGCGTGATTTGTATCCTATTAGTTTTTTGCCTAAAAAATTAGATAACATAGAACAAACAGGTTTATAGTAGAAAATGAATTATAGTTAATGAATTTACAAGAAAACATAGTAGATCCATGTTCCCCAGGACATGAACACTGCAAAGTAGTTTACCAAACTATCAATCACAGAGGGTAAGGAAATATGCATATATCATTGAGGTTTAAGAAAAGTTGTCTTTTACTATTTCGTGGTCTTGACTCTGTAAGTTCAATAAAACATGGAATAAGAGGACATATAGTTTAGTTGATTTTGCGACAGTACTGCGTAGCCTTTTGTATATTACTGTTTCTAACACATTCTATGAAACTTGGGGTTATCTAATATTGTATGATACAGATTCGGACAGAGCTTCGTTAGCATAACTATCATAAGTGTAAGGAGGTGCTTTATGTTTTGCTAGTTGATAAGTTCTAAAGAACACATCTTGAGCTGACTATACAATTGGTTAAAATTACAAAAACTTAGATCACAATCACAACATCAAAAAGCCAAAACATGAAGTAGTGACATATGCAAACCAAGCAGATAAATCGCATTCTTAAAATTTTAGATAGATTTAGAATCCAATTATAACCTTAAATATCCAGTCAAAAAGGGTATTTCTGGGGCGATACGAAACTTCTGGTTGTTACATTATATGTCAGAGCTTATTATGGCCTATATAACTCCCTTTATGTTTTAAAATATTTATTTTTCTGTCGCTATATGTTATATTATAGTTTCGGCGGAGAGGAAGGCGTAACGGAGATGGGAAATCAAATATCTGTAACGCCTCGGCTTCGTCGGAGAAGGAAAACTGATGAACTTTTCGCCTAATTTAGGAATTTGGGAAATGGAATTTCTGTAACGTCTCGGCTTCCCAAATTTCCGATGATGATGACGATTTTTCTGTAACGATATTAAGGGAGAATTTGAGTATATTTAAATTGGTTGAAGGCTAATTTAGGAAGGGGAAAGTTTTTCAAGGAACTGGCTCTTTTAAAGGGAGAATATATAGATGAGTTTTATTGCTACTAATGATACCAGTTTTCTACTATAAACTGGTTACAATTTTCACAAACTGTTTTAAACTATTGGTACTCATCTTAATGACAATTGGTATCACGACAAACTGGTTTAAAATCATTTTTCTATAACTCGTCATTAACCATCTTAATGACAATTGGTACTTCACCAATAGGAAAACTGGTACCAATAATGACAATTGCAAGAAAACTGGTATCATGAGTATCCTATTAGTAGCACTTCACAAACTGGTTTAAGAAAACTTTTCAATACATGTCGTATCAATATGACAATATCTAGCTAATACATGCTTTGTGTTATGAATGTGGGATAGATTTACCATTGCATGCTTTAATTTTTAAACTTATCTCTTATGTGTTTACGTTTTAATTTGTTGGAGAAGTGAAGGGGAAATTTGAAAAAAAATCAGCAACCTCCTCTGTCTCAGCCAGTGTCTGCTTCAAGGACTTCAGCTCATCAGATAAAGCAGCATGTGCTTGCTGATTTTGCATCTTTGTGTCTTCCTTCTCACGGAGTTCTCGTCGGAGCTGATCTATCTGAGAATCAAGCTCCTCAAGGGAAGATGATCTAGTGGCAAGATCAGCCTCAACTCGATCTATGCGGCCCCGCTGCACCTGAATCTCGAGCTCGGCAACCATCCGAGTACTGCGCCATGTCTGTAAGCGAGCATCCAACTCGGCAGCAACGAATGAAGAGGCACCTGTATCCCGGAGCTCATGAAACATCTGAAGCTCACGCTCTAAGCGATCAAGGTCATCAACCATAGCCGTCGCCAGATCCGGACATCCTATGTCCCTAATCAAATTTATCTTGGAATCGAGGTAGGGCTTAAATTGGCGAAGAGAAAGTCCGTCGTGGAGGAGTTTGCCAATTATAGCAGTCAGGGAGGAGAAATAAGAGCGGACTTCTACGCTGATGATGATCTTCTCAGGGTCATTCCCCGATAACAACTCCTTAACGAGGACATGAAGCTGAGAAGGAAGCCCTACACAAAGAAGAGAAATTCGTCAAAAGCCTCAATAAGGAAATGAATGGCTTTGCTCAGTTAATTAAATTATACCTCCTCCCCCTCGAGTCACTGGGGGTGGTGGAGATGTAAGGACTGTAGCTGCATCGACTGGTGGAGTTGGTCGTACAGCCGGCTCAACAGGGTCAGCCTCAACAAAAGCCCCTGTTAGGCACAAAACAGAAACGTCATATTATAGTTGCATTAGTCAAGGAATTGGCTAGTCCTATAGTTAGCTTGAGAAGAGGCACGCACCTTCAAAATAACCGTTCCCGGGAGTCTGAGGGAGTACAGACTCAGGAAACATATCCTGAGGCGGCTGGCCATCGATCTGAGGAGAGTCATACATGAAGCTGAACATAGAAGTGTCCATAGGCAGGCCCTCCCCATCGAAGTCATCAATCGAAAAATCTGACATAAAAAGATATAAGGGAAGAGGAAGGAAACTATGGCCAATAGAGACAAGTTACCTCTTGAAGATGTACCTGGAATCACCGAACTGGGTCCTTCATTGACAGACTCCCCAACATGGGCGGTCTCTGCAGGCTTTTCTACCTGGTGCGGTGAGTCAGGCTCACCAGGAGATGCACAATCATCAGGACTCATCTCGCCTTCCTCACGATATCCTGCATAGGATGGGAAAGCATGAGCCAGAAGTTCTAAACGATCAAGAAAATGATCTATAGAATAGACGTTACCTCCGTCACTAACAGGATCCTCACCAGCCAAGTCCATCTCTGATGCTCGTGAAATTGCAGGCGGCTTGTGGGCTAATCTTTTCCGCCTATCAGCACGGACAGCAATCGAAGGTCTGGCCCGGGTAAAAGGACGGAATTCGTCGTCACTGTTGATCGCTGTCCCTGAAACATCGAATAGTGGTCAGAAATAGCAATTTGGAAATGCAGGGAAAAAGAAAGATAGGTGACTAACCTTGCTCCAAATCTGCCTCGTAGTCTTCAGGGTCTCCGCCTGAGGCCTCTCCAGCAGAACTAAAGGCCCTGTGACCTTCTGCATCAAGTCGGCGGGTCTTGCCCTGAGCCCTCTGTGATCGAGCACCGTCCTGGATAACACGAGAATCAAGCTGAGAGGCTTCTTCGGCCACCAACTCTTCGATAGGCTTCACAGGGACAGTCTTATTAGCTGCTAGCAACCACTTGCAGCTCAAGAAAGTGAGGTTCAACTGCCGCTCAGTACCTGGGAGACTGAACCTAGCACCAGTGCAGCCAGTCACGGTCCACAACCATGCACGAAGACCGTCCACCAGACCTCCATGAGCCCGAAGCTGCTGGCGCGGGTTCCCAACATAAAGTTGGTCATAACCGAATTTGCGGGCGAATCGGCAAGGTAGATACGGCTCTATAAAACACTGATTCCCCACCCGGAAAGTCAGGTAACCCGGCCTAATGTTCACTAGCCAATTAAAGCAGCCCATATCCAAATAAGTCCTATACTCCCTCGGCTTCTCCTCATCAATCAAACACTCGCCGTACCGGCTGGAGAACTGTGGGAAGCAAGTGGAGAATGCCCAGCACTTGTGGACTTGTAGCTGACGCCTGATATCGGGGAATCCTCGGCCCTCCCACTCGCCATTCTCAAGCAGCTGTAGAAAGGGAACAGACTGGTCTATGGCATTCGGTACCGACATCACATCGGAACGATGAAGGACGAACCAAGCCATCAAATAAATATACGGAAGCTCCACCTTAATGGTAGGAATCTGAGTCGGTTTGTCACTATCTCTCCGTGTAAAAGCACCAGAAATCTGTCGAAGCCCTCGATGAATGTTAGCCACCATCACCGGAAGAAGCGAAAGTTCCTTCTTGTAGGCAAGCTGAACTGCAGGATAGAGCACTTCCAGTGGCAGAGCGTCACCAGACTGATACGGGACCACACATTTCTTCAACCAGATGGCGAGATAACCGGCAAGGAGAGTCATCGGACGAATCGGTGCGGTCGCATGATATAAGAACGATCTGAATTTAGTCCCTGCAGGAAAGCCACTCTCAGGACTGCTAATGGTATAGGATTGGGCGTTAGTCTTCTTCAGCAGCTCATTAACCTCTGAAGGAGTCAGCGGTGCCAGTTCACAAATAGATTGGCCAGAATGGCTCTCCAGATTCCTGAACAAATATGATGCGAACTGCTTCAGGCTCACATTTGCTTTGGTCCTCTTCGCTAGGGGCTTAGACTGCGCCAAAGCAATGTGATAATGACAAGTGAGGTCCCATAAGGTCTCGTAGCGGTCGGGCATGCGATCCTTCAGCTGACTCAACTCATGGTTGGAGGGAAAGTACTCCTGGTATAGCATCTGTCCCATGGGCAAGCCAGAAATCTTGTGCATCTCATGAAGAGCCAAGCCCAACTCTCCGTGCCTGGTCAGAAAAGTGTTGGAATCTGGATTATAAAGCTCGCATAGGGCAAAGAAATGCTTCGCGCTTGTAGGCAAACCATGCATGGTGGCCCGAATGGCTGCATAAAGACCGCAAGCATGTAACTCCTCGCTCCATCGGCTCAAGACGTACTTCGTCATACGAGCCCACCAAAACCTGTCCAAAGAATGGACCCAACCATAGAATCTGTGGCGCGGTGCAGGCATCTCCCGTCCTAAGTTAGCGAGGCGATTCCTCAAAGTAGAAGCAGTGGCGAGGAACTCGTTACGAGGCGGAGTATCTAGCCCCAGTACTCCAGGACGCAGTCCAACAATGTGATCCCTGCTCGAACCAGGAACTGCCTGATGAGTAATATAGCCGCAGTGGACGCTCTCATGCTCCTCTGTCAAACGCCACGACATCTCCCGTTTCACAGCCTGGCGCCTGAGCTCAGTCAAAGAACGGTGTCGAGGAATCTTCGGCAAATACATGAAACGACTGCCAGTCTTGTAAAGCCACTGCTCAGCTTCAATAAGTGCTGCATCGGGATCTCTGGTAGAGTCGCCAAACAAGAAGTCAGTCTTCCTGAGAGACTGAACGGAACCGGCATCCTTCACGAGAGGCGCATCTGTAATCAGCTGGCGAAGGGCTCGATGTCCACCTTCCTTCACTACTTCGACAACCTCTATCGACGTGCCCGGAACAAACTGGGAGGTAAGCGGAATGGGCGAAAAGTCATCAGACGTCGAATAATATTCGTCACGACGTCCATTCACCGCATGCGATGAAAAAGCTCCGGAAGGATATTCCACTGAAAACAAGCAGTTAAGTGTTTGTTAATTTCAGATATAAAAGGAAATTGAATTCATCTTACAAATTGGTAAGATAGAGTCATTGCCTTATAAAGGGCGAGACGATTTGGCCACATTGCGCATTTATAAGATAGGGTATATCGACAATATATCCCTGCCTTATAAAGCACGATGCAGCGTCAAAACGCCCCCTTTATTATGAGATGTGGTTTTGACCAAGCAAAACCCATCTTTAAAGCGTCGATCCTCACCAAGGAGAATCAAGGCTTTTCCCGATCGCCTCACCAAGGAGAGCAAAATGGGGTAAAAGGACTAATTTGCAAATTCTCAGAAGAAGAGGGTTAATTTGCAAAATTTCCATAAAGCGTCGATCCTCACCAAGGAGAACCAAGGCCTTTCCCGGTTGCCTCACCAAGGAGAACAACGGGGGTAAAAGGGACCAATTTGCGAATATCCAGAAAAAAGAGGACTAATTTGTAAATTTGCAAAAAAGTAGCTCACCAGCATATGAGGGAAGCACGGCGTCAGCCGGTGCCGCAGGGAAACGACCTCTCGAGACTCGCGACATAATGGCCTACAAAAGAAATCAAGAGGTCAGATCTAAAAAAAAAAAGATCACGTTTTTACCCCCTGAAAGATAAGCTCGAGGCGACGAATCATAATCCTAACCCTCGCATGCAACCACACAAGTTCATAAATTAAATGGTCCCACAAATTCATAAATTGAATAAAGCATAAAAAATGTTGAATTTATGAAGGATATACCTGAGGAAAGGCTCGAGGATCCGACAAAAATTAGATCTTGAAAGTGCTCGAACCACACGCTCGAGGGGCCTGAGAGAAATTCCAAAAATGGAAGTTTCGAAGGATTTTTCAGTCAAGGATCAAAAGGAGTACTAGATCTAAGACGAATATCAAGTTTTTAAGGAGATCGGACGCTCGAGGGAAGAGAAATCAAGAAAATAGGACAAGGGGGGGGGCCCTAGAAAGAGAAAAAAAATAAAGAAAAAACCCCCTTTTTATAGCCTTGAACCAGATCTGGCTGAACCAGACCAGACCAGGGTTGAACCAGACCAAGCCAGATTGAGCCAGAATGAGCCAGAATGAGCCAGAATGAGCCAAATTGAGTCAGATTGAGCCTGGCTGGACCAGACCAGATCAGAATGAGCCAAATTGAGCCAGATTGAACCAGAATGAGCCAGTTTGAGCCAAATTGAACCAGTTTGAACCAAATTTGAACCAGAATTCAAATTGGAGCTGAATTAAACATTGGAACGACTTTTGATCAACCTACGGTTCATTCCTTCACCTATTTAACCCCTCTACCATATATTTGGAAGGGTCGGAGAGATTTTGAACCCAAATACTGCCTTTTTTGGCATATTTTTTGGGCCGGTTCAGATTATTCGAACCTAAAGAACACTCCGAAAAGTATACGAGTATAAACTGCTTCTTAATACTCCAATAAGGTATATGAGTATAAACTATAGGCATATAAAATTGCTTATAGGTCCCTTAGCACAGTTCGGCATAAACCGACGAACCAACGAGGCGACGAGATCGACGAATCGCACAGAAGCGACGGAATGCATCCACCCGCGTGCAGAATCAAGCTAACGAGTTGAGGAATCAACGAGTCATCCAACCGAGAGCGGACTCGGACGAATCGCGATCGAATCAAGATCAGTTTCGAACTCAAACTCAAAAGCCGATTTACTGCCTAATCGGGATCCAGACTTCCAAATCAAGATCCCGAACAAATCAAAGTTCACAACAGAACCACAACCGAATCACGGACAGAACCGGAAACAACGGAAAACAACGGAAAACAACGGAACGAACAACACCCGGAGGGGCTCGGCCGAAACCGAACCATCTCAAGGTGGCTCGGCCCAAGCCGAGCCACCCTGAGGTGGCTCGGTGGCCGAGCCACCTCGGGGTGGCTCGGCCATGAGCCGAGCCACCTCAGGGTGGCTCGGCACAGTGCCGGCCACCCAGAGGTGGCCGACAGTGGCCGACAGTGGCCGACATGTCTCTGTGCGCGGGCACAGTTCAGAAAGCCTATAAATAGGCCAGGCAATGTTAATTTTCAAAGGTGGGAATTTCAAGAGCCAAAACTCTGCCGGATTGAAGAGTGAACTCAGAGCTTTGAAGACCTAAAGACTTGCACGTACAAATCTGATCCTCGGCGAGCACCTACATCAGAAAAGGCAGGATTTCGAGAGGAGACAAAGAACAGATCTGAGATCTACACGATATCACTCCGGATCTAAGCTTGGTCTTAGATCCCGAGATCTGAGCGATTATTCCCTTGGTGGACTAATCCCTCCCGGCTATTATTCCCTTCGTGGAATAATACCCGTATAATCGTGTAGATCCGACCGGATCTAAATCGCGCGGTGGTCCACGGATTAACCCCGGCGTCAGCAAAGAACCCACCAAAGCGAGAGACCGCAAAACAGGATCTCGCGATTCGTTCGGCAAATAAGAAAAGTTGTAATTTTTATTTTTTTCTTTGATTTAGTTGTAACCGGATCTATAAAAGACCGGATCTTTGTAAGTCAAGATGACAATTATTTCAATGAAAAAGACAACAGTTTTCCCCGCGAACACTTCATCTTGAAGTATTGAGGTTCGCCCAGAAATAATAGACTTCACCTGTAACCACGATATTCACCCCGAAGCATCGAAGCTAACCAAGAGGCCAAGCACATTGAGCAACCAAGCTCGTCATAGTCGAGAAGGTTTAAAGTATTTCATACCCAATACAACCCAATTTGGGTCTAAAAACTTTGAAGAAAGTCTTGTAGACACTAAAAAATGATAAGAAATAAAGCAAGGTTGAACCTTGCTACAAGCATGACGAGGTTCGTCATCATAATGAACATCATCTCAGCCAGCAATGCCCATCATGATAGTGAATGTCATTAAAGATGAAGTCCATCCGCAGATGAACCTCGTCAAACATCACCTCACCCCTCAAAAGACGAGCTTCTTCATTGAAGACGAAGTTCGTCCAGAAACAAAGTTCGTTATTAAAGATGAAGTTCATCCAAAAACGAAGTTTATCCAGAAACGAAGTTCGTCATTGAAGATAACAAAGTTTGTCATTGATGAGCCTCGTTTGTCACCATTTCTAGAGGCTACATTTAAGGAGAATTAATGACCAATAACTCACCCATTTGAGGAGAGTTAATGACAATTAACTCACCAATTTAAATAGGAGTTAATAACCATAACTCTCTTATTATAAGGGGAGTTAAAGCCTATTAACTCACTCTATAATGGTCCTAAGCCTATAAATAGGCATGATCAACATGAAAGGATGGGGGAGATTGAGAGGCTAGTCAAAAAACCTATCTCTCCTCTACTCTCATGGATCTTCATAGATCATCAGTTAATCATTTGGCCTTGGAGTGTCGAAGCCCATAACAAGCATGACAAGGATCATTATAATGATGGACCTCATCTCAAACAACAAAGCTTGTCGTTAGAAATAAGATTTGAAGCGCATCAATGAAGGCGAAGCTCGTCAGCGAAGACAAAGCTTGTCTAATGAACCTCACCACACAACGAGGCTTATCATCCACACAAAGTTCGGTTATAACGGCCACGAGGACCAAGTCAGCCCACGTTGGCTAAATCTAAGGAGTACATTACGCTCCATTAATCAACATGGGCTAAATCTCAGGAGCCGGTTACGCCCATGACCCTACGATTGTAGCATGACAATTACGTGCTAAAGCTCTATAAATAGCCGTAAGCAACTATGAAGAGGGGTGGTACTTTTAGAATTTTGACCATCATCAGAGATCAGAGCTCCTGCGTATAAATCTATAATTAGAACCTCGATTCTAGCAGTCTAACGAACGTCCAAAGATTCATTAATCTTGTTATGATCATCAATGAAAGGCAATCTCGACTCAAGCATCGGGGGAAGCATCCTTTCGCCACCAAGAACCCATGTTAAATAAGGAGGAGCTGAATTAATCTTCTCTTAATCTATAATCGAGAGAGTGTGTTAGTGAGGGTTTCGTACCAAGTGATCGAACCTAGTTTTCTTAAAACATGAAATCAATCAAACATCAATTTTTTAACACTACAATCGATAGGAGGTATGACTCCCCTTTGAGTTCAGGTATGTTGGTAGATTCCCTCGAACTCGATCAAGATCTCTTTGAAGTTTGGAGACCGGTTCAACTCTAACTCATCAGGACTAGGGATTGATGACTTCCCTCTACCGATCATATTAGAAGTAACTCCAAAGTACTCACCCTCTGAAGTTTTCTTCATGCGCGAACGTCGTCGTTGATTGGGCAAAGCAACATTCATTAATTGGTCGAACCCTAACATTTTGGCCGCATGTGAGCAACATTAACATCCCGAGAGAACCGTGGAAATTAGTCGTTCACATTGGCATGAACAAATGACTCTTTGCATCGGTCTTTCTCTTGACAGCAATTCCCACAAGTCAGAGACTTGGAATGAACTACTCTTAGAGCGTGAGGGTATAGATGAAACCCACTGTCCATCAGTGGATGAGACTGGTTCTTGGAAAACATGAATTTTAAATCCATGCTGATCTTTTTGAACACGACGAATCACATCACGTTCCGAAGAAGGAACACGAGAGTTGTGTATAGCTTGATTAACACAAGACCGAAGTCTGTGTCTTGGTGATGAAACGCAGTCCTGAGATCTACGTTTTACTGATGAAACATAGTCCTAAAATCTACATTTTGCTGGTGAAACGTAGCCCTGAGATCTGCATTTTGGTTCTTGAATGTATTCTTGAGAGTTGCGTTTTGATTCTAGAACACACTCCAGAGAGTTGCGTTCGGTTTTGGAAACGCTTCCATGAGGGTCACGTTTTGTTCATGAAAGGTGCCCTTGAGGGTTGCGTTTTGATTGAATAACATGCCACTGAGGGCTACATTCACTCTTACTCACGAAGTTGGTCACCATTTTAAGGCCACTGAGGGCTTTGTCGAACGACGTTCTTCTTGGCCCGTTTTAAGGCCTTTGTAGTGATGTTGTCAGTGTTGATGAAGTTGGTCACTGTGATGGGCCTTTTGTGATCTGATACCCATCATTTTGGTGCGGGTGTAGATCCTTCAACTCCGTGGATGAGTTTAGCAGAAGCTGAGCCCACTCCTTCGGAAGAGGGGCTGTTCGAGCAATCTTGGCTAAAGGAGAGGGTTTCCTTTGACATAGGAGTAACAGTTGGAGATTTAGTCTCCTTGGAGACTTTGCGGATCTTGTGCATAGCCTTGGAGCTAAGGGATCTGGAGAGGAGGAACTCTTCATATATGGCTTGATCGAACTCAACAATAAGAGTTTCGACGGTCGTTCCAGCGAGCTTAATATCGAATTGTGCCACCACTTCTTCGTCAGTGAAGCTAGTCCCCAACAGAGTCATCATATTTTGTTTGGTGGAAAAATTCGAAGAAGAAAATTGAGAACAAAACTATGTTATTCTCTCTAAGTGATTTAGATAAAGAATGATTACAACGTCCTCAAAACAATTTCTCTCTAACAAACTTTAGAAAAGGAAATTACAATTCTTCTCAATCGGAATCCCGATTTACAAAAGAGAAGAGGATCGACGGATATCCTCCCCTTTGTTTAAAACTGGGTCCTTCACGATAGTGATGAGATGCCTTCCTCGAAACTCGTGTCAAGTTTACTTCTCGTTTACGATCCGAACACCTCACTGGAACTTTGTCTTCACCTCTTGACTCGACGTCTTGGACGAACTTTTAAAGCAAGTTTGAAACTCTTGACGAGTTGATAACTCTAAACGAGTTTGAAACACTATGAAAGAGTTGATTTAAAACCGAAAATTCGGTTAGTAAGCCAAGATCTAAGCTCCAAGATCTCTGTTGCTGATGATGAAAACTCTTCGTTGACGATCCGAACACCTCGTTGGAACGTTGTCTTCGCCTCTTGACTCGACGTCTTGGACGAACTTGCAAAGTAAGTTTGAAACTCTTGACGAGTTGATAACTCTAAACGAGTTTGAAACACTATGAAAGAGTTGATTTAAAACCGAAAATTCGGTTAGTAAGCCAAGATCTAAGCTCCAAGATCTCTGTTGCTGATGATGAAAACTCTCTAAGGATGAATGTCGATCTCCTTTTAGATTTTTTGATCCCCAAAAGATTTTCATTTTAAGCTGATTTTTTTAGCTATTTATAGGGGATTTAGGGGTGTAACCACCCCCTGAAATCTCTTCTTAATGGATTGTAACCGACCCCATTTCGTGAAAAACGGTTTTGAAACCATTTAGGGGTTTTAGGGATGTAACCACCCCCTAAAATCACTCCTTATTAGGGTGTAACCGACCCCATTAAGTGGAGATACGGTTTTGAAACCATTCAGGTTCTAACTAAACCAGACAAACGCAAAAAATGCGGGTTCGACCCCTACATTCTAATGTCGTAATACTGGGAGGACCTCTGTGTTTTAATGTTGCAACGTAGCTTTTGAGCTTTGCATATCGTTATGGGAACGTAGAGGTGAGCTTGGTGTTTTGAGTCTGGAATGCGGCCATGAGCTCGATGTTTTGAGTTTGGAACGCGGCCACGAGCTCGACGTTTTGAGTCTAGAACGCGGCCACAAGCTCTGTGTGTGGACTTGAATGCTGGGGTTGAACCCTGTGTTTGCAACTAGAACACTGGGGATGAACCTTATGTTTTGAACTAGAACGTTAGGGGTGAACCCTGTGTTTTGAACTAGAACGCTGGGGGTGAACCCTACGTTTTGAACTTGAACGCTGGGGGTGAAACCTACGTTTGATTTAAAGAGATCGTTGTAAAGATCGTCAGCTTGTAATCTTTGTATTTGGCTCTTTGAAATATAACAGTCATCAGATTGTAACTCTTGTTGGTGATTGTGAAGGTTGTTGAATTAGAGCATTCATCGGTTGTTGTGAAGGTTGTCAGATTGTAACCTTCATCAATCTATGTAAAAGTTTTCAAATTATAGCCTTTTGGAAGCCACCAAATTATAACTTTCATTATTGGTGTTTGATGAGGATCAGCTATTTGTAATAATTTTTAGATAGCTTATAATAGGATGGTGGGTCCACCAAAACTATCATGTTAACAGTAATCTTCGATAGTCAAACTTGTTAGATAGTGGCTTACGAGGTGACGTGCCTCCATTCCGACTTAATGGATAGTGGCCCATAAGGCGATCGGCCCTATTCACCCTGTTTTCTTTCCCTGCTAAGTGTTAATCAAGACTGGGGGTTGGTTACTTGGAATCTCTTGGATTATAAGTAACAAATTTTCTAAGTTGTCATGTTAAAAAAGTCAACTTTGTAAACTGCAAAATTCTTCCTCTGTTAAGTCTTAATCAAGACCGAGGGTTGGTTACTTAGAATCCACTAGATTAAGAGTAACTAATCTTTCACATCAACGAGTTAACATTACACTTCTGATGGTCATCATCCCCACAGAGTATGAATTTAGCTTGCATCACTCTTAATTTATCACGTTAATATCACACCTCTGATAATTCACTTATCAATCCTCTTTAATAGGATGATAAGTCCACAAAGTTGCTCCAATCGTAATAAATTCATGTCATATTAATATTACACCTCTGACAATCCACTTATCAATCCTCTTCAATAGGATTATAAGTCCTCAAAGTTACTACAATCGTAAAAAATTCCTATCACGTTAATATTACACCTTTGACAATCCACTTATCAATCAGATTCAATAGGATGATAAGTGTTCGCGGGAAAAATCGTAGCTTTCTTCATTGATATCATTGCCATCTTAGTTAGAACTTATGCTACAAAGTGGTCTTTTTATAAATCTCGGTTACAATGAAAATCAAAATACCAAAAAGAAGATTACAATTTATTTCCTTTTATTCGAACGAATCGCGACTCCTGTTTTGCGGGTCACTCGCTTTGTGTGGGTCTTTGCCTGCGGCCGGGTTTTTATTTGGTCCGTGACCCCGCGTGATCTCGATTCCGGTCGGATCTAACGATATGACGGGTTTTCTCACGAAGGAAAATAATAGCCGGGTGGGGTACTAATTCACCAAGGAAATAGTAGCCCCAAGTGTCGAATTCGACCCAGGAATTGAGCTCTCTCGGTGATCTAAGATCCAAGCTAATCCGGAAATGCGTTAGATCTCAGATCCGGTCCGCTCTCACACTTGCCTTGTTTTGGCGTGGATGATCGCCGGAACCGATCTCAAGTCCAAGTCTTCATCTTCTAAAGCTCGCATGCTTTTTTTAGATCTCAGATTCCAATCCCGGCAGATGCTTCGACCCTCCCAAATCCAACCCCTTGGACATAACAATGGCCTTGCCTATTTATAGGCCACTCAGAACTGGCATTTGCAACAGTTCTGAGCCTAGCACCTGTGGGTGTGCCCTGGGGCGACCTTGCCTGAGCCCTGCGCAGCCCCGGTGCTGGCCCTGCGCGAGCCACCCTGGCTAGCCTGGCGCCCTGGCAGGCTCGCTTGGCCGAGCACCTGTGGCGTGGCTCGCGCCTGGCGAGCCACACAGGTGGCTCGCCAGCTGGCCGAGCCACCTACAGGTGCTCGGCCTTGGCCGAGCCACTGTGGTGGGCTCGGCTTTGGCCGAGCCCCCTAGGCGGGTTTGCCGGTTTCCGTCGTTCGGGTTCCGATTTGTGCTTGATTTGGACTATTGATTCGTTGGTGGTTGAGCTTGTTCGATCGATTTGTTGCTTCCGGTCCTGATTAGGCAGTAAGTCCACTTCTGAGTTCGAGTCCGAACCGATCTTGATCTGAATCGTCATATCACGAGTTCGTTTTGTTAGATGACTCGGTGATTCCCCGCAAACGTTGAGCGACCGGTGCGATGGATGCGTTCCAATGCTTGGGTGCGATTGTTGGCTTCGTCGCCTCGTTAATCTGCTCCGCTTGCCGTATGGTTGGCTTCGCGCGTTAGGGATAAGGTGAGTGCTTGGATACGTTCGCCGATGCGTCCGTTGGTCGAATAACTCAGTCGAGCATGTATTGTGGACCTTACGGCAATTTTATACGCCTACAGATTACCCGTCCAAAGTATTTCCAGCTGCTTCCTTTATAGAAGAGTCTTGGAATCTTTGGAAGTGATGTCCCAACTCAGTCGGCCGTAGCGGACTTTGGAATGGCTTCTGTTACTGGATTCCTTCAATCATTCAGTTCATTCAGTGGCTTTGTAGCAACTGCCTGTGAGGATTCCGGTGCTGCATTTATTGTCTGAGCCAGCTTGTTGGAATTTGAACTGAGTCGATTCTTGCATGTCTTGACCTTTTGGCTCGAGTTGCTGTTTCAACACAAGAACTTATCATCGATGACTGGTGAATCTTCATCTATAACGCGTTGTCTGGTCGTTTGAGCTCATGCGACGGCTTGCCTCCGCGATCCAGGCTTATTGTGACGTGATTCGTTCGACGTCTTGGACACAGTTATACTCGTTTACGTCATGGCTGGAGTACCAACACCCGTTTAAGCTCTTAAGGAATTGGGAGTGGCAGGATACTGAGTCACGAAGACCAATTTATAAAATGAAATGGCTCATTGACTTAGTTATTCATAGATTTTTGGCAAAATTATAAGCCATCAAACGGTTTGATGAGCCTTTACCGACTACGTTTGCATCGCGGTCTAGCCTGCGGATTATTTAAACCCGTTCCGCAAGTGGTAGCTAAAAGATGTAACTCTTTTAGTGCTACGATATTGAATAACGTAGACTTCGTCTTTCCCTGTGAAAAGATAAACACACGTGTAGAAGACGTTGACTTAGGATTTTGGCAATCCTTAGCCCTCACGATTGTGCATGCTTATTACGGATTACCGTTGAATCGGCTTACTATGCGGATTGTCTTAAGTCCGTCCGATGTGATTGGCTAAAGGAATGAACTCCCTTTAGACTTGATGCTACGACTTCGAGATACGGAGACTTCGTCTTTCTCACTGCGAATAGACTACCCGGCCGACGCGTGTTAGGGCTGCTTTGGATTTTTGGCTAACCCAAGCTTTAACGGATTTGATTAGCCTTTACGCGACTACCGGTTTGACCGTGGGCTAAGCCATGCGGATTGACGAAATGCCGTTCGCATGGTAAACGTCTGTGCTAAGAGAGTGAATTTCTTAGACTTTGTGCTATGATGGTTGAATACTAGCACTTCAGCCATTGTACTAGGAATAGCCCTACCCGGCAACGTGTGTTTAGCGCTGAATTAATCCCTACTTCGGCTTCGCAGATTAAAATACCCAGACTGGTATTCGGTGTCTTTTTCAACAGTCGTAAAAGATAAACCAGCAGACGCTGTTAGGCGCTCGGCATATCCTTTCTTAGGATTCAGGAATCGAAATTCCCATGCGTGTAAGCAGTGGATTCTGTGTATTAATAACAACCTTGCCACAATATGAATATGTGACGGTGTTCTTTTAGCGTTAAGAACTAACCGGCAGCGCAGCTATTGCGCCAGCTTATCCTTACTTACGTTTCAGGACAGAAGACCCCAAATCGAACTCTGGTGTCTTTTTGTGCGGAAAAAAGACTAAACCCCAAGCGCGTGTTAGGCCGCAGACCTTTCCTGCCTTAGATTCGGGAAAATTCTAGGAATGAATCCTGATTCTCGAAAAGGATGCTATGGGAAGCGAAGATTTTATATTCTATCCCCGAACAAAGAAGGATAGGAGCTGAGTGGATCTCACCCCAGAATCCGGAAGGTGAAACTAAGAGTGGGATTCCACGTCGGAATCAAAAAGATGGATAACCCTAATGTCGTAAGCGTTGATTTCGAAAAAGCTGAATTTCTCGTTATCGAAAATGATCGTGTTCTTTTCCTAACTGGAGGAAGGTTTTGATCAATGGGAGGTTTGAGGTGACCCAGACTGTAGGAAGGTTTGATCCTCGATTTGAAAGTGACCCTCTCGTTATTGAGGAGGATGGAGGGCTTTTTGGTTTTCTGGTCCTAACTGTAGAAAGTTTGACGCGAATGGAACGGTTAAGACGATCCTAACATGTAGAGGTTTGATCGCTTGATTGATGGACGATCTCTTATTGGCGAGAAATGGAGGGAATGATTTTGACTGTGGCCTAAATGTAAGAAGGTTTGAGCAATCGGGAACTCTTTACGTCCAGACTCTAACAGAGAAGAGTGTTGAGTGCACAGACAAGTGAGAATTTGCATGGGAGTCCTTATTCAACATTGGCTGTGGTTTTGGAGACTTCCGCTACATAATCGTCCACCCCCCAGTTTCCTCTGCGAACTGGTTCGGACGATTATATCAGTTAACTAACTCGGGTTATCCTTAAGAATGATAGCTTAATATCTCCAGGAATTCCGGTCAAAAGTGGGAAACAGTTTAGACTATATACACTATTGGAGTATTAAACAGTTTATACTCGTATACTTTTCGGAGTGCTCAGCGAAGCATTTATACTCTTATACCGGTCGGAGTTTGCCATTGTCTCAATTGGCTTACCCTCAGCGTTATGACGCCAGCTGTTACCAAAGGTCTGAATTTTTCTTGAGAGCAAAGCAATCCTTGTGGGATGAACGACCCTCCTGTGGTATGCACAGTACTTGTCGTAGTGCTGTCAGCTTCCTCCTCATTGTGTGATAGGTGGAAGCTTGATCTTGTTACTTCAAGGAGGGATTCGAAGATGGCTGGAACGTCTTCGTTCTTGAAGGAATATCTCTTTGGAGTCCCGGACCCGAAGTCTTTTGCTGCTTCGGATTGCTGTTGTGACGCTTGATTAGCACCACCAGTAGCTGCAGGTGTTTTGCCCTTACCACGAGAGGCGAAGTTTGAGTCCAGCAGATTACCGTCGGTTGGTTCCTTTCGGCTTCTTCCTTTTAAGGAAGCGTGCTTGTTCACCGCGCACGTCAGATCCTTCCAAGTGTCAGACGGCGGCTGTCCCCATTGCCTCCAATACGTCCAATGCGAGGTTGTTGTGGCAAGTCTGGAGAATGAATTCCTCGTGATCGGGTCCCGGCAATCATATGCTTTGTTCCGGAACCTTTGACGACGGGTATCGACTAACTCCCCGTTTTTTGTTTCTCGTCGAGCAACGATCCGATATGAGATCTCGGTGTCGTCGTCGAAGAAATTTGCAGGAACTTCGTCTCCATGTCATCCCGCTGTTTACGCTTCCTGGCTTGGCGACGATACCAAATCGAAGCATCTCCGCGAAGAGTGCCGAACGAATTGACCGCACCATCAGAGGCTGGTTCCAAGAGACCCAGTGCGATTGAAAATAAATCAAATGCTGGTGGGGGAACCCTTCCATCGAACGGCGGTGAAGTTGATTAGACTAAAACTTGCGCCGGATAGGGGATTGATTCCCATTCCCTCGGGTATGGACAAGGAATGCCCGTTTTCTTTACTCTTGAGCAGACAGCAACGTATTGATTTCTCTCGAGCTTTTGATCTTCAAGTCTTCACTTGTATCCCCGTTGGCATCCTCACTACCACCCTGCATTGACATGAAGAGTTATTGGCATTGTGAGCTGCCATCCCATCCGCGTGCTCTTTTTCTTGAGCAACCTGGTTACGGTGGCTTGTGTTTACGCTTGTTGTTCGCTGAATGCTTTGGATTTGCTGTCATGGCATTCTCTCATCTGCGCATGGCGTCTCCATTCGAATTTAACTTTCTTTTTGCTTAGGCCAACGCGTTTCAAGCATTTGGCCATTTCTTCCGCGCCTATCATGAATGACTCGCGGGTGTGTCCTTCGCTGACACGTATTGTCCGCATGCGACAGCAGAGGCAGGATCCGATCTTCTCTTCCGAAGGCAATCTTATCGAACCCTACATAAGTTCTCGTCGCGATGGCTCCGGACTGAGACGGTTTTACACGCCGGACGCTTCCAGAAACGACTTGAATCAATCTGTGTCAATGTCTTTTGCGGGTCATGTTGGCGTGACCCGCTCGGAATTCTCCGTCTTTAACCACCGTTCTTCTTTGCCGGGAACGCTTAGGCCTTGGCTCTGGCGTTTTAGTGCTGAGCCTTTCGCACACGAAACCCTTTCGGGACCGTCTTAGTGCAATTACACTGAGAAATACGCCGAATGAGTTTGGAACAGGGGACTGAGTTCTATCCTCTGGGATTCCTTTTTCTGGATTTGTTCGTACCCCAGCACGATAGTACAACTCGTCCATTTGATCGGAGTAACCTATCGCGTGTTGGCACGATATCCCAGGTATAACGTTATCATCACTGGACGACAACATTTCCTTCTGGGGGCAAATTGCCTTATTGGACTTCCGAGAGTCACTCTGCCTCGAAACGCGCCTTTGTGCGCGTGAATTCTCAACGGGCCCGAACTTCGATGCGCAGGTAGTGCGCTTGGCGTGCGTGAATTCTGTCATGAGCTGAAAGTGACATCGACCCCCAGCATGTTGGCTCGTTCGGATTTCTTCATGGGCGCCAAGCGTTCATGAACTTTGCTGCACCCGTCGGGGATTGGACCAGGCGCTCAAGATTGACCACCTTCCTCGGATGGTTCGGAGGTTGAACTCGTCTTGAAGGCTGTAACGATTGTGCCTTACCTGAATCGCGTTTCAGATTTCGACCTCCATACTTGGCGGTTGGGAGCGGTTTCTTTGCCACCTCCTTCTGGCAGTCTTCTACGGGCTCTTCATTTGAGCCCGTGCCTGCGCTGATACGTGCGCGGGGCGCTTACGAATGCGCTCCTCCAGTGTTGATCGGCTCCGTTTGACGCGAACCATTCTGGTTGTTGCGGCTTGGAAGAGGCGCCATTCTTCGTTGTGAGGCTGCTTGCCTCTCTGTTCTTCAGATCCGCTTGTAGCGACCCCGTCAACAGATTCCATGGCTTTACGAATTGTTTCGCAAGGCCGTGTGCCGTTGGCCTTTGGTGGGCCTCTCTCGAGAGAGTCACTACGCCTTCGGCAACGGAGGATTTGGCGCAGAGCAAGATCCGACTGGTTGGAAGTTGGGGAGTGCTACCGCAAGTTGCAGGCTTGGCATCAAACAGGGCGAAGATCCGTTGGAGACAAAAACAACCTTCACTTCTTGCGTACGCAAACCGAAGTTTCTCTGGAGGAGAGCTTGTGGAGACTTGGACTTGCGGGAGGAGGTAGATCTGAGGCAGGACGATCAGGTACGCCTCGAACATCTGTTGGTCGAATTCGTCTTCGACCTCTCTCGACCGGATGGATCCGCGCTGCGACGCGACAGCTTCGGCAGTAAAGCTGTTGGCTCGCACACTGTGGTCGCCAGATTGTCGCGGGGAAAATCGTAGGCGTTCTCATTGATATGATTGGCCATCTTAGTTAACAACTTATGCGTTACAAAGATGCTGGTCTTTTTATAAGATCCGGTTATCTAATGAAATCAAAATAATAAAAAGAAGATTACAATTTATTTCCTTTTATGTGACGATATCGGGAGCGTCGATCTTTGCGTCACTCTGCCTTTGTGGGGTTCTTTGGCCTGCGCCCGGGGTATTTGCGTGACGCACCGCGTGTCTCGATCCGGTCGGATTCTACACGATATGACGGTATTATCTCAACGAAGGAACTAATAGGCCGGGTGGGGTATAATTCACCGGCAAGGAAATAGTAGCCGCAAGTGTCGAAAATCGGACCAAGGCGAATTCGGAGAACTGTACTCTCGGATCTAAGAAGCAGAGCTAGATCCGGGGAAAATCGTGTAGATCCAGATCGTCGTCCTCTCGAACACATTGCCTTGTTGGCGTGGATGATCGGCCGAGAACTGGATCTCAACAGTCAAGTCTTGCAATCTCAAAGCTCCAATTTTTTAGATCTCAGATTCCAATCCGCAGAGCTTCGACCATCCAAAATCCAAGCCGTGAAATGAACAATGCTGGCCTATTTTTAGGCACCCAACTTGTGCATTTGCAGCAGTTGCGTGAGCGTAGCCACCTGTGGGTGGCTCGGGCTCTTGGAACGAGCCACCTGTGGGTGTGGCTCGGGCCTGCGACGAGCCACCCACAGTGGCGTCGCTTTGGCCGGAGCATCCTGCAGGGGCATCGGCCCACTGCCGAGCCACCCACAAGGTGGCCTCGGCCTGGCCGAGCCACCCACAGGGTGGTCGGCCCTCCGGAGCACACCTGCAGGTGGCCTGGGCTTTGGCCGAGGCCACCTGCAGGTGGCTCGGCCTGCGAGGCCACCCACAGAGTTGGCTCGGCACGCTGGCCGAGCCACCTGCAGGGTGCTCGGGCTTTGGCCGAGCCACCTGTGGGTGGGCTCGCGGCCGCTGGCCGAGGCCACCACAGGTGGCTCGGCCTGGCCGAGCCACTACAGTGGCTCGCCTTGCGGAGCCACCTGTGGGTGGCTCGGTCTTTGCGCAGCCCTTAGGCGGTTTTCCGGTTCTCGTCGTTCGGGGTTCCGATTTGTATTGAATTCTTTTGGATCTTGTGATTCGGTTGGTGTTGACTTGTTTCGGATTCGAGTTTGTTGACTCGGGTTGCTTGCAGATTAGGCAGTAAGTCGCATTCTGAGTTCGAGTCGAACACGATCTTGATTGATCGTCATATCAGCCGCCAGTTGTTCTTGTTTAGATGACTGCGGTGATTCCCGAAACGTTGGTTCGATTCCGCGTAGCGAGTGGATCGTTCCAATGTTGGGTGCGATTGTTGGCTTCGTCGCCTCGTTAATCTGGCTCCGTTGCGTATGTTAGCTTTCGGCGTTAGACGGGATAACGTAGTGGCTTGGATACGTCGCCGCGATGGTCCGTTTGTCCCCCGAATTAAGTATCGAGCTGTATTGTGGGACCTATAGGCAATTTTATACGCCTACAATAAGTCCTTAAAGTTGCTCCAATCGTAACAAATTCTCATCACATTAATAAAACACCTCTGACAATCAACTTATCGACTCTCTTCAATAGAGTGATAGGTTTATAATCTCGTCACGTTAACAAAACACCTTTGACAATCAACTTATCGACTCTCTTTAATAGAAAGATAGGTCCACAAACTCGTCAAGTTAACATCATACCTCTGATGACCAAATCAACTTATCGACTCTCTACAATAGAGCGATAGGTCCATAAAATACTGTTAGGTTAACATCACACCTCTAATAGTAAAACCCCCCTAATGAACTTGTTAATCATTTTTCTATAAGAATAGCAAGTTTTAATTATAAAGTCCCTAGCGGAGTCACTATTTTTAGTTTGGTGGGAAAATTAAAAGAAGAAAATGGAGAATTGAATTTGTTTTATTCTCTCTTATAGACTCAGAAAAAGAATTAATTACAATTCTCTTGATATAATTTCTCTCTAACAGGCTTAGAAAAAGAAATTACAAATCTTCTTAATCTGTTTTCTGATTTACAAAAGACAAAAGGGTCGACGGAGATGCCACTCTCAAAACTCGTGTCGAGTTTGCTTCTCGTTTACGATCTGAATACCTCGTTAGATTAAAGTTCATGAAACTTGCATGGTAAGTTTTAAGGTAACTCTTAACAAGTTTTAGAACTCAACGAGTTTAAACTCCGTAAAAGAGTTGATTTAAACCGAAAATCAGTTTTAGAGCCATGTAGGAAATCTCCAAAGATTTTCTATTGCTAAAAGATGCTCCAAGATCTCTAAAAGCTCCTCCAATGATCCAAAATCCAGCCAAAAACCCAAAAATATCAGCCCGAAGCCCCAGATCAGTCTCGAAGTCCATTGAGTTTTCTATTATTTATAGGGGGATTAAGGGTGGTAACTGCCTCCGTAATCCGCTCCTAAGTGAGGCAGAAATCCCTCAAATCATGGGGAGGAACGGTTTCTAGAATCGTTCAACTCATGTTTGAATGAGTCAAATGCTGAAAATGGTGTTCTGGGCCCAAACTCTGCGTTTTAGACATGAAACGCAGAGTTGGGCTTGTTTTAGGCTGAAAACACCGTGTTCGCATAGCGTTGTAAATCTAAAATGCAGAAATAAACTCTGTGTTTTGGGATTTAAAGATATTTTAATCTCTTTTACTAGGGCATTTGTAGGGATTGTCATTTCGTAATCTCCACTTTAGCTCCTTAAAATATAGGAGTTATCAGATTGTAACTCCTGCAATTGTTTATGAAGACTGTTGTATCATAGTTTTTATCGATTATCGTGAAGGTCGTCAAATTGTAACTTTCTCGATTTACGTGAAAATCTTCTAATTGTAGCCTTTATTTGTTGAGGTGAAAGTTATTTGTTTGTAACTTTTATTGTTGAATTTTCATATGGAAGTCGTCAAATTGTAACTTCCATTGTTGGTGTTTGATAAGGATCAGCTATCTGCAGTAATTTTTAGACAACCTATAGTTAGGGTTGGCAAACTTTGATTCAACAACTCCTTAACTAGGGAGGAGTTATCATGAGCAGAGCTTCCAACCTTGTTGGTAGCCAAGGTAGAGTTACAAGGGAAAGTCTTAGCAATAGTTGGGCGAGAGACGTTACCCGAAGCCTTCATCGGAGTTGAAGACTAGAAAACCTTCTTTGAAGATGAAATCTTCCTGCACTTGCGGGGCAAGGAAGATCTTGATGAGGATGAGGAGAGATATTCCTCAAACTTGGCTTGGTTGAATTCGTACTTGACCATTGAGTCAACCAGGATATTGATCGGTTGCGACATGATACCCTCAACGCCAAGACTATTATCTCCCACTATGGTCACCAACGTGTTTACGTTGGGAATAATTTTCTTTGCAGTTTCTAATACAACCATTTATCGTTACAATATAAATAAAAGAATCAGCCTTACACTTGTAAAACTTCTCTCTACGGAGAAAACAAAAAAGGGATATTCCCTAGAAACACACACAAAAACTATTTATTATCTTCTGCTTACGTGGGATCTTTGCCTATGCCGGGGACATTTTGAATCATCCACCACTAATTCAATGTTCCAAGTTGATCGTGAAGATGGCTTTAATGTTGATGTTTCGACTTAGAAACAAGAATAGAAGTAAATATCTAAGCAAGGTAAGATAAGTACTCTTCCCGATATCAAATCAACGTTTGAAGTTCAGGAAACACCGAAGGCTCTTGAGATCTCTTGAAAATAGGTCATGACTCTCTCTCTTTTGCTCAAAATTCACCAAAATATCAAGTCTACGCTCCCAGATCTGCCAAAACCTCCGTCTCTGCTCTCCAATCATTAGTCCCCTGAGCATAAGGGTGCCAAGGGGTGTTTATAGCCCTTGGAAATCGTAACTGTAGATAAGAAGTTGAAACAAACCCTAACTGACAACCCCTTTGGGAGAGACAATGTTTGCTATCTCGTCCAAAGGGAGTGGTTCTAGGTAGTTTGTAACCGATATCCAATCTATTAAATATCATGATTTTTGGGGATTATGGGCTGATTTTCAGTTTGTAATAGCCTCTCCGTGTTTATGGATATTCCAGAGCAGTTGTGGAGCCACATAGATCGCACAAAACCTAAGAAAGCCTGTTAGAAGCATGTCATGCTGTCTCACCATTTTTAAGATAGCTATTACTGTCTCGGTTTTTGAGACAGTCTACACTATCTCAGAAATGCAATACAGTGTACGCTGTCTCACCAGTTGTGAGATAGCTTTGAGTCCTGTTGTTTTGTCATTTTGCACATTTCTTTACTTCTTTTTTGCATTAGATGATCTCTTTTGACTTATATGATGACGTTCTTTGTCTTCTCTTTGTATTAAGCTTTGTTTAGGACCTATAGGTAATTTTTAACACCTACAGTTGATTCTACGGTTGAATACCAGTTCGACCAAACAATGTTTGAGGAATATCTCTCCTCATCCTCGTCAAAGTCTTCCTCTCCTCGTAAGTGTAAGAGGATTTTATCTACAAAGTAGGTGTTTCAGTCTTCAATTCTGATAAAGGCTCAGGGTGATGACTCTCGCCCAACTGTTGTCACGGTTTCCCCTCGCAACACTATTCCGGTAACCAACAACGCTGGAAGCTCTACTCACAATGAATCGTCTCTAGCTAAGGAGTCGTTCAAACAAAGTTTGCCAACTCTGATGAAGAGGGCTCATCTGAGGCAACGTTAACACTTGGCTCGTCAGCTTGCAAAGGTCTTGCAATCAGTGGATAGAGTTCGCTATTACGCGGACTTGGAGCCTAGGAATTGTTAAGCAACTAGACCAACCCAAAAAAAAATCGTGAGCAATTCCTCCAAGTCATCAACCGAAGAGTGGGTTTTCATCAGAAGGACTCGTTCAACAAGGAAGGAGTACATCCAAAAGTATCGCGCATGTGCCACACATGCTCATGCTCTTGTGCGAAAAGCACAAGAATTGAAGGGGAAAGTGATGGCCGAAGAACCACCAAAGTCTCGCAAGATTTGGGTTCTAAAATATGAATCTATGAGAAAGCAAAGTTCGGAGATGGCAGAAAATGTCCCCTGTGGCTAAGACAGTCTTCACTGTCTCGCCCAAAGGGGCTTTGGCCGAGACACTATAAGCTGTCTCGCCTAAAGAAAATTCTCCATGGCCTCTTCTTCTCTTCTATTGATGTCCGTTTCTGGTCCATCTTCTACGACCACCTCTACCATGCCACCAGTGAAGTCTTAGGTTAGCCCTGATATATCAAAGTTCAAAATCACGATGGTGGATTGCCTTAGTCCTCTGCACGATGATCGAGGCAAAGTACCGGTGAAAGAGCGCTTGGGTTCGGTGATCAAAACCCAAGTAGCTCCTCAGACTGGGGGTCGTACACATACTCCTATCAAGCCAATTATTGCTCAAAGGTGTCCCGCCACCTCCAAACAAACCGGGACAACTTAATGTATATGTTCATGTGATATCAACGAAAGGGTCAAGAATGCCTCCTCCTTTGAGAGAATTTGTTTTGGTCTAAAGTTGATTTCTTTATTGAGGTATTCATCACAATTTTAATCATTACAATAAAAACAAAAAAAAGTTGTCTTTTTATAAGACTCTTACATAATAAAAATGGAAAATTACAACTCTCGTCAAAACAAACACAACAGCAGTTTATCTCCTGTTGTTTGCGTAGGATATTTGCTGGTGTCGGGGTTTATTTGTGGACTGCCTCCGATCAGATCAAAGTGCATATTTCGTTGACTCACAAAGAAGTCAAGAAACCAAAGTAATTATCTCGGTAACAGCGAGATAACCACTCTTCTCGAGATAACAGCAATGATGCGATCTCAAGGGAAGAACTGGGCTGCAGGTCTGTCGAACTCTCCTTCTTTATGTTGAAGAATTCGCTTAGAACTCCTCATCCTCTCTGAAATTCGTGGTTCTTCAGTCTTGAATTCAGTAGGGCTTCGCCAAGGCTCAAGAATTCTAGATCTGTACAAATGAAGGCCCTAGGGCTGTATTTATAAGCTTCGGGAGCTCTGTTTTTGGATAAGAATAGCTGATTCCATCTTATCTTCAGTTATAATCACTTTACCATGTTCTAGGATAGCTTCAGATCAGTTGGAACAAGATGCCAGTGGTTAACGGGCGAAAACAGCTTCAAAATGTCTTTTTAGGCTGGGAGACACCCGAAGTGTCTCGGCCTTGGCGGAGACACCCAAGGCCGAAACACCTNGCCGAGACACTTGGAGTGTCTCAGCCTTGGCCGAGACAGTTAGATTGTCTCCGCTGTTTTGCCTCTAACTCTCTCATATGACCTCCAAATGAAATGATTCAAGTTGCATTGTAAAAAAGGTGACGAAGAGATCTACAAACTTTGTCTTTTGAGCTTCTTCATATTCGAATTGAATCATGGTCAAAATCTCCATTCTTCTCCGAGACACCAATACTGTCTTGGAATTTCAAGGTAATTTATACTATCTTCGGTATTTTGGCTTTATCTCTCTCATACGATCTCAGAATGAGTTGATCTAAGATGTATTAGAAAGATAACAAGGAGATCTACAACTTTTATTTTTTGAGATTCTTCATATTTGAAATGAATCGTGGTTAAAATAGCTCTATAAGGCCTAAGATAGTCTAACTGTCTCGACCTTGGCCGAGACAGTACAAGTGTCTCTCCGCTGTTTTACCTCTAACTCTCTCATATAACCTCATAATGAAGTTATCCAGAATGCGTTAGAAAGCTCACAAAATAATCTACAACCTTCCATTGGCAAGACACCCATGGGAAGAGTGAGACATGAGTGAGGCTTCATCCTTTGCGATCAAAATGTAACTCCCGACCGGATCGTATATTCGTTATTCTACTGTTCCGTTGTTTCATACGGTTTGTCGACTCAACTCATGCGCTTGTCAACATCATATAATCCTCTTTGACTCAGATAATGACATTCATCGTCTCCTCTTCATCTCGAGCTGCATGCTGAAACCTATAGCCATTTTTAGACTCTTGTAGATACCCCCTCAAAAGTGTTTTAGTCTTATTTCTTTTATAGAGGACGCCGAAATACTTTGGATATGATAGGCCCAACCTTTAGTCAGTGTAAAAGGACCTATAGTTGGCTTTAATTCTTAACTTCTTCGATTTTTAGTTTATTCAACATTTTGATGAATAGCTAAAATTCTTTCGTCGCTGTGTTTATCACCTAGCCGTTGTCGAAATCTTGAATCAAAACTGGAAAGTTGGTTTCTGAATTCACTAGTATCGTTGAGTTGACATTGAACTAATTATCTTCATCAGAAATTCATATCTAAACTTTGGAGTTGATCGGAGGCCATGCGTTGACCGACGTTGACTTTCATCACAACACGTTGATCGACATTGACCTAGAGCTACACGTTAACCAATGCTAATCTTAGGGTTTTGTATTTACCGACATTAACTTTCATCGTTACATGTTGACCGATGTTAACTTTCATCATAACATGTTGATCGACATTGACTTTCATCGCAACACGTTGACCAATGTCTACACAATTTATACTCCTACGTTAACTGGAGTCTACACAATTTGAGATCTTAAGGTATTAGAGCGTGGCGGTCCCAAGTATCAAGGTTGTAGGACCAACTATTAAAGCTAATTCATCTATAGGTATGAATCTTATCCTGAGGTTGTCGGATGCTCAAATCACGGGACCATCTAGCGAAGCTGGTGCGTCAGTGACTATCGCATTTATAGAATTTTTGACAAATTCTTAGCCATCAACGGGTTTGATTAGCCTTTACCGACTAACGTTTGAATCTGACTAGCATACAGATTGTTTAAATCCATTCTGCATGTAACATTGTGCTAAAAGAGTTAACTCTCTTAGTGCTACAATATTGAATATGTAGCCTTTGTCTTTCTCATGGGAATAGATTACCCGGCAATGCGCGTTAGGCGCTGACTTATCCCTACTTAGGCTTCGGGATAAAAGTCCCCACACTTGAATTCTAGTATCTTCTTCAATCGATAAAAGACTAAACCGGTAACGCGTGCTAGGCGTTGGCTTATCCCTTCTTAGGATTCAGGATAAAATTCCCTGTACGTGTGAGGCATGGATTTTGGAAGTTGAAAAGTAATGTCTTCTTTTGGGGGAAAGACGAACCCGATACTAGAGAGGAAGAATTTTATATTCTATCTCTAGTTGCAAAGGAAACTCAAAATAGGATCTCCAATTTGAGAATCTGAAGAGTGAAACTAAGAGGGATCTCTACTCTAAGAATCAAAAAGATTCGGATAATGCTAACTGTCGGAAGTTTTGATTACTGAACTAAAAGTGAATTTCTCATTTATCTAGAGTGAATTGTGGTTTTAGCCCTATTTGTAGGAAGGTTTGACCAAGTGGGAGTTTGAGATGACCCTAACTGTAGGAAGGTTTGATCACTCGATTTGGAAGTGGACCTCTCGTTCATGGAAGAAATCAAGAGGAGATTTTAGCTTTGGCCCTAACTGTAGGAAGGTTTGACCAAATAAGGGGGGGGGTTGAGTGATCCTAACTATTTAAAGGTTTGATCATTCAATTTGTGGATCTCTCGTTCATGGAAAGAATCGATAAGGGAATTTGGTTGTGGTCCTAACTGTTTAAAGGTTTGACCAAGTAGGAGTGAAAGTATAAATCATAGTGGAAGTGTTGACTTGTATGAATCACTCAGTGGGGGTTTTTGATGTCAAATGATGAGATCTTGACACGAAGGGGATTTGACAGTTGCAATAGACCATTCGAATTAAAAATTTCAGTGCTATATCAGGACTTAAACAACGGGAGTTTAGTGTTTATCACTTTGTTTGTAATGACCGGGTTATCCCTAAGAATATTACATGTAACATTCTTCCGGGAACTTCTCAATCGTATGCTCGGGTTATCCTTATAAATATAAGATTCTCTAGGAACATTCCGTCAAAGGTAGGAAACAGTTTAGACTCGTATACCTATTAGAGTATGCAGGGAGCAGTTTAACCACATACACCTGTTGGAGGATTGAGAAGCAGTTTATACTCGGATACTCTTCGGAGTACTTATTCAGATTAATTTAGCGTTATGACGCCAGCTTTAACTATGATTTGGATACTATTCTTGAGGGCAAAAAAAGCCTTGGTGGGATGAAGGATCCTCCTATGGTACGCATAGTACTTTGGATCCGAAGTATTATTAGCTTCCTCCTGATTTGTGATAGGTGGCAACTTGATCTTGTTGTTTTTGAGGAGGGATTAAAAAATGGTCGGAATGTCTTCGTCCTTGAAGGAGTACTCTTTTTGGAGTCTCGGATCCAAAGTTTTTTGCTGTCTCCGGGGTTGCTGCTGTGACGTCTGCTTAACATCAATAGCTGGTGCAGGTGCCTTCCCCTTTCCATGGGAGGTGAAGTTTGATTTTGGAGGGTTAGCCATTGGTTGGCTTCTCTCGGCTTTCTTCCTTCTGAGGAAGCATTTGGCTTGCTCTCCGTGCACTTTCAACTCTCTCCAAGTCTTGGATGATATTAGTCCTATAACATTCAAGATATCAGTGGACAAGTTCTTATGATAGATTTGGAGGATGAAGTCTTCTGTGACTGGATCTCGGTAATTCATCGTCTTATTTCAGAAGCACTTGATGAAGTCGTTGACTATCTCTTTGTCTTCCTATTTCTCCTCAAAGAGCATCCTGATTGATACCTTGGTATCATCATCAAAGAAATTGCTGAGAAATAAGCTTTCTATGTCATCCTAGCTGTTGATGCTTTCAGGCTTGAGACGACGGTACCAATCGAAGGTAGCCCCGTGAAGGGTGCCTACAAATAACCGAACCATCAAGGATTCATTGCTAGAAATCATGCCCAAGTGGGACTTGAAGTAGATCAGATGTTGAGTGGGCGAGCCATTCCCGTCGAACGGTATGAAGTTGATCAGGTTAAACTTCGTCGGGTACGGGATCGACTCCTACTCTTTGGGGTAGGGACATAGAATGCCAATATTCTTCACCTTCTGTATGAACATCAAGGAATTAATTTTCCCCTCGAGTTCCTTCATCTTCTCATCCTCGCTCGTATCCTTCCTTGGTTGATTTTGAGAAGGAACATCAAGAACACCCCCGGCATTGTCATCATTAGTGGGACCACTCCCAGCGTCATTATTTTTAGTGGGACCACCCCTAGTGTTTTGGTCAATGGGAGGGTTATCTGCATCAAGGTGTTCGTCCATGTCAGAATCGCCACCTACCCGATAGGCATTGTTGTGACGATTGGATTCACCGATTTGACCTAACAAAGCTTGGACCTATTGGTCATGCTCTTCTTTCATCCGCAGTATAGCCATTTCCATTTCGAACTTGAACTTTTCCTTCTGCTTAGCAAAAACATCTTCAAGAATCTTGGATATTTTCTCGGTGTTGATCATAAATGTCTCACAGGATTGTCCTAGGCAAGATACTGTATTATTAGAAGTGACTGTAGAGTTGGCACCTGATACTTCATCATCCGAGGATACTCCTCTATTCATCCTTTGATAGTTTCTATCTCTAGAATTCCCTACGCGTAGCCGATTTAGACGATGCGATATGAGGGGGTCTGAACTACAAGGTCGGGTCGACTTTCCCTTATCAGTCATGTTAATCATGACTGCGGATTGTTTAGGTTCGACAGCTTGTAGCTGGAGTTGAGACATTAGTAGGGCTATTCCCGAATTTACTCTTCTTCCTGCAGAAAATTCAGGCTAGAACCACTTGAAATAATCGGAGACTTTCCCTTATTGACCATGTTGATGGTAACTTCTAAGAGTTCGCCATCTCGAACGATCGATCCTCTTTTGTGGAAACGCCTTGATTTGGGCTTTGATGCTTCAATATATTTCCTTTCGAATACCAAGACCCTCTGTGGAGCATTCTTGGGGCAGCTACATTCTAATAACACTGCTTTGATTAACCTCTCACAAGGGTAGTGAGAGTCTATTTCTGGGGTATTCTCTTTTGAGATTTATTCGTACCCCCAGCTTGACAGTACAACTCGTCGGCGTTATAGCCGGAGCAACCTATCGGCTATTTACATGAACTTTCGGGTGTAATGATATCATCTGTCTGATGGGTTTTCTTTTGAACAGGTAATGCCTTGTGGGCGTTCATAGGAGTCACACGTTTGGAATCACACCTTTGTGGGTGTGCAATCTTAACGGACTCCTGATCTTTCACGCATACCCCCAAGCGAGTGGTTACAAGAATTAGCTTGTTAGGAGGGTGTCTACGATCCCCAGTCTGGATGTTTGCTCGGGAATCCTTATGAAGACCCAATCGTTCCTTAAAAGGAATTTTGCCTCGATCTTCGGGTAGAGGACCAAGACGATCCTTTAATGGAATCTTGAACTTAGAGAGATCCATGTTGCCGTAGGGCTTTATTAGATGTGCGGGAGTAGAGGGAGCAGGATCTGAAGTTGATGAAGGCTGAATAGTAACTTCGTCTGCTTTTGTCATAGGCACTAATTTGACCTTTGGCATCCAAACCCGTTTATACTTGGGTGATTTCTTAACCGCCTCTTCATTCTACATTTCTTGTGATTTTCGCACAAGGATTCAGGCATACGTAAGAAGTGCGTGGTGCTTATGAATGTGCTCCTCTAGAGTGGAATGGTTCCATTTGACACGAATCCATTCGTTAGTAGGTGATTTCGAGAAGAATCCTAAAGCTTGCTGTGGTGATGGTTTAGCCACTTGGCGTCTCCTAGACTTCAGGTCCGCTTGATAGCGAAGTTTATCCACTTGCTCCAAAGCCTTAGCAAATTAGCGTGCGAGACGTTAGCGGAGCCTCTGATGAGCTCTCTTTGATAAAGTTGGCATGCCTTCAGCAGTCAACTCTTTAATGTAGGTGGTGTCCGGATCTGTAGCTTTGGCTTAATCGGATGGTGGCGGATCGTTGCGAGGTACTACTGCAGCAGTGGTAGCAAGGAGATCACCTTCTTCAGTCTTGAAATCTGAAGACCAGTGGATCTTCCAGGAGGAGGAGACCTTCCTGCATTTGTGAGGAAAGGCGGATCTAGAGGAGGAGGAGGAGACGTACTCCTCGAACTTCTGTTGGTCGATCTCGTATTTGACCTCTTCAACTATGTGGATCTTGATCGTCGGCTACAGTACGACAGCCTTGGCAGTAAGATTGTTGGCTCCCACTAAGGTCGCTAGCTTATTTTGATCGAAAGTGAAAGTACCCTAGAGGGGGGGGTGAATAGGGTTATGGCTAATCTTATTAGATATTAATGCTGATTAAAACTTATTAACAAATTATTCTTGCAAGATAGATATATAATATGATATGAGTAAGAATGAGCAATATAAACAATAGGCAATGGTGAATAAAATAGACTAAGCACTAGACACAAATGATACACCAATGCAAACTCTAACACACAAGGATGATCATGGAGTTTGGACCTTCCGTCCAACGTCTCCGCTCCCCACTCCCGAGGAGAAATCCACTATCACAACTGGGTTTTCTACGCTCACCCGAATAATGTTTACACCTCACAATTTGGTTTTCTAGTTTACCAAAAACTTTATAACACACACAATTGTTATCACACTCTATACCCTCTAAGTGTTGGTCTCTAGCCCGTGTTTCTCTCAAGTGCTCGGAATTTTGACCTACCTCTAGGCATTACTACCGACGCTACTCCTCTTAGCACAACCCCGCCTCTTACCACACACTCCTCTCGTGTACAAGTGTGATACAACATGTAACTCACAATAAAGCTCAATTACGATAAAATATTCTCTAATTAGATGAGAACTCATGTAAGCTCAATCTCACAAATTACAAACCCACAACCCAATATATGATGTATGAAATGCTACAAGCTAAAATAGGGTGTGTGTGATAAAATGTGTATAAATAACTCAATTAGCAAACTAGCAATAATAAGAATACGAAAATCAATAATAAAATTGCTAGAGAAAAGAGTTAGAAAAACTTTTCTATAAACACAAAGAGGTTGAAGAAGATTGAGGTTGAATTCCTCAATTAAAAATGTAAACCTCCTCTTTGTAAACTCAAACACCAAACTTAAACTTGAGAAACAAAGTTTTAAACACTTAAAACTCTTGTTAAAATCCCTCTTAAAAACTTACTTAGAACTAAAATAGTGAGGGGTATATATAGGATGAAAAACCAAAGCTCAAAACCCAAGAAAAACCAGTAAAAACGATAAAATAACAAAGGCTAGAAATATAGCTATTGGAGCTGGTCAGTCGACTAACGGGATGCATCAGTCGACTGATGAGCTGACCGTTGTATTCATTTTCCAGTTTATCAGTCGACTGATGGATCATTAGTCAACTGGTCAGTCAACCGAAATAAAACAAAAACTATTTGATGATTGTAGGTGCTTTCGTCAGTCGATTGATCAGTCAAGTGATGTCATCAGTCGACTGACTAGTCGACTAATAACAGAATATCAGTCTAAATCGATTTTTGAAATGAGTTTCAAGGCTCTATAAAAAATAGCAAATAAATTCTAAAAAATGTATAACTTTGGGAAAAGTTTATAATCATGAATATGACCATGTTGGAAATAGAATTTTTCAAATTGCTCTTACTATTTGTGAAAACTCAGAAATATTCAAAAGTACAAAAATACATGTTTTTCAAATATGTTGATTTTGACATTTTAGCTCAAATCAAGTTTTGAAAACTTGTGTAATGTGACGTTGTGAATTATCTAAAGCCATTTCACATGTGACGTTGTGCTATGAGAATGAACTCTCTTATACTTGCTTCTATGATATTAAATACATAGGCTTTTCCTTTTATGGGGAAAGACTAACCGGCAACACGTTTTAAGTGCAGACTTGTCTCTAATAAGGGACCAAGATAAAGTCCCCCATACGTGTAATGCATGGATTTTGATGCTGGATAGAAAAAATTTTATATTCTATCTCCTGCTTATCTTCTCTTGGGGAAAAGATGAACCCGTTGTTAGAGAAGAAGAATTTTACATTTTATTTCCTACTGTAAAAGAAACTCAAAGTGGGATCTCCACTTCGAGAATCTGAAGGGTAAAACTAAGAGTAGGATTTCCACTCTGAGAATTGCAAAGATTTAGATAACTCTAACTGTTTAAAGGTTTTATTATCCAATCTGAATGGGGGTTTCTCATTTATTAAGATGAAATTTTGATTCTGGCCCTGACTATTTGAAGGTTTGGCCAAGTGGAAGTTTGGGACGACCCTAACTGTTTAAAGGTTTGATCTCTCGATATGGGTGGAGCCTTTTGTTTATCGAAAGGAAAGTCAGTTCATGGAAGGAATCGAGAGGAGATTTTGATTTTGGTCCTAACTATTTAAAGGTTTGACCAAGTGGGAATGACGGAACAACCCTAACTATTTAAATGGCTGATCGTTCAAATTTGTAAGTGGATCTCTCGTTCATGGAAGGAATCAAGAGGGAATTTTTGTTTTGGCCCTAACTGTTTAAAGGTCTGATCGTTCGAATTTGGAAGTGGACCTCTCGTTTGTGGAAGGAATCGAGAGGGGATTTTAGTTTTGGCCCTAACTATTTAAAGGTTTGACCAAGGATAGTAGGAGTGGTGGTACAAATAACAGTGGGAAAGTTGATTTGCACGAATCACTCAGAGTGGTTTTTCAATATCAAGCAACAAAACCTTAACATGAAAAGGGGTTTGTCAATCGTCATGGATTGAAACTTTGGAAGTTATGTCAGAGATCAATAGTGGGAGTGTTAAAGGCTCGTACATAGCAGGAGTTTGGGTGGATTTAACCATGAAGAATTTTGGTGGACTCACCGTCAGTTGATTTGATCGGTGAGGGATTTTATGGTGGATTGTGAATCATTAATCACTCAACAATTAGATCGTGAGAGTTTTGTGAGGGAAGACTAACCCAATGAGGTCATTGAATCTCATCTCAATAAAAGAGTTCTTAGAAAGTCACAGTGGGAGTTGGCGGAATTGATCCTGATGATTGAAACTAACCAAGAATCGAATGAAGAAAATGCAAATGAGACATGCTTCATCCTTGAAGGATTTCAAAGTTTCGTGAGGGGAGATTGACTTGATGAAGTCATTGAATCTTATCTCAATGAAAGAGTGCTCCATAAATCACAATGGGAAGGTTTTAATCATTTTGGACATGATTGAACAGCTACTGCAGGAGGTTCTTAATTATTTTTATCATGATTAAGAGTGGATTATTCAGATAGTTGGTTTTCACCTTAAATAATCAATTAGTTTTGGGTTATCCTCTTGAATACCATACATAACATTCTCTAGGAACTTCCCATTAAATAGGTTATCCTGAACGACTAGGGATAGTACTTTTTTAGGAACTTCCCGTTTGTGGGCAATGTTACCGTTCTTCATACAGAATTAGGTCTTGTTTTCTAAGTTTGTATTCCTCCAGAACTTTGTATCAGCCCCCAGGTTTTTTGGCGAAACTGAGTCCAATGGGGGGGGGCATCACATCGTTGGGTTATCCTTAAGAATATTATGTGTAATATTCTCTAGGAACTTCCAATTAGAAATAAGGGAAGAAGTTTAACCTTGTATACCCGTTGAAGGTAGTCAGGTTATCCTTAAGAATATTATATGTAATATTCTCAAGGAACTTCCTGAATTATTTAGTCTTGTATACCAATTGAAGGGAAACAATTTATACTTGTATACCCTTTGGAGTGCATAGAGAAGCAATTTATACTCGTATACTCTTCGTAGTTATAGCCGTTCGCATTTAGTTTGTTTTGCCGTTATGACGCCGAAGTCAATTAAGGCTTAGATTTTGTTTTTGAGACAAAAGCAAGCCTTGGTGGGATGAAGAACCATCCTGTGGTATGCATAGTATTTTGAATCCGTAATCCTCTTATCTCCCTCTTGATCTTTAATACGTGGTAGCTCGATTTTATCATTGGTGAGAGGTACTCCAAGATGGCTGAAACTTCATCATCTTTGAAAGAATACTCCTTTTGGAACCATGAATCAGGAGTCCTTCGCTGTTTCTAAGGTTGTTGTTGTGACGTTTGATTAACATCAACAACAACCACAGGTACTGTCAACTGGCTTCTCTCGGCCTTCTTCCTTCTGAGGAATCGTTTGACCTGGTTCTCCACGTAGTTTTAATTCCTTCCAGGTGGTTAAGGAGACAACCCTCATAACTTCGAGGACAGTGACGGAAAGATAGTTGTGGTAGCTCTAGAGTATGAACCCCTCTATGACCGGATCTCAGTAGTTCATCGTCTTGTTTCAAAAGCGTTGACGAAGGTGTCAACGGACTCTCCGTTCTTCTGATTCTCATCCAGAAGAGCTCTAATTGACACTTCGGTGTTATCATCAAAGGAATTGCTAAGGAATAAGTTTTCTATATCATCCCAGCAGTTGATGCTTCCTTGCTTGAGACGTCGATGCCAATCAAAGGAATCTCCATGAAGGGTGCCTACAAATGACTGAATCATCAAGTGTTCATGTCTAGAGATCATTACCAGGTGGGACTTGAAGTAGATTAAATGCTGAGTGGGCAAACCTCTCCCATCAAATGGCATGAAGTTAATTAGATTGAACTTCGCTGGATACAGAATTGATTCCCACTCTCTTGGATAAGGACATGGGATATCAGTCTTGTTTTCCTCTTGAACAGATATCAATGCGTTGATCTTGCTCTCTAGGTCTTTCATTTTCTCGTCCTCGCTTGTATTTTTCTTCGGATGATTTCGAGGAGAAACAACTAGACCACCCCCAGTGTTGTTACCCTCAGTGGGACCACACACCCTATTTTGGTCAATAGGAAGGGTATCAGCGTTGGGATTTTCATCCATGTCTGAATCACTACCTCCTTGATTAGTAGAATTACGACGGCTAGATTCACCAATCTGATTTGATAAGGCTTGAGTCTATTGATCATGGAATTCCCTTATCCATTGCACAGTCATTTCCATTTTGAATTTAAAATTCTCTTTCTGCTTGGCCAGAGCATCTTTGAGAATTTTGGTCATTTGTTCAGCATTGATCATGAACGCCTCAACAGATTGTCCTGTGCTAGACACCGTATTATCAGAAGTAATCGTGGAGTTCGCGTCTGATGTTTCATCCTCCGAGGAGTATCCTCTATTCAGTCTAGGTCGTCTAGTTCCTGACCATAACCAATCGATGTGCTGAGATGCCTCCGAGAAAGAGTCAAGGCTGTAATGCCTTGTCGATTTTCTTTTATCGGCCACATTGATGGTAACTTCTGGAAGCTTGTCATCATGACCGACAGATTTCTTTTTATAGAAGTGTCTTGATTTAGATTTGGACATTTTGGTGGAGATTCTTTTGAATAATGAGACCTTCTGTGGAGCGGTCTTAAGGTAGCTACAATCTGATAATACTACCCTGATTAACCTATCACAATGATAGTGGGAGTACGATTCTGGGATACTTCTCTTTCGAGATTTCTTCATACCCTAGCCCGATAATATAACTCATCGACATTATGACCGGAGCAACCTATCAGTGGTTGGTTTGAATCCCCATGTTTGACATTATTGTGTAACGGACACGTCTTCTTTCGGGGATATAACGTCTTATTGGCATTCTTAGGAGTCACACGTTTAGATTCACCCCCTTGTGAGTGTAGAATCTCAACAGGCTCTTGAACCTAGACACATAACCTCAAGTGGGCGGTTGCGAGTGTTTTCCCGATATGGGATGGTTTCAACTTGTTGAAAGGACACGTATGACGCCCAGCCTGAAGAGTCGCTCGGATTTGTTTTACCAAACCCAAGCATTCTTTAACTAGAACTTTCCCCGATCCTCGTGCAAAGGACCAAGGTGATCCACCATCTTTATTTTGAATTTAGACAGGTCCACGCTTCCATGAGGCTTCACTAGAAGTACAGGATCAGATGGGGTGGGATCAGAAGTTGATGGAGGCTGGGAAGCACCCTTAGAGCTGGAATTAGATGAGAGACATGACTGGTGTCTCACCCTAAGTGGAGGCGTCTTAGCTATTTTTTGTGTCATTTTTGGCACTGTTTTGGCCTTTAGCACCCAGACTTGTTTGGATTTTGGTGAATCTTTGACTACCTCTTCTTTTTGTAGCTCTTATGCCTTTTGCACAAGGATCCGTGCTTACACAAGAAGTACGTAGTGCTTCTAGATGCGTTCCTTGAGAGTAGAATGAGTTCGTTTGACACGAACTCATTTATTAGTTGATGGTTGAGAGGAGGAACCCATTGCTTCCTGTGGCGATGGCTTAGTCGTTTGGCGCCTTCTGAATTCTAAGTCCGCTTGATAGCAAAGTCCGTCCATCTGCTCCTGAGCTTTTGTGAACTGACGGGCAGGACGTTAACACCGTCTTTGACGAGCCCTCTTCATTAGAATTAGCGTAGCTTCAATGGACAACTCCTTGATTGGTGAGAAGTTGTTCTCAGCATCAGATCCTGTCTGGTTAGGTGCCAAAGAGGCGACAAGGTGAGAATCAACGCTCTGTGTCTTTCGATCCGAAGACCAACAAAACTTCTTCAATGAAGAGGTCTTCCTGCGCTTGCAAGGAGAGGAGGATCTGGAGGAGGAGGATGAGATGTACTTCTTTAACTTCTGTTGGTCAAACTGGTACTCGAGCTTTGCTTCAATCGGGATCTTGATCAACGGTTACAACATGATAGCCTTGGCAGAGAGGTTGTTGGCTCCCACTGTAGTCGCCAGATTGTTTGCGTCAGAAATTGATTTCATAGTGGAATCCATTACAATCGTTTATCAACTTTTACAGATTCAAAAATGATGAGTCTCTTTATAAGACTTCTTTACATAAAAGAAATAGATCAACAACTCCCTAGAAACACACGCAGAGGACGTTTATCACCCGCTGCTTACGTGGGGTCTTTGCCTGTGCTAGGGTTTATTCGTGGACCACCGCGGATTAGATCCGGTTGATTTTGTTATCTCACAAAGGAAACAAGAAATTAAAGTGAATGACTCGGTAAGGTGAGGCAAACACTCTTCTCAAGATTAAATCAAAGTTTGATCTCAATGGAAGCAGATAACGGGTCCTGAAGCGTTACAGATATGCTAAACTCCTCCTCTTTATGCTGAAGAACTCGTAGATCTCTCTTCCTCCTCTATGAAATTCATTCTCCTCTGCTGTTCAAAATGGTAGGGCTTCTCTGACAACTCCAAATTCTTGATCCCCGTGTATAGGGACCCTAAGGCTGTATTTATAGACTTCAAAAGCTCTATTTTCAGATAAGAACATAATATTTAATCTCATCTTCAATTATAACCACTTTACCATGTTCAAAGATAGCCTAAAATTAGTTAGAGAGGTTCTATGATGAAATCTTATCGAAAAATAGACGAAAACAGCTTTACTGGGACTGTTGGTGTCTCGCCCTTAGGCAGAGACACGATTGGTGTCACTACCATTGGTCGAGACACCAATGGTGTCTCGTCCATTGGGTGAGACACTGCTGGTGTCTCTCCTATTTGGGCGAGACACCGTTGGCGTATTTTCACTGTTTTGCCTCTAACTCTCCCATCTGATCTCAGAAGAAAGTGATCCAAAATTTATTGGAAAGCTAGAGAAGAGATCTACAACTTCCCATAGGCGAAATACATATGGAGTGAGTAAGACATGAGTGGTGTTTCATTCTTTGTGGGTGAAACGTAACTCCCGGTCAAGTCATTTCTACGTTATTTTGCCATCCCGTTGACTCGTATGCCTTGCCAACTCGCTTTATGCGCTTGTTAGCTTTACTACAACATCAGACAATACTCCTTGACTTGGATAATAAAATTTATTATCTTTTCTCTGTCTCGAGCTGTGTTTGGAATCTATATGCAATTTTTAACGCCTACAACGACCAGGAGTGGGAATGAGTACTGATACAAGTATCCAGAGGTTCATGACCAGAATGCAAGGACATTGGCCGAGCTGGGGGTGGTCACAATACCTCCTAAGCCTTCTGAGAAACCCCAACAGCAACCAATGGCTAATCAGAAGGAAGCTGAGGCGAAGCAAAAGGAGAAGGAACCCTAACACAAAGAGGTTTAGAATTTGAAGCAATCTCATTTCACTCGACCGATTAGGAGAGATAAACCAGAAAATTCGAATGCTCTGTACTTCTTTGATGTTATGGCTCAATTGGCTAACATCCCTACAAGAATCACTCTTTATGAGTTGTTACGCCTTACTAAAGAGACCAGGGAAGCTTTGCAAGAAGCATTGGTTGATTCTGATATTTTTCTTACTCAGATCAAGCTAGTCCCCGAGGAGTCTGAACTGTCAATTAAACACTACAACTTGGCGACCAAGCAATTTCCTTGCATCACCTTCACTCGGAAGGACATGCAAGTCAGGAATTCGAAGCATGATTGACCTTTGTACTTCACCGGGTATATTAGCTCAAGCGTTGTCAACCAGATCCAAGTCTATACTTGTTTCATAGTCAGTGTCATGCCACTTCGATTAATGTATCATCTCATAATTCCCGCCAACAAGTTGGCCTCCACAGGTACTGTTATTTACGGATTCAACACCAGCGGTTTCAGGCCATTGTGGTAAAATCTGGGTGAAGTGCCAGCTTGGAGATGCTATGTCATTAATGCAGAGACATCCTATAACTTACTATTGGGTCGACCTTAGATTCATAGTAACATTTTAGTCCCTTCTACACTCCATCAGTGTCTGACACTAATAATAAAGTCAAGGCGGTGGTCACAGATAAGCACCTATTTAAGGGGTTTGAAAAAATTTTCACAGACTCCCTTTTATATGGTGCTGAATCCGATACTAAACCATCGGCCCAGGGCACGGATAGCAGAGAAAAAGTTGATACCAAAGCCGAGCTCGATTACGATGAATGTCTTGTATTTAATGACTTTGAACCCTTTGTAATCGATCTTGATGGTGGTGACTCATCAGATGGAAGTTGTAACTAACAACTTGTCGATTGTAATATGCAATAAATGATGATTTAGAGTATGTACCTTGTCTTGATGATGTAATGCAAGGGCTATATAATAACCCTGATATACATATGTCACTTCAATCATCTTGTATGTCAAAGAAGCATGCCCAAGATTCCTTTGGGACAACTCTTGTTCTTCCTGCCAAGGCAGGGTGTGTGAAAGAGATAGTCATTGGTAAAAGGGAGTCGTGTACGCCACCAAATCCCTTCTTGGAGATCATTACTAATGATGAAGGACCTGGTTGACATTTTCTCAGGTATAGCCCACAAGCACATGACTATATGAAGAAGTGGGGATACAAACTCATGCTCGAAGAGGGTCTTCGTTTTGGTCGAGGTACTCGGGTTCCTCTTCCTATGTACCAAAAGGAAAGCCTGACAATTACTACAAGCACAAGAAGGGTCTAGGCTATATTTCTTCGTCCTCCGATGAATGTTGCTGGCAGGTGAATAATAAACTATCCAATCCAAATAAGGATGGACATTCGTTAGATTCTTCAACATAGGAGTCTAATGTCAACCTTGGAGAAATGTTCCACGACATGATGTAAAACATGGTCATTGTTGATCCTACAACAGTGGAGGAAGATGACCAATTACCAACCTGGGAAGATCCTTGGATCCATAATTTGAATATCCAGTATAGTGATAGATTCGATCAAAGGGAACCTCCTACCGAGGACAAGGTGATTCAAGTAAACATGGGCGACGAAAAAAATCCGAAGCCTATATTCATTAGCGACAGTCTTCCACCAGAAGAAAAGGAGGAACTAATTACTCTCATCTGGGAATATATCGATGTCTTTGCATGGAACTATGAAGACATGCCTAGACTCAACCTAAATGTGGCTATGAACCGCCTCAACTTCAAGCCAGATGCTAAACTTGTTAAGCAACAACAAAGACAGTTTTGTCCGCAGATTATGGAGGCAATTGAAGCTGAAATCAAAAATCAAATTGACTCAGGCTTCATCAAAGAAGAGCAACATCCTGATTGGGTGGCGAATATTGTCCCGATCCTTAAAAAGAATGGGAAGATCATAATCTGTATTGACTTTAGAGATCTGAACACCGCATGCCTGAAAAATAACTTCCCTCTTCCTATCACAGACGTCATCATTGACAATACATATGGGTTCGAGAGAATGTCCTTCATAGATGCATTCTCAGGGTACAACCAAATTAATATGTATGCAGACAACAAAAAGCAAACCTCATTCAGAACACCGCTCGGTATCTTATGTTACACAACCATGCCTTCGGTCTTAAGAATGTGGGTGCTACTTATTAACGAGCCATGACGAAGATTTTCTAAGAGCAACTTCAAAAAACCATCGAGTGTTATGATGATGATTTGAATGTTAAAAGCCACAGCAAGAATGACTACATTAAGGACTTGAGGATAATGTTTGATCTCATTCAGAGTCACCAGCTGAAGACGAACCCTACCAAGTCTTTCCTACGAATATCCAATGGAAAGTTTCTCAGGTTTGTCATCACCACGAAAGGCATCCACATCAATCCTGATAAAGTGAAGGCAATCCATGAATTGCTTTTTCTAAGAAATCTCAAGGAACTCAGTGGATTACAAGGAAGGTTGCCTTACATTCGTCGATTTATCTCAAATCTTGCTGGAAAATGTCAACTGTTTTCCACGCTCACCAAGAAAGGTGTGTCATTCATTTGGGATGACGCTTGTTAGAAATCATTCAAAGATATCAAGGCATACCTATCCAATCCTCCTGTTCTCATTGCATCGAAGTCGGGGAAACCATTCCTGATTTATGTTAAGGTAATGAACCATTCGTTGAGTACTCTGCTACTACAAGTTGATTGACAACGGTCATGAACATGCAGTATGTTATTTGAGAAGGACATTAGTAGGTGCTAAATCTCGATATCCGATGATTGAGAAGGAGTCCCTAGCCCTGGTGTTTGCAATTAAAAAGATGCGATACTATTTGGTTGGACAGACGATCTACATCATTTTCAACGTTAATCCAAATCGAGTATTCATGACACAAACAGCTTCTATGAATTGGCGGTTAGCAAGATGAGCTCTACTCTTGTCCCAGTACGACATCCGCTTTAAACAATAGAAGTCAGTCAAAGGATAGGCAATCTGTGATCTGCTAGTTTTTCACCTTATGAAGGACAAAGCCAAACTATACAATGACTTGCCGGATGAAACCCATGAAGTCAACACTACCTCTCATCAACAAATGTGACAATTGTATTTTGACCGTGATTCTCGAGCAACTAATATAGCAAGTACCCCTAGTTGCTCAAAGATTTTTGTAGGAGTCGGGTCTTGGTTTCCCCAGAGAAACATGTGATACCTCGAGCCTATTCATTGATTGGGCCATGCTCCAATAACGTGGTTGAATATAAAGCACTTCTCATTAGATTCAGTTTTGCCAAAGAGCTAGGGGTGAAGTACCTTGAAGCTTTTGGTGATTCTTAACTGATAGTTAACTATGTTCGAGGAGAATACAACGTCAGGAACCAAGAACTGATCCCGTACCACAAAACGACTGTCGAGATGGCAGATTCATTTGAAGAACTCTTCATTGAGTACATCCCATGCCTCAAGAATGCATACGCAGATGCATTAGTAGCCTTAGCAATCTCCTTAGCACAACCTCCCGAGATAGAACAACTAGTTATCATGAAGACTCATCATCTCTTCATACCAAACTGTGCCTTGGACATCAAAGAGGTGCACACAACCAGAATCGAACTTGAACCTTGAGATTATCATTTCCCCATTATTGATTATGTTTGGCTCGAGATTTTGTCAAAAGACATAAAAGAAAGGGATTCAGTCTGACGAACAGCACCGAGATTCTACTATAATGCAGTAACTCAGACACTCTATCACCATACATACGATGGCTTGTTACTCCAATGCCTTTCCACCAAAGAGGCAGAAGAAGCCCTCAAGGAAGCGCATGATGGAACTTATGGTGCACACCAGCCAGGTCACAAACTTTGTGATCCTCTTAGAAGGATGGGATATTATTGGCCGACTATGATTAAGGACGCAGTTACATATGCTCACACATGTCACGTGTGTCAGATACATGCTAATACATACACCAACCACCGGAGCATTTGCATCCTTCAACCATATCCTGGCCATTCGAGACCTAGGGAATAGACATTGTTGGACCTATTTTCCCTCCGTCGGCTAAATGTGACTACTTTATCTTGGTCATCACTGATTACTTCTCCAAGTGGGCTGAAGCGATTCCACTCAGAGAAGTAAAGATGGACGACACCATTAAAGTCATTAAACACCATGTCATCTATCGATATAATGTTCTAAGGTGAATCGTGCATGACATCAGCCCTCAGTTTGTCAGTAAAACCTTAATTAAATTATGTGAAAAATTCAGAATCCAAGAGTCTCGTCGACCGCTTATAACCCCACTACAAATGGTTTAGCTGAAGCTTTCAACAAGACCATCATCAAGATCTTGAATAAGCTAGTAAGAACCAACAAATGTGATTAGGATGACAAACATGGTGAGGCTCTTTGGGCTTATCGCACCACAGTCCGCACGCCTACTGGAGCAACCCCTTATTCTCTAGTATACAAGTGTGAGGCTATCATTCCCTTAGAGATTCAAATTCCATCCCTTCACATCGCTCTCGCAATAGGGATGATGATAGAAGAGCAACATTAAAAACATCTCGAAGAACTCGAGATGTTAGATGAGAAACATTTGGAAGCTCAACAACAAATCGAGCTATACCAAGCTAGAATTTCTAGAGTCTTTGATAAAAAGTCCGATAGCGGATCTTTAAGGAGGGAGACTTGATTCTTGTCGTTTGGTGACCAATGATACTCAACTCCAAGAAGAAGGCCAAGTTCCAACCTAAATGAGAAGGACCTTTTGTAGTAGAGATAGTCTACTCAACGGTGCATATCGCTTGGTCACCCAAGATGGTGACAAGATAATAATGCCAAGCAATGAGAAGTTCCTGAAGAAGTACTACCCTTAGTAAATTCAGGATAACATATTTGATACACATGACTTAAATTATTATACATATTGTACATATTCATGTACATAATGGCAATGTTTACCACCAATGGGAAGTTTCTGGAGAATACTACACATATTATTCTTAAGGATAACCCGAAATCAACTGATTATTCAAGATGAAAACCAACCATCTGAATAATTTATTTTGATTATTCAAGATGAAAACCAACCATCTGAATAATTTATTTTTAATCATTATCAAAATGATTAAAACTTCCCACTATGACTATTTAATCATTATCAAGATGATTAAAACTCTCTCACAATGACTCATTATGTTGGCAAAGTGATTTGTACAACTAACACTCTCTCAATGTTATCTGAACTACCTTTACTCTTACTTGGTCAAACCTTCAAATAGTTTGGACCAAAGCCAAAATCCCCTCTCGATTCCTTCCATAAACGAGAGGTCCTCTTTCAAATTGAGTGATTAAACCTTCAGATAGTTAGGGTTGTTCCAAATTTCTACTTGGTCAAATCTTCCGACAGTTTGGACCAAAGCCAAAATCCCCTCTTGATTTCTTCCATGAACGAGAGGTCCTCTTTCAAATTGAGCGATCAAACCTTTGGACAGATATGGTTATTCCAAATTCCTACTTAGTCAAATCTTTAGACAGGTAGGACCAAAGCCAAAATCCCCTCTCGATTCCTTCCATGAATGAGAGGTCCTCTTTCAAGTTGGGTAATCAAACCTTCATACAATCTAGGGTTATCTAGATTCCACCTTTTACTCACGTGAGTTAAAAGGTCTATTTTGAGTTAATGCTACATGGCAAAAATCAAATCTGATTCTCGGAGTGGAGATCCCATTCTGAGATTACTGTTCTAGATTTTTTCGGAGTAGAGATCCCACTCTGAGTTTCTGTTGAAGTGAAAGATTAAAAAAATATCTTCTTTCTCTTCACTGCAGTTCACGTGAGCGAAGAGTTTCTGTTGAAGCGAAAGATAAAAAAATACCTTCTTTCCCTTTGACAGAAAAACTTCCTGAAGTGATATACACAAAATACCTTCTTTCTCTCTAGTACAGTTCACGTGAACAAATAGTGTCCGTTGAAGTGAAAGATAAAAATATACCTTCTTTTCCTTTGACACCAAAACTTTGTGAAGTGAAAGATAAAAAAATATCTTCTTTCTCTCCAGCACAGTTCATGTGAACAAAGAGTTTCTTTTAAAGCGAAAGATAAAAAAATACCTTCTTTCCCTTTAACACTCATTTTCTTGAAGTGAAAGATAAAAAAATATATTCTTTCTCTTTAGCATTGGGTTTGTCTTTCCCCCAAGAGAAGACACAAAACGTTTTTTTTCATGTAAAAGATAAAAAAATACCTTTTTTCTCATCAACACCTGAATCTATAAGTTTCACGCATAGGGGACTTTATCTCGATCCATTATTAGAGATAAGCCTACATCTAACACATGTTACCTGGTTGTCCATTCTCGTAAAAATGGCGAAGCCTACATATTTAATATCATAGCCAATTGTTATTATTGACTTAATAACACCTGAATCCATGCCTTTCATATATGGGGAATTTATCTCGATCCGTTATTAGAGATAAATCTACCTCTAACACATATTGTCGGGTAGTCTATTCTCATAATAATGACGAACTCTATGTATTCAACTCGTACCACTTAAATCTATGACTTTCATGTATAGAGAACTTTATCTCGATTCTTTATTAGAGACAAGTCTATATCTAACACATGTAGTCAGGTAGTCTATTCCCGTAAGAATGAGGAAGTCTACGTATTCAATATCGTAGCACCTAAATCTATGATTTTCATGCATAGGGGATTTTATCTTGATCCCTTATTAGAGATAAGTCTATATCTAATACATTTTTCTAGGTAGTCTATTCCCGTAAAAATGACGAAGTCTACGTATTCAATATCGTAGCACCTATATCTATGTTTTTCATGCATAGGAGACTTTATCTCGATCCCTTATTAGAGATAAGTCTATATCTAACACACATTGTCAGGTAGTCTATTCTTGTAAAAATAACGAAGTCTATGTATTCAATATCATAGGACCTAAATCTATGATTTTTATACATAGAGAACTTTATCTCAATACCTTATTAGAGATAAGTCAATGTCTAACACACGTTGCTGGGTAGTCTATTCCCCTAAGAATGATGAAATCTACATATTCAATATCATAGCACCTAAATCTATGTCTATCATGCATATGAGACTTTATCTCACTCCCTTATTAGAGATAAGTCTATATCTAACACATGTAGTCGGGTAGTCTATTCCCGTAAGAATGATGAAGTCTACGTTTTTAATATCGTAGTACTAAGTCTAAGAGAATTTATTCTTTTAGCACAACACTACTTATGGAATGGACTTAGACAATCTGCATGCTAGCCCGATTCAAACGATAGTTGGTAAAGGCACATCAAATCTGTTGATGGCCTAGGGTATGTTTAAAATCCTATGAGTATTATATTTATTTATTCCTAATAGAATGAGTAATCATAATAGAGTTCAAAGTCAAACAAGTTGGTGGATGAAGTCTCTAAAGACCACAACTTCAAAAACCCCCGACCCGACTGCCTCTCCTTTGAGCGAGACAGCCGACGCTGTCTCGCATATGCGAGACAATGCATGTTTTCTCACACAAAGAGCCTCTCTAGTGCATGTCCAATGCATATTTCTAGCCTATCTCCTTTGTGCCTACAATACTCTGATGAGTAAATGAGTATAAACAACTTCTCCATGACACTCCGATGAGTATACGAGTATAAACTACTTCTCTGTAATACTCTAATGAGTATACGAATATAAACTGCTTCTCCGTGACACTCCGATGAGTATAGTAGTATAAACTGCTTCTTCGTGATCCTCCGACTGGTACACAAGGTTAAACTTCTCCCTGAACTTAGATGAGTACATGAATATAAACTGCTTCTCCATGGTCCAATAACTTAAAAGCTTAAATTGTGTACACTCCAGCTACGTATGAGTATAAACTATGTTTACACCAAAACAGAAGCCAACGTTGTGCTATACACAAGTAGCTACACCAAGATTTGACTCAAGATGGTTCTATTCCCAAGTTACCCCTGGGAGTTCAACTACAACTCAACTACAAACTCTTGATGATTATGAACACTTCAACGTCAACTCAACGACACGAGCTAATTCAAATATCAACACATCAAGTTCAGTTACAAATTTTGACAATGTCCAATGACGTCACAATACCAGACGTATTTCAGACTACCCGATAAAATACAGAGGAGGCTGAAGGACAATGGTTAACAACATTGCAATACCAGAAGTATTTCAGACTACCCGATAAAATATTAAGAAGCCTAAAGACTAAAGAAGTTAAGGAACTAAACCACCTACGGGTCATTCTACATAGTCTTTTCGATAAAATACTTAAGAGACTGAAAGCATGGCCTATCTTGTCCAAAGTATCTCAGACTCCTTAATAAAATACTGAAGAGGCTGAAAACTTTGGAGGGGGTATCTTTAGGCATCAAAAATTACCTATAGGTCCCAAACACAACTCAAGACGAAGAGAAGTTGAAGAACATTATTATCTAAGTCAAAGGAGATCATCCGATGCGCAAGGAAGCGAAGGAGACAACAAAACAACACTCAAAAAGACTAGGAACTATATCATATTAGTAAGACAGATTACATCATCTCACATGCGAGACGGTGTATACTGTCTAGCACCGTGAGATGGCATAGGCTGTCTCACCAATAGTGAGACAGTTACCCTAGTTTTGTGAGTTTTGCAACTTTTTGTGATGTCCACTTGGCTCAATAACTGCTGGGAAACATGCATGGATAGTTATAGACATAAGATACACCCACTACCCTCTAAAAACACAACAATTAATGTAATTTAAGAGAGTGGACGGCAATTACAAAACTAACTGGAATCACCCCTTTGGCCGAGACAGTAAACATTGTCTCGCCCAAAGGGGATGATGATCACCAGTTGTTTTAATTCTCTTTTGACGGTTATGGCTTCCAAAGGCTATAGATACCTCCCTTATGTATTTGTGAGACAAAAAATGATGAATATCTAAAAGCAGAGACGAGCTTTTGGCAAACTTTGAACACAAAAGAGAGAGTTCTTCACCACTTTCAAGCAATCTCAAGAACCCTTTGGTGTTTCTTCAATTTCAAACTTAGATTTAATTTTGAGAAGTGTATTTATCTTACTTTGATAAGATATTTACTTTTTGTTCTTATTTCCACATTGAAATATAAATGTCAAACCTTCTTCACGTCCAACTTGGGTTGTTGAATTGGTGGTCCATAGATTACGCATCCCCGGCATAACAAACATCCCACGGAAGAAGAGGCTACTAAATAAAAGTTTTAGCATGTATTTCTAGGGATCATCCCAACTATTTTGTTTTTATTGTAAAGAGAAGTTTTACAAGTGTAAGGCTCACTCTTTTGTTTCTATTATATATATACCATGTATCTCAAATTATGGATCGCTAAATATCAACTCCAAATCCTATAAATAATTAATCAACAAAGAAAAATGTACCATCAACATCTCATCCAAAACAAGGCATATATGTCGTATCATAGTATCTCATGCTACCCTCATGTAGGTGGCACGAAAACTAAAGTATAATCTTATGAAAGCCACATCATAGTATACACTGTCACATAAGAAAGTCAAGTGTTGGACTATGTTCACAAATAGTACTCGTCTGAATTCTAGGCTTCCTAAATATGTATAGTGTAGTCATCCGCAGAATCATGCCACTCGCAGACTATCACACTCGGAGTGAAGTCCCACGCTATGTCACGCCCCGCTTCCCAAAATACCCGAGAATCAAAATGTGAACAAGCCCGCGACGTATTAGATTGAGAAAAAATATACACTATCTTTTTTTTTTCTTTTCTTCTCAATCCAATACGCTAAGCGTCTAGAAATAAATACAATGCGAAGTCACAGGTCGCCGATCACATATAAAAAGAATATAATGAACAACACAGAATAAAATAATACATATCACAAATGGAATAACATCCGAGACATAAAAATATGGGTCAAATATACCCTTATACAAATCTGTACAAATGAGCTGAAGAAATATGAAATACATTGATCAGGTAGGAATGAAAAGAACTATATAAGTAAACTGAAACCATCAAAGAATAGGCTTCGACTCCTTCTTCTGCTCCGTCTACAAGGCACTCCTATTGAGAATCTTCTGACTCCTGCTGAGAGAAAACAGGTGTACGTCAGCGTGTATGGCACACGCAAGACCCGACCCCACAAAGAAAAATAGAACGAACGGAAATCCAATGCGAAAAACGATACGATAACAGAAATAACAAAAGAACGTACAACTAAAATCCGCAAATCAACATGAAAATACTACTAAATCATAATAACATAAAGCATCCAGAATCGATCAGGTAACGAGAACATGTAGCTAGCGATCAGTCTAATCATCCAAGTAACAGGGGGATACAATAGATGGAATTAATACTTAAAAATCTACAACATGAGACGTAGTACGTCGAGCGAAATAATCCAAACAAGGAAACCATCATGTATATACCATATGTCTCGAATTGTAAATAATTAAATATTAATCCCGATCTATGTATGAAAAGAAGAATTGTAAATAATTAAATATTAATCCCGATCTATGTATGAAAAGAAACACAACTAACCTATATCTCACTAGAACTCATACTTAGCCAAGAAACAAGTCATGTAACTAGCCATCCTATAACAGGTCACTGGTTCACATCTCACACAGAGTCAAAGTTCACATTATCGGATATCTGGTTAACAACCACATCTCACTAGTACCTCAGACCCGCCCCAGTACGAAACGATTCACTGGTGCGTGCCTGGAAATAATCAATAATCACAATATCACCGCTCCTCAGACCCACCCCAGTGCGAAATGATTCACTGATGCGAGCCTGAAAATAAACAATAAACACATCCGATGACTGCTCCTCAGACCCACCCCGATGTGAAACGATTCACTGGTACGAGCCTGGAAATAAACAATAAACACATCCGATCACTGCTCCTCGGACCCACCCCAGTGCGAAACGATTCACTGGTGCGAGCCTGGAAATAAACAATAACATATCCGATAACATGAACCCAGACCTTCCCATCCCAACTCTTCTTGTTTTCTAACTCAACAATACACAGGTATCATGGTCTTGTACACGACACGCTAGGCAACTAAGGACATGAACTACTAACAGTTCTCAACAAAACAAGAAATAATAAATAAATACAACTAATCTTATGCAAATCATATGATGAACATGACTATATAAGCTAGTGATGAAATCAGGTGTGTGCATATATGACATGAGTGAGTATAAATAACAGTGTCAACATGTCGGTGTCAATGTACATGAAACGTCATGTTCTTCAACTATCAATCACACGGTCATAATACAAAAATAATCTTTTTCCAAAATAACTTTTTTAAAAACATTTCTCATTATAAAATAATTTCGTTCCACAACATAAATTCTAAAAAAATTATAAATAATCTAAAATAATTATGTTACCCAAATAAATTCTTTACTTTATTATATTTGTACTGGAAATACTATTCATCACATAACTACTATTCATTCAATATTATTCATCAAACCCACGTAGATAATAACAATTCATAATCTAATCTATGCAACTAATTAACGACAGATATAAATAAGAAATGACGAGTCAAGAGGGCGGGATCTTGCCTACGAGACCGTGGGGTCTGATGACGAGGCTACGATACCGATGAGGACGTGGCGTGTGGCGATCAAGGTGACATTGTGGATGGCGGTTCTTCAACTGGATGTGCGTTGACATATCGTCGAACAGGTGGCGTGCGATGGAGGAGACGTCGGAGGCGGTGCTGCTTGGTTGTTGAAGGGCTCGGGGTGGCTGATGTAGGGGATGGAGCTCGAGGCTGTCAGGTTGGTGTTAGAAGCGATGGAGGAGGCAGAACGTGGCAAGGGATAGAGGACGTCACGGGCTGCGGAGGCACAGTTCGGATCTTGGGGAGGAAGTGCGGAGGGCGGATCAGACGCGGCTGTAGGCGTGTGGGAGCTTCGGCTGCTAGCTATTGCGGCTGAGGCCTAGCGGTCGTGAGGTGGTCGTCGGCTCAGAGGAACTCGGTCTAGCACGCGGCAGACGTCTACCTATCGAAGCGGTCGATCGAGCTGTGCGGAGGGCGGCATCGCGATATACAGAGCGGTGAAGTTGATGAGCTGTCTGGCATCCGCTCTGTGGTCTGCAGGCCGGCCTGATGTGGAGAGTGAGGTCAGATCGGCCTGCATGCCGTCGTGGGGCCGTCAGAACATCGACCCCACGAGAAGTAGGGCGCGAGATGGCGGGTGGACTTCTGCGGCCTACGGTGTCTGGCGGAACAAGGTGGAGAGAGCTCGTGCGGCGTTCTGTCAGGGACAAGCCTGTTGGATTTATAAAGAGCTGATCTTAAGAGTCTAGCGTTCTATCTGGGTCCTCGGTGTTGATTGGTCGGTGGCCGCTCAGGTATATTGAGGCGCCAAGCGATTGGTGGGTGACGAGTATCGAGCATGGAGAGGGGATGCGGGCCCGGGTCTGGTACAGCCTGTGAGGAAGAAGAGGAGAAGAAATATTAAGTTATTACTATTATAGTATTTTATATATAATCTAATAATAATATATATATATATATATATAGTTATTGAATATATATATATATATATATATTTATATATATATATATATATAATTATATATTATATACTATTATATATAATATATAGCTTATATATATAGTATTAATATATATTATATATTATATATATTATATCATAAATATATATATATAGTACTATACTATACATATTTTATGTACTATCTATTCATATATTAGCGTGTTTTAGGGGTTAGGTTTTAAAGACAAAAAATAATTAGAAATAAATACGAAGTATGCGGAAATTTTCAAAAACTTAATATATATATAATAATTATCTATAAATAAAAACGTACATGTTGTGCTAATACAACAGTTGATACGAAATAGTCGAAATATACCCATATTGTATCAATGAAATGAGAATAATTAATAAATAAAATATATTTACTTATATTTAAAATCAAACAATTATGGGATATTTATATACATAGTAAAACGTACAAGATATATTAATATGATAGATAATATGTAATAGTAAAAATAATACAACAAATAATACATAATTAATAATACAACATATTATACAAAAATAATAATAATAATAATAATAATACCACGTATTATTCAAAATGATACGGAACAGTATCAATAACGCAACAGATAAATTCTAGAAATTTTTACTGCACTAAATTAATTTATAAATATTAATATCATTTAAATAAATATAAAACTTAGACTTTAAATCATAGAAAATTATAGAAATTCAAGGAAAATACAAATACTCTTTTAAAAATCATAATTAAATATTTTAAAATATTAAAAAATTATTTTAACTAGTATCAAAATTTATGGTCCTTACACGCTATATCATATGGTACACGGACATGCACACTCAAACACTAAAATAATGATGCATCATAGAGTGTTGTCCCCGCGTTTACATGGAGGTGCATGGACTATCACACTCAGAGTGTAGTCGACCGCATTCTAATTGTACTGCATGGACTAACGCACCATCCACAACTACCATATACCGAAACAATCGTCACTCCCTTTGGTAACAAACACAAAAATATTAGACTACACACTACCCAAAAGCTCATGCGTACTCCAACCCAAAACGTTCATTCTCATGGTCACGCACGTGTATCGACGTGTGACTCGTAGTTCGTGGTTACCATCAAACGTGTGAGGAAAAAAACAAACATTTTCAAAACAACACTACATTAGTCAACAGATTTCTTCATCGGTCGAGCGGTGGCGACATGCACGAAACATGCATAAACATCCAACCTTGATCGATCGACCGATACATGCGTTGGTCGACCGACTAGATAAGAATCCACATATTTTTCTAACTAATCGGTCGACAGATTATTTTGATCAGTCGCCCGACCAGATAGAATTTTTTAGCTCCTGAGAAGAATTAGTTTTCGGTCGGCCGATGCTTCTGATCAGTCAACCGACCAGGTGATAGATCAAAAATGTTAGATTTTCTCTAAAATTCACCAAAATCAAAATTTTTCAATGAAACTCATATAAACAATCTTGATTTACTGTAACTTGGGTTTGCTCTGATACATGAAACCATAATTATAAATTATAAATTTGAGGGGACCTAATAACTCTAACATGATTGTATTTGTAAATTCATCATGAAAACAATTATATTTGTAAAAATCTCATGTTAGATTTACTTCAAATCTTCAACCCTAATTAAAGAATTCGTTTCATAAATTTTAAATTAGAAAAAGATAAACATATAATAGGTTTTAGAAAATCCAATAAAAACCAAGAAAAATGGGGATGGGTTTGGAGAAGATGAAATTTGCCTTTTAAAAATGTTTTGATCTGTCATACATGGAAGAAAAGCTCGATCCTTCTTTACAAAAGCCGTAGATTTTGCCCTCTTCTTGAACCTTACTTCATGAATATTCTCCCAAAGTAAGATAAATTTTCTAGGGTTTTGAGGGGGTGACTGCTACTCAAAATATGAGGGATGAAGAAGAAAAGAGGAGAAAGTTGGTGTTTGGGGAGAAAGTTGATGTATTCATTGCTATGTTCATTACAACAAAAACGTTACAACGAAAACAAAAGTTAGTCTTTTTATAAGACCCTTACATAATAAAAATAAAAAATACAACTCTCGTCAAACAGCACAACAGGGTATTTATCGCCCGCTGCTTGCGTTGGATCTTAGCTTGTGACGGGGACATTGATGTTCGTGGACCACCAAACGATCAGATTAGATCCGGAGCTTCTTTGATTCACGAAGGAATCAGAAAGCCGAAGCAATTATCTCGGCAATAGTGAGATAATCACTCATCTCGAGATCATCGTAATAGGGTAATCTCAAGGGAAGGAACCGAGCTGTAGATCTGACGAACTCCTCTTCTTTATACCGAAGAATTCGCTGATATCTCCTCCTCCTCTCTGAATTTCGTGGCTATTCAGTCCTCAATTTATTAGGGCTTCGCCAACGCTCGAGAATTCCAGATCTCAAAAAATAAAGACCCTGGGACTGTATTTATAGGCTATAGGAGCCCTGTTTTTGGATAAGAACGATCGATTCACTCTTATCTTCAGTTGTAACCAATTTATCATGTTCTTGGATAGGTTCATATCAGTTGGAACAAATCCAGGTGGTTAACGATAAAAAACTGGCTCAAAGTAGCTAAAAATAGCATTTTTGGGCTCTAAAACACCCGTGGGTGTCTCGGCCAAGGCTTGGCCGAGACACCACTTGGTGTCTCGGCCAAAGCCAAGACACTCCCCGTGGGTGTCTCGGCCAAGGCTTGGCCGAGACACCACTTGGTGTCTCGGCCAAAGCCAAGACACTCGTGGATGTCTTAGGTATTTTAGCTCTAACTTTCTTATATAATTTCTAAATAATATGATTCAAGATGCGTTGGAAAGCTGATGAATATATCTACAACTTTTATCTTTTGAGATTTTTAATATTAGAATCAAATCATGGCCAAAATCTCCATTCTTCTCCAAGACACTAATACTATCTCGGAATTATGAGGTAGTTTGTACTATCTTTGGTATTTTGGCTTTATCTATCCCATACGATCTTGGAATGAGTTTATCCAAGACGTGTTAGAAAGCTAAAAAGGAGCTTTACAACTTTCATCTTTTGAGCTTTTTCATATTCAAAGCGAATCACAGTCAAAATAGCTCTATAAGGTCCGAAACACCTATGGGTGTCTCGGCCAATCTTTGGCCGAGTCTCGGCCAATCTTTGGCCGAGACACCTATGGCTGTCTTAGCTTTGGCCTGAGCTTGGTTTGGCGTGTTCTGTACGTTTTCATCGTATCTTCATCGTCCAAACTCGGAATCACGTGATTCAAAATGCATCGGAAAGCTGACAAGGAGATCTATGAGCTTCCATGATTGAAGCATATATGGAGTAAACAGGACACGAGGGGGGATTCATCTTTTGTAAGTGACACCTAGCTCCTGACCCATTTATGTTTCCATTATTCCGAAGTTCCGTTGCTTCGCATGGTTCGTCGACTCACTTCATGTGCTTGTTATCATCAAATGAGCTTCTGTGACTCAGATAGCGATGTTCATTATCTTCTCTCTGTCTTGAGCCACGTGCAGGGATTTGTGTGTAATTTTTAACACTTACAGATACCCCCTCCAAAGTATTCTAGCCTCATTTCTTTTATAGAAGAGCTTGAAATACTTTGGATGTGATCGGTCCAACCTTCAGTCTGTGTAAAAGGACCTGTAGTTGTTTTTGGTTCTTGACTTCTTCGATTTTTAGTCTATTTTGATGAATAGCTAAAGTTCTTTCGACGCTGTGTTTATCATCTGGCCGTTGTTGAAGTCTCGATTCGAAATTTGTGAGTTGATTTTGGGTTGTGTTATCGAGTTAACTTGGAACTGACTATCCCTATCATAATATATTAACTTAGGGCTACACGTTGAATGGTGTTGTTTCGGATCGCCCGGGGTGACTTTCATCGCAACGCGTTGACTGGTGCTGACCTTAGAGTTTAGGATCACCCAAAGTTGAATTTCATCGCAACACGTTGACTGGCATTGAACTTAGGGTTTACAACCGCCCGACGTTGACTTTCATCGCAACACATTGACTGGCATTGACCTAGGATCACGCATTGATCGACGTTTACCTTAGGGTTCCAGATCGATCACCGTTAACACAGTTTATACTTGTACGTTTGCTAGAGTATACATAGTTTAAGCTCTTAAGGTATTGGAGCATGGCGTCCCAAATGTCGGAGCTGCAGGACCAACTATTAAAGTTGATTCATCTGCATGTATGGATCTTGGCCAATCCTCAGCTATAAACGGATTTGACGTGCCTTACCGACTACCATTTGAGTTGGGCTAACGTGCAGATTGTTTATATCCGTTCTGCATATAACATTATGCTAAAAGAGTTAACTCTTTTAGTGCTACGATATTAAATATGTAGACTTTATCTTTTTCACAGGAATAGACTACCCGACAACGCGTGTTAGGCGCTAACTTATCCCTACTTATGATTCAGGATAAAAATCTCTAGACTCGGATTCTGGTGTCTTTTTCAATCTGTGAAAGACTATATCGACAACGCGTGTTAGACGCTGACTTATCCCTACTTAGGATTCGAGATAAAATTCCCTGTATGTGTTAGGCACGGATGGTGGTGTTGTTAATAACAACCTATCACAATATCGAATATGTGGGCTTTTGTCCTTTTTTTACGGTCAAAGACTAACCGGCAACGCGTGTTAGGCGCTGACTTATTCCTATTTAGGCTTCGGGATAAACTTCCCCATACTTGGATTCTGGTGTCTTTTTTAATCGGTGAAAGACTAAACCGGTAACGCGTGTTAGACGCTAACTTATCCCTACTTAGGATTCGGGATAAAATTCCCCAGACTTGGATTCTGGTGTCTTCTTCAATCGGTGAATGACTAAATCGACAACGCGTGTTAGACGTTGACTTATCCCTACTTAGGATTCGGGATAAAATTCCCCATACGTGTTAGGCACGGATTATGGTGTTATTAATAACAAACTGCCAAAATGTCGAATATGTGGGCTTTTGTCTTTTTTAGGGTCAAAATCTAACCGATAACGCGTATTAGACATTGAATTATCCCTACTTAGGCTTTGGGATAAACTTCCCCAGACTTGGATTATGGTATCTTCTTTAATCGGTGAAGTCTTAACTGGCAACGCGTGTTAAGTACTGACTTATCCCTACTTAGGATTCAGGATAAAATTTCCCGCGCGTGTGGATCACGGATTTTGGAGTTGAAGGATTGTGTCTTCTCTTGGGGCAAAGACGAACCCAAAATATGAGAGGAAGAATTTTATATTCTATCTCCCAAAACCGAAGAGGAAGAATTTTATATTCTATCTCTAGTTACCAAGGAAACTCGAAGTGGGATCTCCACCCTAAGAATCTGGAAAGGTGAAACTAGGAGTGGGATCTCCACTTCGAGAATCAGAGAGATTCAAGCAATCCTAACTTTTATAGGATTGGTTGCTTAATCCAAGAAAAGAATTCCTCATTTATTGAGATGAAATTTCAATTTTGGTCCTAACTTTTATAGGTTTGGCCGAATAGGAAAAGGTGAAATTCTTTCGTTTGCTTAAATTAAAAGTGGACCTCTCGTTCATGGAAGGAATCGAGAGAGGATTTTAGCTTTGGCCCTAACTTTTATAGGTTTGACCAAGTGGGAGTTTGAGGTGATCCTAACTGTAGGAAAGTTTGATCATTGGAGAAATCGAGAGGGGATTTTGGTTGTGGTCATAACTATTTAAAGGTTTGACCAAATGGGAGTGAGAGTGGGAGTATAAGTCATAGTGGAAGTGTTGACTTGTACAAATCACTCAAAGGGAGTTCCTGATGTTAAGTGACAAATACTTAACAAGGAGGGGTTTGATAATTATCAATGATCAAGAGATTAAAATTCCGAGTACTATGTCCGGACTCTAACAATGGGAGTGTTGAGTGCACAGACATAACAGAAGTTTGAGTGGAAGTTTCTTATTCATCCCCTTCTTGTAGTGACCGGGTTATCCCTAAGAATACACTATATAGAATTCTTTTGGGAACTTCCCGTTACATCCACCCCTATCTTTCTTTGTAAAACTAGGTCTAACATTGTACTCAGCTGAATGGTCGGGTTATCCTTAAGAATATCACATACGATATACTTCTAGGAACTTCCCGTGAAAGAAAAGAAATAGTTTAGACTCGTATACCTGTTGGAGTATTAAGAAACAGTTTATACTTGTATACTTTTCGGAGTGTCGGAAGGAGCAGTTTATACTCTTATACTTGTCGGAGTCTCAGAAGGAGCATTTTATACTCTTATACTTGTTGGAGTGTCGGAAGGAGCAATTTATACTCTTATACTTGTCGGAGTCTCAGAAGGAGTAGTTTATACTCTTATACTTGTCGAAGTGTCGGAAGGAGTGGTTTATACTCTTATACCTGTTGGAGTCTTGAAAAGAGCAGTTTATACTCTTATACTTATCGGAGTGTCAAAAGGAGAAATTTATAGTCTTATACTTGTCGGAGTTTCGGAAGGAACAGTTTATACTCTTATACTTGTCGGAGTGTTCATTCGGCTTAATTTAGCATTATAACGTCGGCTTCAACCAATGTTTGGATGCTATTTGTGAGAGCGAAGCAAGCCTTGGTGGGATGAATAATCCTCATGTGGTACGCACAGTACTTTGGATCTGAAGATTTGTTAGTTTTCTCCTGATTTGCGATAGGTGGTAGCTTGATCTTGTTGTTTTTAAGGAGGGATTTGAAAATGGCTGGAACGTCTTCGTCCTTGAAGGAGTACTCTTTTCGGAGTCTCGGATCTGAATTATTTTGCTATCTCCGGGATTATTGTTGTGATGTCTGATTAGTATGAACAGCAGCTACAGGGGCCTTCCCTTTACCACGGGAGATGAAGCTTGAATTTGGAGGGTTAACCGTCGGTTGGCTTCTCTCGGCTTTCTTCCTTCTGAGGAAGTGTTCGGCCTGCTCTCCGTACATTTTCAACTCTTTCCAAGTACAGGACAATGCTACTCCCATAACTTCCAACACGTCCAAAGAGAGATTGTTGTGACAGGTTTAGAGGATAAAGTCCTCTATGATTGGATCTTGGCAGTTCATCGCCTTATACTGGAAGCACTTGACAAAGTCATCGACCGTCTCGTCATCTTCTTATTTCTCATCGAAGAGTGTCCTGATCGACACCTCGGCGTCATCATCAAAGAAGTGAGCAAGGAACAGGTTCTCTAGGTCATCCTAACTATTGATGCTCCCTTGTTTAAGACGGCGGTACCAATCGAAGGCAGCTCCGCGAAGGGTACCGACGAATGACCGAACCATCAGGGATTCATTCCCAGAAATCACACCCAAGTGAGACTTGAAGTAGATTAGATACTGAGTGGGGGAACCCTTTCCGTCAAATGGTGTGAAGTTGATCAGGTTGAACTTTGCCGGATACGGTATCGAATCCCACTCTCTTGGGTAAGGACACGGAATATCGGTCTTCTTCACCTCTCGAGTAGACATCAGAGCGTTGACTTTGCTCTCGAGGTCTTTTATCTTTCATCCTTGCTCGTATCCTTCCTTAGTCGATTCTTAAGAGGAACAACGCGGCCACCCCCAGTATTATCATCTTCGACGGGACCGCCCCCAGCGTTGTTATCTTTAGTGGGGCCACCCCTAGTGTTCTGGCTAACGAGAGGGTTATCAGCATTAAGATGTTCATCCACATCTGAATCGCTAGCTGTTTGAGTAACATTGTTGTGACGACTGGATTCACCTATCTGATTCGATAATGCTCGGATCTATTGGTAATGCTCGGATCTATTGGTAGCATAGCCATTTCTATTTCGAACTTGAAGTTTTCTTTTTTGCTTAGCCAAGGCATCCTCGATGATTTTGGCCATTTGCTCAGTGTTTACCATAAAAGTCTCGCAGGATTGTCTTATGCTAGAAACCATATTATCAGAAGCGATGGCAGAGTTCACATATTATGCTTCATCATCCGAGGATAATCCACTATTCATCCTCTGATAGTCCCTACGCCTAGTAGTTCCTACGCATAACCGAGTTATACGTTGGGATATGTCCAAAAAATGTTAGGGATTGAAACTTCGAATTGACTTCTCCTTATTGACCATATTGATGGTGACCTTTAGGAGTTCATCATCTTGCGTAGCTGACCTTTTTCTATAGAAACGCCTTGGCTTGGACTTGGATGTTCTGGTGGAGATCTTTTCAAATACCGAGACCCTTTGTGAAGCGGTCTTGGGGCAGCTACACGCTAATAATACTACCCTAATAAGTTTGGTACACAAATAGTGAAAGTTCACTTCCTGGGTACTTCTCTTTTGAGATTTATTAGTACTCCCAGCCCGATAGTACAACTCATCGACGTTGCGGTTAGAGCAACCTATTGGCTGTTGGTTTGATTCCTCACGTAGAACGCTGTTGTTTGTTCGGCGCGTCTTCTTCTAAATAGGTAGTGCTTTATTGGCTCTAACAGGAGTCACATATTTGGAATCACACCCGTGTGAGGGTGAAATTTTAACAGGATCCTAGTTTTGTGTAGGCACCCCAACGTGGGTAGTTACGGGAATCAACTTGTTAGGAGGTAGCGTACGACCCCCAGTCCGGATGGTTGCTCGGAGTTCCTTCAACGGTCACAAGTGTTCCTTAACATGCGCTTTGCCTTGATCTTCGTGTAAAGGACCCAGGCGATCCTTCAATGAAATTCTAAATTTAGAGAGATCCACGCTTTCGTCGGGCTTCACCGAAGGTGCGGGAGCAGTAGGAGTGGGATCTGAAGTTGACGAAGGTTGGGGAACATCCTCAGATCTGGAATTGAGCAAGAGACACATTTAGTGTCTGTTGTCGGGTAGAGGTACTATTTCAGCCTTCAGCTCCTAAACCTGCTTATCTCTTGGTGGTTTCTTGACCACCTCCTTCTACTACAATTTGTGAGATTCTTGTACGAGAATGCGTGCATGCGTAAGTAGTGCGCGGCGTTTCTGGATATGCTCCTCGAGAGTAGAATGGGTTCGTTTGACATGAACCCATTTGTTAGTTGACAATTGGGAGGAGGACCTTGATGCTTGTTATGGCTACGGCTTAGCCATTTGACGCTTTCTGAACTCTAGATCCACTTGGTAGCGAAGTCCGTCTACTTGCTCCAAAGCCTTGGTGAACTGACGAGCAAGACGTTGACGATGCCTTTGACGAGCCCTCTTCGACAAATTTGGCACGCCTTTAACAGTCGACTCCTTGATCGAGGAGGAGTTCAGATTTGTAGATCTGGCTATATTAGATGTTGGCGGATCATTACGAGGTGAAACTACAGCAGCGGCGGTGGAGAGGTCGTCTTCTTGGGTCTTCAGATCTAAAGACCAGCGGATCTTCCTGGAGGAGGAGGACTTCCTGCACTTGCAAGGAGAGGCAAATCTGGAGGAGGAGGAGGAGAGGTACTCCTCAAACTTCTACTGGTCGAATTCATACTCGACCTCTTCGTTCATCAGGATCTTGATTGCTGGTTGCGGCACGACAGCTTCGGTAGCGAAGTTGTTGGCTCCTACTATGGTCGCAAGCTTGTTTGGGGAGAAAGTTAATGTATTCATTGCTGTGTTCATTACAACTTCAAACGTTACAACAAAAATAAAAGTTGTTTTTTTATAAGACCCTTACACAATGAAAACAAAAAAATACAACTCTCGTCAAACAGCGCAACGGGTGTTCATCGCTCGCTGCTTGCGTGGGATCTTGACTTGTGACGAGGACGTTGATGTCCGTGGATCACCAAATAATCAGATCAGATCCGAAGCTTTTTTGATTCATGAAGGAATTATAAAGCCGAAGCAATTATCTCGGTAACAGCGAGATAATTACTTTTCTCGAGGTCACCGCAACGGGGCAATCTCAAGGGAAGGAATCGGGCTGTAGATCTGATGATCTCCACTTTTTTATGCCAAAGAATTCACTGATATCTCCTCCTCCTCTCTAAAATTTGTGGCTCTTCAATCCTCAATTCAGTAAGGCTTTTCCAACGCTCGAGAATTCCAGATCTCAAAAAATGAAGGCCCTGGGGCGGTATTTATAGGATTCAGGAGCCCTGTTTTCGGATTAGAATGATCGATTCACTTTTATCTTCAGTTGTAACCATTTTATCACGTTCTTAGATAGGTTCAAATTAGTTAGAACAAATCCATGTGGTTAATGGTCAAAAAACGTCTCAAAATAGCCAAAAATAGCATTTTTGGGCTCAAAGACACCCGTGGGTATCTCAGCCAAGGCTTGGCCGAGACACTCGTGGGTGTCCCGGGTATTTTAGCTCTAACTTTCTTATATGACCTCCAAATAATATGATTCAAGATACGTTAGAAAGCAGACGAAGATATATACAACTTTTGTCTTTTGAGCTTTTTCATATTTGAATCAAATTATAGCCAAAATCTCCATTCTTCTCCAAGACACTAACACTATCTCGAAATTCTGGGGCAGTTTGTACTATCTTTGGTATTTTAGGTTTATCTCTGCCATACTATCTCAGAATGAGTTAATCCAAGATGTGTTAGAAATCTAATAAGGAGCTCTACAACTTTTATCTTTTGATCTTCTTCAGATTCAAATCGAATCATAGTCAAAATAGCTCTATAAGGTCTGAGACACCTATGGGTGTTTTAGCTTTGGCCTGAGCTTGGTTTGGCGCGTTCTATCTATTTTCGTCGTATCTTCATCGTCTGAACTCGGAATCATGCGATTCAAAATGCGTCAGAAAGACGACGAGGAGATCTATGAGCTTCCATGATTGAATCATATGTGGAGTAAACAAGACACAAGGGGCACTTCATCTTTCTTAAGTGACGCCTAGCTCCCGACCTATTTATGTTTCTGTTATTCCAAAGTTCTGTTGCTTCGCATGGTTTGTCGACTCACTTCATGCGCTTATCATCATCAAATGAGCTTCTGTGACTTGGATAGCGATGTTCATTTTCTTCTCTCTATCTCGATCTACGTGCGGGGATTCGTGGGTAATTTTTAACGCCTAAAGATACCCTCTCCAAAGTGTTTTAGTCACGTTTCTTTTATAGAAGAGCCTTAAATACTTTGGATGTAATCGGTCCAACCTTCCGTCGGTGTAAAAGGACCTGTAGTTGTTTTTGGTTTTTGACTTCTTTGATTTTTAGTCTATTTTGATGAATAGCTGAAGATCTTCCGGCGCTACGTTTATCGTCTGGCCATTGTCGAAGTCTTGATTTGAAATTTGTGAGTTGATTTTTGCTTGTATCATCGAGTTGACTTGGAATTGACTATCCCTGTCATAATATATTGACTTAGGGCTACGCGTTGAACATCGTTGTTTCGAATCGCCTGACGTTGACTTTCATCGCAACGCGTTGACTGGCATTGACCTTAGGGTTTAGGATCGGCCGGCATTGACTTTCATCGCAACGCGTTGACTGGCATTGACCTTAGGGTTTAGGATTACCCAGCGTTGACTTTCATCGCAACGCGTTGACTGGCGTTGACCTAGGATCACGTGTTGATCGACGTTGACTTAGGGTTTCGGATCGATCGCCGTTAACACAGTTTATACTCGTACGTTTGCTGGAGTATACACAGTTTAAGCTCTTAAGGTATTAGAGCATGGCGGTCCTAAATGTCGGAGCTGCAGGACCAACTATTAAAGTTGATTCATCCGCATGTATGGATCTTATCCTGAGGTTATTGGATGTTCAAGTCATGAGACCAACTAAAGAAGCTGATACGTCAATGACTCTTGCATTTATAGGATTTTTGGCAAACCCTTAGCCATTAAAGGGTTTGATTAGCCTTTACCGACTACTATTTGAGTCGGGCTAGTGCACAAATTGTTTAAATCCATTCTGCACGTAACGTTGTGCTAAAAGAGTTAACTCTTTTAGTGCTACGATATTGAATACGTAGACTTCGTCGTTCTTACGGGAATAGACTACCCGACAACACGTGTTAGACGCAGACTTAGGATTTTTGGCATATCCTCAGCTATCAACGGATTTAACATGCCTTTACCGACTACCGTTTGTGTCGGGCTAGCGTGCAGATTGTTTAAATCCATTCTACACGTAACTTTATGTTAAAAGAGTTAACTCTTTCAGTGCTACGATATTGAATATGTAGACTTCATCTTTTTCATGAGAATAGACTACCCGACAACGTGTATTAGGCACTGACTTATCCCTACTTAGGATTCGGGATAAAAATCCCTAGACTCGGATTCTGGTGTCTTTTTCAATTGGTGAAAGACTATACCGGCAACGCGTGTTAGACGTTGACTTATTCCTACTTAGAATTCGGGATAAAATTTCCTATATGTGTTAGGCACGGATTATTGTGTTATTAATAATAACTAGCCACAATGTTGAATATGTGGGCTTTTATCTTTTTTTTTTACGGTCAAAGACTAACTCGCAACACGTGTTAGGCGCTGACTTATCCCTATTTAGGCTTCGGGATAAACTTCCCCAGACTTGGATTTTGGTATCTTCTTCAATCGGTGAAAGACTAAACCGACAATGCGTGTTAGACATTGACTTATCCCTACTTAGGATTCGGGATAAAATTCCCCAGACTTGGATTCTGGTATCTTCTTCTATCGGTGAAAGAATAAACCGACAATACGTGTTAGACGCTGACTTATCCCTACTTACGATCTCGGAATAAGTTAATCCAAGATGCGTTAGAAAGATAATAAGGAGCTCTACAACTTTCATCTTTTGAGCTTCTTTAGATTCAAAGCGAATCATAGTCAAAATAGCTCTACAAGATCTGAGACACCTATGGGTGCCTTGGCCAAGCCTTGGCCGAGACACCACTTGGTGTCTCAGCCAAGCTTTGGCCGAGACACCTATGGGTGTCTTAGCTTTGGCCTGAGCTTGGTTTGGCACGTTCTGTCCGTTTCTGTCGTATCTTCATCATCCGAACTCGGAATTATGCGATTCAAAATGTGTCGGAAAGCTGACAAGGATATCTATGAACTTCCATGATTGAATCATATGTGGAGTAAACGAGACATGAGGGGCACTTTGTCTTTCGTAAGCGACGCCTAGCTCCCGACCCATTCATGTTTCCGTTATTCTGAAGTTCTATTGCTTCTCATGGTTCGTCGACTCACTTCATGCGCTTGTCGTCATCAAATGAGCTTCTATAACTCGGATAGCAATGTTCATTTTATTCTCTCTGTCTCGAGCCACGTGCTAGGATTTGTAGGCACTTTTTAATGCCTATAGATGGGTATACCCACATATATATGTACAAAACAGACCCGACCCGAAACTAAGTAAAAACCATCAGTTGTCGATCGGTCGACCGACTAGCACACTGAAGCAGACTTGACAGTTTTATATTTATTAATGTACACTTATACGTATACATATGCATATATATACATATATATATATCAAAGTGTTTAGATTGAACAAAAAGTTTAAATCTAACACACCATTGGGTATAGGAAAAATTATCTAATCTAGGAGTAATATTAATGGCATAACCTAAACCATGCATATCCATAATATAAAAGGCAAGCAAGATACAAATAAAGCTCAAAATTAGATTAGCACAATAAGCTAACTTGGATCTTTAACTCAAGGCGATTAGACCTTAAATCAAAGAGCACCAAGCTCTGATACCAATTGTTAGACCCTAGAGGGGGGGTGATTAGGGTCTTATGCTAATCTAATCCGATTAAATGCCAATTAAAACTTATTAACAAGTTATCCTAGCAAGTATGAAATACAACAATGTATATGAGCTAGGATAAGTAATATGAACAACAAGATATATCCTAACAAAGAGATATAGGCAATGTATGTACAAGGATATATAAGCTCAAGGGTAAACAATCTAAACTAGATAGTGGACAACATAATCAACAAGCAACATACAAAGGCGATATAAGATATAAACATAAAAGAAGTGCGCCAATGCAATCACCGTCCCCGCTCCTCACCTCGAGGAGATCTCCACTATCACAACCGGGTTTTCTACGTTCACCCGAACAACGTTTACACCTCACAATACAATCACTATGTAATCACACCTCACACACTAAGTGTTGGTCCTAGCCCGTGTCCTCCTCCTCAAGTGCTCGGTTACAACCTCTCCCTAGGCACGTCAACCGACGCCACTCCTCTTAGATTCGACCCCGTCTCTCACCACACACTTCTCTCAGTGTAAAAGTGTATTACAAGTGAATCCAATAAGCTCAATAGGCAAAATATGACAAATGATTGTTCTCTCTCTAACAAGGTGAGAACTCAATTAAGCACAACTCTTAGTCACAAACCCACAACCCCAAATTATACTATGAATGTAAATACAATAAGCTCAATAGGTTGTGTGTGAACAACGAGATAAAACAATATAAACTCAATATGAAAATGCCGTTGGGGCAGCCCTATTTTGTACTAGTGAGATGACAAGAGAGAGGGAGAAGAATGAATGCTCAAATACCAAGGATGATCTCCACTTGCTCTTGTGAAATTTGCTCCACAAACCAAACTCTTGTAAATGCTTAAAAGCTTGTTAAACAAACACTAAAAATTAACTTAAACCCTTGATTAAAACTTTCTTAAACTTGTTTTAAAACTCTCTTAGATATTTTAAAACTAAGGCATAAGGGGGTATTTATAGCCTCCCAATACCTCAAACAAAAGCCCAAACCAAAAGACCAAAAACCCCTCCAACGGATACAAAAAAATAGCCGTTATGGGCATTCTGGGAGCTGGACGGTCGACCGACCATTTTTCGGTCGACCGCTCGCACTGTACAAACCTGAAAAAGTTCCAGAGACATTTCCGGTCGACCGGTCCGGTCGACCGGAGTTACTGTAGCAGTGCGCAGCTGTATTGTAAAATCAATTTAAAATAGTAAATGAACTCCAACAATTATGAAATTTTGTGAGAATGTTATAAACATGTAACATAACATGTCAGAGAAAGAATTTCTGAAAAATCGTTGCCTAGTTGAGGGAAATAAATATTTGAACACAAATTTATAGTTTCTGAAAAACTGTTAACATATACGATTTTGTAAAATCAATTGGCATAGTAAATCAACTCCAAAAATAGTAAAAACTGGAGAAAAGTTTCTAAACATGTAGATAAACATGTCAGAGAAAGAATTTTTCAAATATCACTTCCCATTTGCGAAAACTCATCAGTTTTGTAAAACATGCACGAACATGTGCACGAACGAAAACGTGAATTTGTAAATTCAGTTAAACATAACAAATCAATTCCAAACTTGATGAAACTTTGAGAAATGTTTGCAAATGATATTTTGAACATGTTACAAAAAGAATTTTCCAATTTGTATTTCCTAATTGTGAAATCTCATTATTTTGCAAAAGTGTTCAAAACATGAAAAAAGTGATATACATGAAGTTTGATGTTTTGATATAAACAATGTTTTGAAACTTTGTACAATGATTATATAGACTTGATAAAATATATATATGATGATTGTTAAGTCTATAAACTGAGAATACAATATTTGAGCTTAGAAACCAAATACGTGTGTGTATATGATATTGAGCTTAGAGTATCTAACACACATAATATAAAACCTAAACTAAATATACCAAAGCTTGATCTTGATCTTCAATAGGCTTGACTTGATATATTTGCGGATGAAGCTTGAACTTGAAACTATATTACCCAAGCAATCTTGATCTTCAATAAGCTTGACTTGGTACACTTTGCAGATGAAGCTTGAACTTGATCTTTAACTTTGAATTGCAAGGCCTTCACCGACATTCCGCCAACCTCCTTTGGATATGATCGTTGAAGCTCTATTCCATCCATCCTCCAACTACGTTGTTTGTCTACAATAAATAAGAAAACACAAATACTAGACAAAAAACATTAGTAGTAAATTGTTTGTAAATCATCATCAAAACAAGAAGGCCAACAATCTCCCCCTTTTTGATGATGACAAACAATTTACAAAAAAAGATATATGCATGAAAGGAAATGAACATGTAAATTATAATTCACATGCATATAAACAAGAAAGAATATACATATACTCATAATATTTCTCCCCCTTTGACAACATCAAAAAGGGGAAACCAACAAGAAAGAAGAGAAGCTCCCCCTATCAATAAGCATAGGTGAGTATAACACATAGAAGGATATAGGGATTGCTCCCCCTATCAAAATGCCATATGGAATATATGCAATGAATATCATGGCAAACATATGTGAGCAAGCATAAATGAAAAATATGCTAAACACCACTCACATACAAAAAGACAATGAGAACACATATAAAATGTCAATATGAAAAAGAAGTGTCTCATATCAAAGAACATAAAAAATATGTATAAAAGTAGATTTATGAGATCAAAAGAAAAGGAACATGAGAATCATGCAAAATATTTTCAAATGAAAATCAACCAAATAAAATCATAAATCAATATTTGAGTCCAAAACCAATGTTTGATCAATAAAGAAAAATTTTCTTTGTATAACTTGATCAAACCACTCATAGAATACATTATAAGGCACAAATAGATGATTCATGAGCACAAACATATAAATATCATCATATAAGTGAAATATCATGAATTCAAAGCAATAAATCAAAACAAAATCTTTAACAAAAGAATTTCAAGAGAGGCAACAATATATCAAGCTTTTAAGCTTGTTCTAACCCGTATAATCATTCTAGCATCCGGTAAACATGATTTGGGAATAAACACCCAATAAACTCGGAGGGTTATATAAATGCAAACCTCTCATTAAAGCAAAGCCAATGATCATGAAAACAAAAGAATTTAGCCAATAAAAGGAATTGTTTTCATAAAAGTTTAAAATGCATTTTTCAAAACCAAGAAAGAGAAAAATAAAAACACTAAAATTCTTGGTTTAAAAATTATTTTGGCACCCAAGCATTCTTGGTGCCGGATTGTTTAGGGACATGACCCCTATCAATAAAGCTTAAAGCCCTAGGGTTATGAACCCTCTTAGGCGCATATGGTGCTAGAACACGGTCATAACAAAAATTACTCAAATGACCCTTCCGATTGCAATAAGTACAATGGAAAGGAAGCATTTGCTTATGTTGACCAAACGGTTGTGCACGGGAAACATTAGAAACATTTACAAACATGGATGGTCTTTTAAAATTATTTTGCAAATGTGAAACTTTCTTTAAATCAAAACAAAATTTGGCCAAATGACCAAATCTACCACAATGATCACATCTATACACATGAGCATGCTTGTGATGAACTTTATGAGTGTGTGCATGTACATGTGTGTGTGATGAAGAAGCCTTATGAGATGCACAAGAAGCATTGATATTACTATTTTTAGATTTTTGTGCATCATAGCAAAATTTAGATAAATGGCCTTTACGACCACAAATAGAGCACTTATAAATTTTGCTATACATGTGTGCATGATGTGTGATATGTTTAGGTGTAGTAGCATGAGACTTAGCACACATGTTCATAAGCTTATCATGGTTTACCATACATGTTTTTAAGGTTGAATCTAAACAAGATATGCGATGTTTAACTTGACTCAACTCAACATTTTGCATACATGTATAGGAAATAGAAGTAGATGAAACATTATCATTTCTAAAAGAATTAAACACATTTCTAATAGTTTCTACTTCTATCATGGCATCATTATTAGCATGAGTTAAGCTAGATATAGATGAAGTCAATTTTTCATTTTCCAATTTTAACATATCATTAATTTCTTTAAGAGCAACATTTTCTTGAGAAATAATATCAAAATTGGAAACTAGCTTCTCATGATCGGATTTTAAACTAACATGCTTGCTTTTAAGATCAATAAAATTATTTTGCAATTTAGTATAGGCATGAGATAATCTATCATATGCACAAGCGAGTTCATCAATAGATAAATCATTATCGGAATCGGAATCGCTTACTACACAAGAGTTATCCTCTTGTGGCTGTGTGCATGATGCTCCACATGAACTTGAAGAAGAATCCTCCAAAGCTTGTTGGATTGCCTCCAAGTCCCCTTGATGTGCTTTAATAAATTTCCAAAGTTTGTAAGCACTATCAAAATAAACAAATTTGTTAGAAAAGGATGAGTCAAAAGCATTAAGCAAAAATTCTAACAAACGCTTGTTCATTGTAAACATTTTATTATCATGATCGCTCCACTTGGATTTCTCCAATGTGGGCACAATGTATGCACAATCAATAACTTCCCATAAGTCAATATTTCTAGATTGCACAAATAGTTTAAATCAAGAAGCCCATTGTGCATAGGGAAAATTAATGAATTTAGGAGCAACATTTGATTCATAACCTAAACGAAATACATTTATATTCATGATATATATGTGAATATATGCAAGCAAGATAAATGTAATCATAGATATATATGTGAATATATGCAAGCAAGATAAATGTAATCATAACTAGATTAGCACAAATACAATAACTTGGATCTTTAACTCAAGGCGGTTAGTCCTTAAATCAAAGAGCACCAAGCTCTGATACCAATTGTTAGACCCTAGAGGGGGGTGATTAGGGTCTTATGCTAATCTAATCCGATTTAATTCCAATTAAAATATATTAACAAGTTATCCTAGCAAGTATGAAATACAATAATGTATATGAGCTAGGATAAGTAATATGAACAACAAGATATATCCTAACAAAGAGATATAGGCAATGTATGTACA
>NC_033794.1:25150655-25152444 GCF_001876935.1 Asparagus officinalis
CCCCCCCCCCCCGTTCTCTCTCTCGATCTGTTGCTCTCTCTCATCAGAAAAAACCCCAAAATCACCGTTCTCTCTCTCAATCTCTCACTCTCTCTCATCAGAACCCCCCAAACCCCCGTTCTTTCTCCCCCTCTCTCCCGATCTATTGCTCTCTCTCATTAGAAAACCAGCCCCAAACCCCTTGCGCCTTCTCTGAGTTCGCCGCCACCGTCGGAGTTCGCTGCCGCCATCGAGCCCTGAAGTTCGCCGCCGTCGATCTGCAGTTTGCCGCCGAATCCCCATAAAAAACCCTAGTTCTTCCTCCCCAAATCGGACTCGCCACCTGTCCTCCTCCTCATTTTCGCCGGCACCTGACTTGTAAGTGCTCTACCTCTCAAGCTCATTTGCACCGCCTCTCCTCCTCCCCAAATCGGACCCTGCAGTTATCTCTGTGGAGATCTCCGTCCAAGATTCCCTTTCTTCTGCCAACTAAATGGTTTCCTAGCATGTAAAACTAGCATGGACTTTTCTATCATCTAAGTTTGTTGATGATTATCTTCAATCAGCAGTTTGCTGCAAGTATATTACTTGTTTAATTAAAATTTTAATTAAAATGAGATGTTAGTTTTATATTTAATCAATTAATTTGCACACCTCATTTTTTACAATCGAATCTTCTATTGTTATGTTTATTTTGATAGTATTGACGTGATGGTACAGAGCTCAATCGATGCTGCGATGTTGATGGGCATGCTGAACATATATTTTTCTTGGCAAGTTAATGTTGGCTTCCAGTCATTCATGAATTATTAGTGAAGTGCAAGAGAAATACTATTAATTAAAATTTCTGCTATTATTTTGTTGATTTTGCTTGCTGTTTCAACATTCCTTGTATGCTCAAATGTTTCTGTGAATTTTTCTTACTGAGTTACTAGAACAAAATGAATCAAATTTCATTCCTCTTTTTTCAGTTCTTCGTATCGAATGGTTTCCCATGTCCGCCCCTGACGAACTCTTCTGATCATTACCTCAAGACAATTAACAAGGATTTTGACAAGGTTCGTAACATTTTTTTCTTTCAATTTTTGATAAAGTTCATGGTTCTTGAAGAAGCTGGTCATTAATTACTTCTATGCATTTCTCGGGAGCAATTGTCGAGCTGGCTCAGCGAATATGAGTGTGCCTCATATGAACATTATTCGTGTCAGAATGACATACATGGTTTAATTCAGGCTAAGGTTTATATTCAGATGATGTATTCTTTTAGTAGTAGTTTTAGTGCTTGACTACTTGTTATATACTGTTCTTTGGTATGTTTCTATCGGCAGAAAATTTGAATGTTGGATGTAGAAATTCATGTCCAACATTATGGTCAATAATTTGATTCATATGAGATTCATTATGAGTTCCAGGTTTCTGTGCTGATGGCATCATTGCAAATATGACAGATTCTTCAGCTTCCAATTTGTTCGTGTTGTCGAATTTTGATAATTTGAGCAAGAACGTTTTTATTTTATGTTCTCAATGTCATTACTTTCTGGTTCAAGGTTAAATAATAGCAGCAATTGTAGTGCAAAAAGACTTCATGAGATTAATCTTATTTGCAGTGACAGAACTTGACAATGGGAGCTAGAAGATATCTTTTACATGGTTAAATTATGGAATTACTACGGAGAAATTTGTTATTCTTCCTTGTAAATTTCACTTGTGGCTAATTTCAGCAATCTTTAAAAATTTAACGAAGTGATGGCTCCATTTTGTATCTGATTTTGTTTGTAGTTTGTACAAATTATCTCAAGACCTGAGACTG
>NC_033794.1:25153444-25233047 GCF_001876935.1 Asparagus officinalis
ACAGTAATTCCGACCGTGCTACATTGCCGACTGTGCTATAGTATTTCGGCCCGTGCTGTTTTGATCCCCGGACGCGTTTTCGATGGTTTTGAGCGGTTTTATCGGGATTTATCTGTTCCAGGGGTTCCCGACTGATCAGATATCATCTCCAAATGTGGTTAATTAGTTATTAATTTAAGATAAGGAGTAATCATTCATTCTTATCCAAAAACCCCCCAACCGAAGCCTATAAATACAGGCCTAGGGGCTCATTTCACAGGGGCAGATTAATTATCAAGACGAGGAGGTGCTGCCGAGTTAGAGAGCAAGGGTTCATAAATTTCAGCAAAGGTTAGCGAGATCCCGGCGAATCTCACCATAAAGAAGGAGCAATTCAAAGGATCTGAAGCCCGTTCTCGTCCGTTCCTTAAGATTAGGCTTGGTCTTAATTTCGAGAAGAGCTGCTGATTTCGCTTGGTCGATTTCAGTGCTTTAAGAAAATACCTCCTTGGTGAGGTAGGAGCTCTGCCGAATTTTCAGCAACCGAATCTGTTCAAAGGTGGTCCACAAATAAACCCCGACACAGGCGAAGACACCCACGCAAGCAGGAGACGATAAACAGATCTTGCGTTTATTTTCAAGAGAATTGTATCTTTTATTTTCATTGTGTAAAGGTCTTATAAAAAGACCGATCTTTTTGAACTTATTGTAATGATCAAAGTTGTAATGAGTTATACAATGAAGAAAACAATTTTCGACAAAAACAAGAACCTTAGTAGTCAACGACTTAGAGGCCTCGTGCATCATGAACAGACCTAGTGACATGTGTGGGTGTGTTGATTGAGTTTAGGTGGTGAACCAGAGTTTTAATAAGGATTATGATCATTGACTTAGAAAAACAAAAAGAGTTAGGATGGGAAAGTCTTAGTTCGCATGTTCGGATACAATTGTTGATTATCTTCCATGCTCACACAAGTGAACCATTTCGCACGGGGTTAGTCTGTTAGGCTAGTGAACTGTTTCGCACGTGGCCTATGAAATCGTTTCGTTACCCGAGTTATGCTTTAGTTCGGACCAGGCTAAAATCAGATTGCGTGTAGTCCTCTTACAAAACTGTTTTGCAGTATTAGATGCGGGTAGAGGATCATGAACAGTCAGTTCTCCGGAAATGCAAAATTGGACCTATTTGAGAGGTGGACCAGTGAGTTTTATGATGGTTAGTATTCGACCCGGTTACTGTATGTATATGGTTGTATGTTATCATGTTTAGTATATGATTACATTTTGACTTAGTAGATTTCTAGTTGTATGTACCCTTGTCTTCCTACTATTGTTATTACTGTCATAGCATGGGTCGTTCGACCGCTTCATTTTCTATGTTGGATCTTGCTTGTGCCATGCACGCTGACGTACGCATGTTTTCTCTGGTGTGCGTTAGTCTTTGGGGATGAACATGTCTAGTTTGATGATGCAGTAGAGCCAGTGTATGTCCAGCCGGAGTGTCCTTCTGATGGAGTGGAAGAACAAACTGAAGCGTATTGGTTTTCTTCTGTAGTAGTTGTGGAACATTAGAACTCTTTTACAGTATTTTCTTTAGTTTGATGATGAATTTAGTTATTTTATCAGTATTTTTTTTTATTACGGACTATGTATTTTATTCCTAGTTGGACTATTTTTGTAATAAGGGTATGTTTGACCCATATTTTTTTATGTCTGGGATGATTTACCATTGATGATATATCTATTTTTTATTCTGAATTATTATTATATTCTTCCTATTATGATTAGGGACCTATGACTGATATTCTTTTGCTTGACGCTTAGCGTATTAGATTGAGAAGAAAAAAAGAAAAAAAATTTAGTGTATATTTCTCCTTAATCTAATACATCGCGGGCTTATTCACGTTCCGATTCCTGGGTATTTTAGGAAGCGGAGCGTGACAGGGTATTGACAAGAATTGGGTTGTTTATAATAGAGTTAGAGATTGTTGATACACTTGTGGGATATCGTTGATGAGCACAGCTCAGTACTATATGAGATAGTACGTCGATATTCCAGATTTATATAGTTTACACATGAGATGGATATCATTGATGAACTCAGTTCAATACTACATTAGGTAGTGTGTAGATATTCCATATGTACAGACCATTGAGTCGGGTTTGGATTCTTTGTATAGCAGTCCGTCCGCACGAATGTACGATGAGGCTTGTGAGCCGTATAATTATGAGGCTTGTGAGGACATTAATTTGGATACCTTTATGGTAGGTCGTCCCGTACTCAGGCTACATGCGGAGATCATAATGAGACTAATGAGCCGTTGTGACGCCCCTGGGTTCACACAAGGCTGCAGTCCGAGGTGAAACCAAGAATGTCAAACCTGCCATGCACCACACCGTACAATAACATGTTTCACCATCACAATTCTATCACTCTAGTGGGTCAATAATAGGTGTAGGCACAAAAGCAAGTAAGAGATACTACAAGAGATAGCTGATGAAACGATAGAGGTAAAATAGTATTTCATCATCCAACACACAGGAATATAATGTCAATGTCTAAAATGAACTAACTGGAGTTCTTAATACATCTCAAATACAACAAGTCTGAATAAAGGAAACAAGGTACACAGCTTTTACAACTTCTAGAATAAAGTCCTCAAATGTCTAAACAAAGTCTATAGTGGAGCTCGAAAATAAAGCATAGCTAGAATAGACAGTCGAACACTAAAGTGTGTCGCCATCAACCTGCGACTCTCCGGGCTCCTGGCTCGTGACCTGAAAGGGGGAGGGACAACGAGCGTCAAAGCGCTAGCGAGCAACATCACAACCAACCCCAATGGAGAGGGCTCGTTGTATAAGAAAATACAGTTATCACAAAATATATATATATATAAACAATTACTCTATCAATAAACAATGGGTCTGAGTACTTATGAAGTTTCAATACGGGCATAGGTATGTCCAGCGAAATAATCCAAACAAGGAAACCCTCATGTATATACCTTGTATCCCAAATTGAAAATCCCTAAGTACCAAAACCCGGAGTCTAATACGTGCACAAAAATAAGCAAAAAGGAAATACAACCCATCTCAGGACATATATATACTGTATTATCAGGAACTTGCCGTTTATCGGCATCATAAGTCGATCGCCTTCTTTGGTAATAAGGCGATATACGCCGTTGAGTAGGTTATCTCTACTATAAACGCAGTTGACTGTTAGTTGAGAATCACCGAAAACTTTTGAGATATTCGACCCTAACTCTTTGGCGAAACTGAGTCCAATAAGCAATGTCTTATTTTCAACCCTTTTGTTGATGTCGGGTTATCCTTAAGAATATTATGTATATTATTCTCCAGGAACTTCCCGTTTGATACAAGGAAAACAGTTTATACTCGTATACCTGTTGGAGTTTTGAAAGGAGCAGTTTATACTCGTATACTTTTCGGAGTATGGTGGTCATTCTCACTCGGTTTGTTCTGCCATTGAGACGCCGGCTTCAACTAAGGCCTGTATTGTATTCTTGAGAGTGATACAAGTCTTGGTGGGATGATGGACCCTCCTGTTGTACTCACAATATTTTGGGTCTGAACTCCCGTTAGCTTCCTCCTAATTTTTAATGGGTGGGAGCTTGATTTTGTCATTTTTAGGAGGTATTTGAGGATATCTGGTACATCATCATCCTTGAAAGAGTATCGTTGCATCTGAAGCGACTGTTGTGGCGATCGCTCCCATGGTTGTCGTTGTGACGTTTGATCAGCAGCGAACCTGGGTACAAACTCTGATTGGCTTTCCTCAACTCTCTTTCTTTTGGGATAGCGTCTAGTCGAGGTGGTGACAGACTCGACTTCTTTCCGCTTTTCGTCTTCATTTTCATTTTTCTTTGAATGATGTCGAGAAGTAGGAATTAGGCCACCCCCAGTGTCATTGAAGGATCTGGTCGTACCACCCCCAGTGTTATAGAGGGGTGAATCAGTCTTGATGACCATATTCAGATTCGGACCATTGTTATTTGTCCTATCTGAAATAGGCGTGGTTGGTGTAGCGCAACAGCTAGACCCAGCTTGATGATCAGATTTAGGAAATTTACACCTTTCAGCTTGCAACTCTCTTATTTGTCGCATAGTCAATTCTATCTTACCCTCAAATTCTTCTTTCTGCTTGATTAACGCTTCTTGAACTGTTTGAGTGAGCTGGTCAGGAGTAATGTTGAACGCATCCCTAGTGTTTTTAGAAAGACGTGATAACTCGTGTAGAGTTACTTTCACTGGGATGTTAGCCAATTGGGTCATAACATCGAAGTTGTATGAAGTGTTTGAATTTCCCGGTTTATCTCTTCCAATCGGTTGATTGAATCGAGACTGCCTCGGGTTTTGAACATCTTGGTGCAGGGACTCCTGTTGGGTCTTCTCAGCAGGTGCGGGGGTAGTTGTAATCATCTCCGCCCCAGCCAGTCGATCAGAAACACTTGGATATTTGAAACGATACTCGTTCCCATTTCTGGTGGTGAGGACTGGCTCTCTGGTGGTTACAAAAGTTTCATGTTCATTGTCGGAAAATGAAAAAGTAGGAATTGTTTCGTCGTCTTCCTCTGGAACGATCGAGGTTTCGTAACAGGATTTTCCTTTGCCTTTTGATTTCTTCTGGGGTGACGATCCGGCCCATTGTTCATCTTCAATCAGATCGGGATGAACCCATAGAATCTCGCCATTTGGGGCTGTGTGTGGCACAAGTCCCTTCTGACGTTGTTTGTGAGGATCGTCGTTGACGGTCTTCATTGCCACGATCGTATCTGGAACTCCATGGAGTCGAACTATCTCCCGAATGAATATCCTCGCATACGACTCGGCTGTGTAAGTGGTCCTCACTGGAATAAAATGCGCTGACTTCGTCAACCGGTCCACTATCACCCAAACAGAATCGTTCCCCTTCTTCGACTTCGGCAACCCCACAATAAAATCCATGGAAATATCCGCCCACTTCCACTCCGGAATAGGCAAAGGCTGAAGGATCCCTACCGGTCTCTGATGCTCTGCCTTCACCTGCTGACAGGTAAAACATCTAGCCACATAGCCTGCAATCTCTCCCTTAGGGACAAAATTTTGTTGCGGGGCTGGTGCCGTCGTTTGACCTCTTTCGGCTTTTTTTCTCTTGAGGAAACGTTCGGCTCTTTCCCCTCGGACCTTCAAGTCTTTCCAGGTCTTAGATGGTGCCATTCCCATAGCTTCAAGAATATCCAATGAAAGATTGTTATGACAAGTCTCCAGAATAAAGTCTTCACTAATCGGATCCCTACAATTCATGGCTTTGTTTCGGAATCGTTTAATGAAATTCTCTACTAACTCTCCGTCCTTTTGCTTCTCATCAAATAATATCCCGATCGAGACCTCAGTGTCGTCGTCAAAGAAATTTATGAGAAACATATCCTCCATGTCATCCCAACTACCTATGCTCCCCGGCTTGAGGCGGCGATACCAATCGAAGGCTGCTCCGCGAAGAGTGCCGACGAATGACCGTACCATCAGAGGTTCATTCCCGGAGATTATTCCCAAATGAGACTTGAAGTATATTAAATGCTGCGTAGGGGAACCCTTCCCATCAAATGGCGTGAAATTGATTAAATTAAATTTTGCTGGATACGGGATTGACTCCCACTCTCTTGGGTATGGACATGGTATCCCAGACCTTTTCACTTCTTGGGCACTCATCAATGCGTTAATTTTGCTCTCCAAATCTCTCATCTTCTTATCCTCACTCGTATCCATCTTCGAGTGGTTTCGGGGAGAGGTAATGTGGTCCTCTTTCGTATTGTTATCATCCGAAGGGCCACCCCCGTTATTGTTATTGACGGGAGGGGTGTTCATGTTGGCATTACCTCCCCTTCCCGGTCATTATCGGCCTGGTCAGGATTATTGCGACGACTAGACTCCCCTTGGTGAGTTGTTAGTGCCGCGATTTGCTGGTCATGCATTTCTTCTGCTTAGTCAGGGCATCCTCAAGTATTTTGGCCATCTGTTCAGTGCTAATCATAAGTGACTCATAAGACTGTCCTGCACTTGATGCGGTGTCATCGGAGGCCATCGCCGAGCAAGCATCCGAGCCGGCATCCGAGTATACCTCCGAAGTTTCATCTTCTGAAGGAAGTCCCTTCTGTATTCTTTGGTAGTTCTTTCGCCTACTGGTCCCTGTTCGCAATCGAGTCATACGTTGGGACACTTAGGTGAACTGATCCGGACTGAAGTGTCGTGTTGACTTTCCTTTTCCGGTCATGTTAACAGATACTTTTAGAAATTCATCATCTTAGAGAACAACTCTCTTCTTTCAGAAACGTCTTGGTCTGGATTCAGACGTTTTGGTGGAGATTCTTTCAAATACTGAAACTCTCTCCGGGGTGGTCTTGGAACAGCAACATTCTGACAACACTGCCTTGATGATTTTGGCACATGGACAGTGAGAATCTGTATTCCGGGCACTCATTTTCCTGGATTTGCTCGCACCCCCAGCTTGATAGTACAACTCGTCAGTTTGATGACTGGAGCAACCTATCGTGTGTTGGCACGACTTCCCAGGTATAACGTCTTCGTTTGACGAGTACGTTTTCTTCTGAGGATACAACGCTTTGTTAGCATTTTCAGGAGTCGCATGTCTGAGGCAACGTTTTTGTGAATGTCGGCCCTCAACAGGCTCCTGGATTTCAACACGTAGTCCAATGCGGTCACTTGCGGGACTTTTCCCGTTATACATTCTCCTCCACTGCTTAGGATGACGACCTCCAGCCTGACAATGTGCTCGAGATTCATTCAATCGGCCTAAGCGCTCTTTGACCGGAGTTTTGCCCCGATCATCGGGTGAAGGGCCAAGGCGATCTTTGATGGTCATCTTAAAATGTGACAAATCCACACTGTCACAAATCTCAACCGGAGGTGCGGAACTCGATGGAATCGAAGAAATAGGTGCAGGACACTTTCTGCCTTGAATCTGTTGCGAGTCAGACTTGGGTGACCCGCAAGTTGGAAGGTCGGATTTGGACGACCCGCAAGTTGGAAGGTCGGATTTGGACGACCCGCAAGTTGGAAGGTCGGATTTGGACGACCCGCAAGTTCGGGTCGGATTGGAGTGACCCGCGATTTTCGATCTTTTTGGCTGCCGTCTTAGACTTTGGCCTCCATACTTGGTGCAGTCTTTGTGGCTTATGTTCCACTCCTTCTTTCTCCAATTTCTTGGCCTCTTGCACAAGAATTTTTTGCTTGTGCAAGCAATGCGCGGCGTTTGTGAATCGGCTCTTGAAGAGTTGATCGGTTCCTTTTGACGCGAACCCATTCGTTCTTCACTGGTTTAAAAGAGGAGGAGCTGTCCACTCTCTGTTGTGGTGGTTGGCGCCTTCTACTTTTCAGATCCGCCTCATAGCGGACTCCATCAACTGGTTCCAGGGCTTTAGCCAGTTGGCGTGCGAGGCGTTGACGTCGCCTCTGACGTGCTCTCTTTGATAGAGTGGACACATCATCAATAGTCGGCCCCTTGCACAAGGGGTTCAGATCTGTAGTTTTAGCCTCATCGGATGCCGGCGGGGCGTTGTCAGCCACGGGTGCAGCGGTGGCGGGAAGATCTTCTTCTTGGGCTTCTGCAGCTGAAGTCCAACGGGTCTTCCTGGAGTAGGCCTTCCTGGATCTGTGAGGAGAGGCCGATCTGGAGGAGGAGGACAAGTATTCCTCGTACTTCTGCTGGTCGAACTCATATTCGACCTCCGTTTCAACCGGGATCGGGATCCGAGGTTGCGACACGTCAGCCTTCGCAGAAAGGCTGTCGGCTCCCACTGTGGTCGCCAGTTTGTTTCCGTCGAAAGTCACCTTAGTCATTGATTTCATTAAACTTTAAGCGTTACAAATGAATTCAAATAACAAAAGAACAAAAGATTATAACTTTCTTGAAAATAAACACAAGATCCGTTTATCGGCTCTTGCTTGCGTGGGTTCTTTGCCGGTGCCGGGGTTAATCCGTGGACGACCGCGAATCAGATCTGGTTGATGGGAAATTGGGCAAAGCTTCTACCTCACCAAGGGGGTATTTGCTTGAAGTCCTGAAATCGACAAAGCGAAATCAGGGCTCTTCTCGAGATTAAGACAAAGCCTAATCTCAAGGAACGGACGTACGGGCTTCAGATCCTTCGAACGGCTTCTCCTTTGTGCTGAAGTTCACTGGGATCTCGCTGTCCTTTGCTGAAATTTTGTGCTCCTTCACTCTCCAATCCAGCAGCACCTCCTCCTCTTGATAAAATTCCAGCCCCAGAAAATGGAGGCCTTTGGCTCATATTTATAGGCCTCAAAATGCGGTTATTTGGATAAGAACAAGGGATTTGGCTCTATCTTCAGTCAACAGCAGCCTAATAACGTTTGGGGGTGATCTCAAGTCAGTTAAGAACCCCTGGAACCGATAAACCCTGCAAAAAGCCAACTTAAAACCGTCAAAACGTGTTTTGAAACATTAGACTGCGTGGCGGAACGATCTGACCGGCGCTCGCGCGGGTCGGAATAATCCGACCGGCGCTCGCGCGGGTCGGAATAATCCGACCCGCGCTTGTGCGGGTCGGGTTAATCCGACCCGCACATGTGCGGGTCGGATTGATCCGACCTGCGCTTGCGCGGGTCGGATTGATCCGTTGGTTAATGTACGCGTGCTGATCGATGAGCGCGTGCTGATTGACGTGCGCATACTGATTGACGTGCGCGCGTTGACCGGCGCGCACGAGGCGGTTTGTCGTGTGCGCGTTTGACCGGTGCGCACGAGTTAGTTGACGTGTGCGCGTTGACTGGCGCGCACGAGGTGATTGACGTGCGTGCGTTGATCGGCGCACGAGTTTGTTGATGTGTGCTCGTTGACCAGCGCACACGAGATGATCTGACGTACGCGCGTTGACCGGCGCACACGGGTTGAATGGCGTGAGTGCGCCGAGCGGCGTGCGTGAGCTGATTAGGTGAATCTCTTTGACTCGCCCGTTCATTGCTTCGGATTTCGTGCGGGCTCTCGTAGACAATTTTAGACGCCTACAAGCATGAGAATATGGGTGTAAAACAGTACAGTGGAATGCAGGTGGAAGCGTGGAACGAGACGGCGAGCAGCAGATTCGAAGAATCCAGTTTTCAGCTCGTGAGTCGACTCATACATGTACATGAGTCGACTCATCAGGTTGAGTCAACTCATGACTGTCATGAGTCAACTCACGAAATCAAGCTATGTTAGCAAAAAGTCTCTGACCAGTCGACTCATCAGTTATGAGTCGACTCATATGAGGTCATGAGTCAACTCATCTCGGTCATGAGTCGACTCATCGACAATTTCCTGATTCGTTTGGGTTTCTGTTCACACGAATTCCTGTTAGTTTTGGGTTGGTTATTACCAGATTGCCATCCACGTTTGTACACCTATATAAATGGTTGTTTAGGGTTTTTTAACATAAGTTTTATGATCTTAGATCAAAGAGAGATTCTAATCTTTGTATTAGGGTTTAGAGAGGATTGAGAGGTTGTTCTCGATTCTAGTGAGATTATGAGGGAGAGATTGTAATCTTTTGTTCTTCATAATCTAGAAGAAGGTATTTTCCTTCGCCATACTGAATTATCTTGTGTTTTAGTTATTTTCTTCTCAACCCACCTTTTGGTAATTCTGCGACCAAAGGGTGCTCGCACGGCGACTCATATCAGATAGTAACTCAAGCAATGACAAGAAAAAGCTGCATCTTTGTCTCATGGCAAAAGATGAATTTTTGGACAATTTTGAAGAGGAGAGCTCCAACTATTATGTATACCCTTCATATGATGAATTATATGCTAAATATGGTGAAATGCTGGATCAATTAGAGAACTTGCTAATAAATATAATTCTTTGAAAAGGGTGCATTCAAATCTAAAGAAGGATAACAAAAATTTGTATGAGAAATTAGAAAACTGTCCATTAGAGTTGAATGCTCCTGACATTACAAGTTCAAACACCTCATCACATGATTGTCTTGAATGCTCCATATATAGGGATATGAATGGTTTAACTAAAAAATTGACTACCTTGAAAATTAAAAATAATAACTTAATTGGTCAGTTAACTAACATTTGATGCTAATTGCCCAAAGAGCAAAAGAAGTTTGAAACCCATTAAGCTACAATTGTGTTTGAAAATGAATTGCTCAAGTCTAAAACCTTTTATTTAGAAAAGACTGTAGAAAAATATCTGTTAGGCTCAAAAGGTTTAAACATGGTTCTTTCGGATCCATGATTTGTAAAAACTAAAACTGAACTTGATTATTCATATTCAAATAAGAAAAAAAAAGTTCCAACATCTTTTGTGAAAGAGAATAATTTGACTGTTTATACTTCTATTTCTAATGCATCATCTACTATACACTTTGTGTGATAGAATGGGAGCATCCTTCCATATCGTGTCCCATGCAATATCGAACTAAAATTGTAAAGCAGATTTCGGTACCAATGAGACCATTGCTAACTAGAGTGGACCTATGTGGATACCAGTTCACACATTTCTTCCTCATTGTAGGTGTGCAAGTGGGCTAAGGATCAAAGCATTATTTGATTGGGTTGCTCAAAACTTATCACAAAAGACAAAAATCTATTCCTTAGCCTCATCGAGAAGAAAGATGGGTACATAACTTTTAAGAATAACAAATATGCAAATGTGGTCATTCGTTGGAGTTGATGAGATAGGTAATATTTTTTTTTATAAACGTACTCCCTAATATTTTATAGGTTGGGAGCTTAACGATACTCTCATATCCATTAGTAGATTATGAGACAATGGTATGTATATTTATTTTCTAAACCTAACCACTACAACATTGGTTATTTTTGAAATAGATTAATTTATTTTATTGATTAATAGACATGCAAATTATTACACTTTTTATCTTTTTGATATTATTCTAAAAGTGGAAAATGCTTGCATGTAGGAGAAGAAGTTGCTGATATGTTGCTTAGAAGATTTTATCGTGCAAGCATGGATTTATTACAAATGAATGGAATACTTTCATAAATGATAACATTAGCACCTCTTTTCTTCTTTTTTTCTTTTTACACTTTTCCACTTAAGAAAAATAAAAATAATAAAAAAATTAACTTTCTACGTGTCTAGTTACATCTGAGATTTATCTCAGCATAATGCCACTACCTGTTAAATGGGATTGTATTTTCTTGACAAGTCCATATTTTTCATATATATATTTCCTGTATATGATATTGACTTGTTGGTTGACATGTATCTTGTAGTTTCTCTTATTTTCATTTATATTCACATGCACGGGATTCATGTTATTATGTATGATTTGTCATTAGTAAATATTGACTTTAAATTACTCTCATGTGTGTGTATGCATATAATTAGGTATATGAGATACAAGCTATGAGTAGGATTTTATGGGATAAATTAACAGTACATATTTTTGCCAATGTGCAACTATGTTTAAATAGAAATGCATATATGATTGTCTTATTAAAAGATGATCATAGATCCATACACATATCAAATCCACTCAAGAAAAGGGTAACCATTATGCACTAATCATTACTTGTCTAGAGATAGTGCACATTGCCCGCCAAATCTTTGTCGATCTTCCTTATGAACCTATAAGGACACTACCGCATACCGGTCAATTTAGATCATCAATCTTATCGAACAGTTATATTTCACTATGCTATGAGATCACACACGTGTTATGTAGCATTTTCCTCATGATGATTTTAAATTGAAATTTGTTTGAGTTTGTAAAAAGAGTTTTGAGCAGGAAGTTTTTCATCAAATGTTTTGGGACTTAAAAGAGAGACTAAAAAATGCTAATGAGATTTAATGCTTAATGGTTCAAACCTATTGGATAGAGACCTATTAGACCCAAACCCAATAGTTAGTCCTCATTATAAAACCTCTCTTCTCTCCCAAAATCAAATTAGGGATGAAGCTTTAAGACTTATGGAGGCTAGAGAGAATTTTCTCCATTAAACATAAGTGATTTCAACTTGCAAAATATTATGTTTTTAACTTTCTAAAACGATGTTTGTTTTGTAGATCGAGTAAAGTATTATCATCTTCTCTTTGAAAACTTGTGTTTCAACTGAGTCTTGGGTTTCAAATTAGTTGTATATGAATCATGGTGAGGAAACCATTAAGATAAATTAATACCTCAATTTCCATTGGAAAAGGGAAGACCAACTTGTGTATTTTCATGTTTATGGATGGCCATGGGTTTTTGATGGATTTTGTTGGCTCTTTTGTGTAGAATAGTCTGTAAGATTGATGGTTTTGACGTTGGAATTGATTATGGGTGATTTTGGGGAGAGAATTTATCATTCTTGATGAAAGAGCTCTTTGAGCTTGAGCAATGGTAGAATCGAGGTTTTGGCATATTTTCTTGAGAAACTTATTTTAAGGGGAAAATTGCCTCTAGCCCCCAAAATGAGTGAGAGTGTTCCGCCCTCCCTCTAAGACTTTGTCAACGGTCTAAAAGCCCCCAAAAACTCGCACGATTTCCCTCTAGCCCCCAAATACCCCCACATGAAATGTCGCTTAAAATTAATGCTCTTCCCAAAATGCCCTTTGATTTAACCGCCTCTCGTTTATCTATACCATTCCTCATCGTTCGTACCTTCTCATCTCTCTTCTGTCCAAGCGAACCGACTCCAGAAATCCATTGCAAAATCCTATCCCTAAATCAACCCACTCCAAAGCTTGATCGAAAAAAATGGCTGGCTATTCAACCCCCCCAAAGCAACTCGACATGTCGACTTCAGCGAAGACGATGAAGCGTCGCAGTCCGTCCCCTCAAAAAGACCTTCGACCACAGCAAAGTAGAATGAAATTGGTGCTTCAATTACTCATGTTCTAGAGGACATCACAGCTAATCATTCTTATCCCTCAAGTCCAGCTCAACCTGAAAAGCCAGTGCAGCGAATAGATATAGAGGGCAGCTCCGGCACCACCGGCACCGACGCCACCTCTAGAGCACTCATGGGTCTACAGAGTGGAGCTAAAGAGAAGCACATCACAACTCAAAAATAATATTTTTTTTACTGCAGATATATGTTGTTTATTGTGTTATTATGAAGGATTTTGTTAACTTGTGTGATTTTTTACCGCAAATATATATTTTCTATTGTGTTATTGTGAAGGATTTTGTTAAGTTGTGAGGGTTAGCTTGTAGTTGTCAAGGAAATGCACTAATTGTTGATGTTATGCATTAGTTATTGAGGTTATTGATTTGTTGCCAAGGTTACTGTTCAGTTGTGACGTATGGCCTGTTAGTTGTTAAGGTTTAGGGTTACTTGTTAAGGTTATAAGTTGGTGGTGAATGTTACTGTTTACATACGGCTGCTAGTTGTGAAGATTACTGTTTATTTGTTGTTGTTAGTTGTGGAGGTTACTGTTAATTTGTGACCTGTTAGTTGTTTGGGTTATGCGTTTATTGTTAACATTATTGATTCGTTATTGAGGTTAAGCGTTGTTTGTGAAGCTTATAGATTTGTTGATAAGTTTATAGCTATTTTGTCAAGTTTACGTCATAATTGTTATTGTTACAGAATTTTTTAAAACTATTTATGTATTGTGTTTTTGCTTTATAGACAAAAGGCAAAGACCACATCTGAGTTGCGGCCTACTTCAAGCTTCACTGCTTACTATGAGTTCATGCATACATTGGTGCAGTATATGGGGCCAAGGCACTGGGAGGCATACAAAGATAGTGTATTCAGATACTACGTTCATTTTGGCCCTCCTGGTCTTGATCTTCCCACTTTTGAGCAAATTCTGAGATAGTTGGGATGATAAAAATATGAAATTTGTCTTCACTGATACAAAAATAGGAGAAGACATTCAGTGCTCATTCAACCTTCAATGGGTAATGAGCCATACATGGTTCTCCAATGAGGGGGATCTTGTTAGCCCTATCCGAGACCAGAAAAATAGAATATGGTCGAGGTTTTTCACCAAACCTGAGGATGACAGCAGTATAACAACTCCCCAGTACCCACCAGACGCCATGTAAAGGAACTTCTAATGAAGCTTGTACAATCAACAGATCGTCAAGATGTGAAGGACTTTGTCCTGCTTCAAATCCTTTATCAGCTGAGCATGATCTGGTGTCCAAGCAGTATTCTTGGCATTCCTAGGTATTTATTCAAGTATATTGACAGCATTGAACAGGCGAATAACACTGCTTGGGGGACTTACATATTCAGTAAGACATTTGATTCGATTGAAAGGGCACTGAAGGGTCCTAGGCCAGGGAAGAGGATTGTATATCTTCAAGAGTGTACCCAGCTTGTCTGTCCAAGTATTCCCGTTTTGTTCTTATGGTTGCGTACTTCTTGTTAAGTTTACGGATTAGTTGTTAAGTTTACTGTGAAAGTACCCTAGAGGGGGGGTGATTAGGGTATATGCTAATATAATCCGATTACAATGCCAATTTAATACTTATTAACAAAATCCTAGGAATTATGATATACAACAAGATATATGAGCAAGGATATGCAATTAAACTAAGGGCGATATAAACATGCAACAATGGCGATATGAAAATATACATGAATAAATGTTCTAATTCCAAACACAAACATAAGAAAATGATCACGGAGTTCGGCCCTTCCGACCTATGTCTCCGCTCCCCACTCCTGGGGAGAATTCTACTATCATAATGGGTTTTTAACGTTCACCCAAAAATGTTTATACCTCACAATTCGGTTTTCTACGCTCACCGACAAATGTTTACAACTCACACTTGTAACTACAAAAAAACCACCTCAAGTGTTTGCCTCTCACGTGTCACCTTTCTCAAGTGTTCGGAATTACCACCTCTCTTTAGGATTTACCACCAACCCCACTCCTCTTTTAATTGACCGCATCTCTCACCTTTGATACGAGTCGCCGTGCGAGCACCCTTTGGTCGCGGAATTACCAAAAGGTGGGTTGAGAAGAGGATGACCAAAACACAAGAACAATTCAGTATGGCAAAGGAAAATACCTTCTCTAGATTATGAGTATGAAAAAGATTACAATCCCTCTCTCACAATCTCACTAGAATTGAGAACAACCTCCCAACTCTCCCTCTAAACCCTAATACAATTATTAGAATTTCTCTTCCCTTAGGTCTGATTGTTTAGAACCCTAAAACAATCCTATTTATAGATGTGCAAACGTGGATGGCAATCTTGTAAATAAACAAGCCCAAAAGAATCAGGAATCCCTGTCAAAACAGAATCCAAAACGAAACAGGAAACCTAGAAATCGCGATCCGGTCGACCGCCAGGCTTGGTCCGGTTGACCGGCCAGAGAGTTTTCTCAAACCCTGAATTGTGCAGGTTTTCCGGTCGACCGGCATGTGTGCTGCGGTCGACCGGCCAGAGATCTGCCAGTTACCCCTGAGGGAACTCGCGAGCCCCTCCTCCTTTTCTGAACCACCTGGCCTTGCTAGGAATCTGATCTCGACGTCCGATCGGAAATAACTCATTCATCCCGCGTCTCGTCGTAGTCACTTCTCGCTCCAAGTTGCAATCCTTAATCGATGGCTTTTCTGGAAGTCTAATGCACAGCGAGACAAACTTCTTGCTTGCATTCACTAACCTCTTCGCTCGCGTCACCGTTCCCAAGCTTGTCTCCCTCGGAAGAGATGCCGAACGAAATATGAACTTTTCACCACCCTTGGTGAATGTATACTTCTGAGCCCGCCTCTCGTAGATCGCATATCTATCCCATAAGTACGGATTGCCCAGTATAATCTGACAAACATCCAATGGAACTACGTCGCATGTGACCTCGTCAATATACGACTCATGGAGTGCAAATCTTACAGTGCATTGATCAACTACACTTAGCTTCTCCTCCTTCTGAATCCACCCCAATGGATAGGGCTTTGGATGCTTGACCGTCTTCAGACCCAGCTTCTGAACCAAGGCTTCGGATAGCAAATTCTTCTCGCTACCCGGATTAACTATGGCATCAACCAAACTGGTCTTTACTTGCAACTTAAGAACAAAGAGCTGCTCTCTCGGGTTGTCGTCCTCTTTCGTGGCCTGTTTCCCCGTCATAAGATTGAGACTGCTATTAGGATCTGTCATCCCCAGGACTTCTTTCGGACCTTGAGCTATCATGTATGCCTTTTTCTCCTCCTTCTTCTTCAACCCTCTTGGCTTGAGATGATGATACTTCTCCCAGCACCGATCAGCTTCGTGCCCTGTCTTCTCGCAGTGACTACAAATCAGCCCTGTTTTCCCTGGATCACCCTTCTTCTTCTCCTCCTTAAACTGAGAACCACTAGACTCGCCTCCAACTTGCTTTGCATCCCCCTTTGCTTCGTTGCTCTTCTTTTGCTTGCCCTCAATGGCAATGGCCTTCACGCTCGCATCTGCAATAGTCTCGACCGTGAATAACCTCATCTCCTTTCGGATGTAATCGCTCAATCTCGCCATATACTTCATGAACATAGAATATTCCTCTGTCACAATGTTAAGGACCATCGCCTGCTGCTGGAACTCCGTAGTGTATTCTTGGACGGTTTGATTGACCCTTTGGCGCAAACCGTACCACTTGTACCAACGTTTTTCAAGGAATCCCACCGGATAGGACTGTTTCTGAAGTAGCTCCTTGAACTTGTTTCACGACGCCGCTTTCTTCTCCTGTTTGCAATAGGATTTCCACCACGTCAACGCGTGCCCTGAAAACTTCAAAGCCTCTCGACGTCAACACTCCCATCATAAATAGGAATCTCCACTCTGAAATCAATCTTCAGATTCTGGTAAGAATTCTTACCCCCCTTGATGCGGTGTAGCCTTGACGATCTCGTCCTCCTCATCGGAGCCTGAAAGCTCGCTCTCTCCACCGGACTCTATAGGTTTCTTCGTAGACCTAGAAGAAGATTCCCCCTTTTCGTTCCCTCCTTGGATGAGACCGACGAGTTTTGTGAGCATCGACCCTATCGTCTCGATCCGCTTCTCTAATGCATCAATCCTTGCTGAATTATCTCCTTCAGCCATCTTCTCCTTCCTTAAATCCTAGACTCCTTCCAATGAAATAAGGATCTCGCCAAGCTTCTTGTATGAGGACCGAGTAAGGACCATACACAGGATGCCCCTTCACCGGATCTGATGTTCTGATACCAACTTGATACGAGTCGCCGTGAGAGCACCCTTTGATCGCGGAATTACCAAAAGGTGGGTTGAGAAGAGGATGACCAAAACACAAGAACAATTCAGTATGGCGAACGAAAATACCTTCTCTAGATTATGAGTATGAAAAAGATTACAATCCCTCTCTCACAATCTCACTAGAATTGAGAACAACCTCTCAATCCTCTCTAAACCCTAATACTTCCCTTAGGTCTGATTGTTTAGAACCCTAAAACAATCATATTTATAGATGTGCAAACGTGGATGACAATCTTGTAAATAAACAAGCCCAAAAGAATCAGGAATCCCTGTCAAAACAGAATCCAAAACAAAACAGGAAACCTAGAAATCGCGATCCGGTCGACCGCCAGGCTTGGTCCGATCGACCGGCCAGAGAGTTTTCTCAAACCCTGCATTGTGCAGGTTTTTCGGTCGACCGGCATGTGTGCTGTGGTCGACCGGCCAGAGATCTGCCAGTTACCCTGTTCTTTTGCACGTTTCGCTTCTGCTGACTTCTTCCACCACCTTCTTTGGCTCCATCCATGCTCCTATTCCCAAGATATGAGAATCTCCTATCCTCAAGCTCCCATGAGGATCGCTAAGCTCCTGAAGAGAAGATACACCCGAATCAACCTTACACTCCTCTTGGTGTACTTGTGTAATATGATCTCACAACAAAGGCTCAAATACAATTGTTTGTTCTCTAATACAAGGATGAGAACTAAGTGTAAGCTCACTCACAAAGATACACTCACCACAACCCAAAATGCACTCAATGTGATAATACTAAAAGCTCAATGGTTGTGTGTGTAAACAATGAGAAATAACAAAATCAAATGTAAACTCAATATAAATCTAGCTTGATGAAAATGATGATCAACAAACAATAAATAAAAAACTAGAATTAAGTTTTAAAAAAATTTCTCTAAGACAAGAGAGAGAGAGAGAGAGAGAGAGAGAGAGAGAGAGAGAGAGAGAGATGATGTTGAAGCCCAAAACCAATGAGATAGTCTTCTCCTCTTGAGAGAAAGAGAGAGAGATGATGTTGAAGCCCAAAACCAATGAGATGGTCTTCTCCTCTTGTGAAATTTTCTTCACAAAACAAAACACACTTGAAAACTTCTTTAAAACCTTTAAACAAATTTCCCAAAACTTGTTTTTAACTTTCTTAAGTGTATATTGAAGTATGAGGGTATGGGGTATATATAGGCTCAAGAAACAAACCCCAAAAACCAAGGAAAAAGACCAAAAAACCCAGAATCCAGCATTCTGAAAAACTAGCCGTTACAGTGTTATAAGTCGACTTGCTACAGTAACAAGTTGACTTATAACTAGCTGTCATAGGCTAAAAAGGTCATATAAGTGGACTTACCCTATTCATAAGTCGACTTATTACATATAAGTCGACTTAGCAGACAGTTACAGTTTTTGGCAGAGTCTGGAAATTTACGTTGCTGGTTTTGTAAAATCAATTAAAAATAGTAACTAAACTTAAAAAATCTTTAAATTTTGAGGGAGTTTCTAGACATGATATAAACATTTTAGAGAAATAACTTCAGAAATATAACTTCTTGTTTGTGAGAAATAAATGTTTTAATATAGATTTCTAGGTTCAGAAAACTGTTAAAATACCCGATTTAGTAAAATTAATTTGACATAGTAAATCAACTCCAAAAGTAATAAAATTTTGTAAACTGGTTATAAACATGTAATATAACATGTTAGAAAAATACTTTTTTAAATTTTATTTCCCATGTATGAAAACTCATCTGTTTTGCAAAAACATGCATGAACATGTGTACGAACATGAACTTATTTAAAACTTGATTTTGTAAATTCAATTAAACATAACAAATCAATTCCAAAATTAATAAAACTTTAGAAAATATTTATAAATATAAAAATAAACATGTTAAAGAAGGAATTTTTGATATATCTGTTCATATTTGTAAAAACTTACTATTTTACAAAACTTGTAAATACATGTGTATATAAACTTCTTGATTTTTTACTTTTGAGTTAAACAATGTTTTGAAGCCTTATAAAATAATTTTATAGACTTAATAAAAGATATATATAATGATTGTTAAGTCCAAAAACCAATAACTCAATATTTTATTAAAATTACTAAAAATTAAGAATTGTGTGTGTGTGTGATATTGAGCTCAAAGTATCAACACACAAATATAAACCTAAACAAATTATACCAAGCTATAGATCTTCGATGTAGCTCAACTTGGTTGCGGATGAAGCTTGAACTTAAATCTTTGACTTGAATTATGCATAGGCTTCACTCCACTCTTTTTGCCAACCTCCATTTGATATGATCGTTATGGCGCAATTCATCCATCCTCCAACGGATATGATCGTGAATGATCAATTCCATCGAACCTCCAACTTTGATATTTATGTAGATTACCTAACAAAATAAATACAAGCACTCGACGCATAATATTAGGAATTATTTATTATCATCAAAACAAGATTAGGGAGTGAGCTTATAACCATGAGGCTAACAATCTCCCCCTTTTTGATGATGACAAATAATCTACATAAAGAGTATATAAAATATGCATGAACCATTATGAATATGTAAAAGTAAAATCTTCATGCATAAATCAAAGCAAGATATACTCACAATAGACTTGTTTCTTCCCCTTTGTAAACATCAAAATAGGAAAAATAAATAAGAATGAAGAGAGCAAAAGCCCCCCTACAAATAAGAATATGTGAGTATAAAACAAATATAGGGAAGAAAGCTCCCCCTATCAAAATGCCACAAAGAAAATATACAATTAAGGCTAAGGCAAACATGTAAGTAAGTATAAAAACATGCTAATCAGAACTCACATACAAAGAGACCAAGTAAACACTTATATATGTATCATTAAGAGAAAGTGTCACAAGGGTCTAAAACATAAAAAAAAAATTCAAAAATCAAAATAAAAAATCAAAATCAAAAATCAAAAATCAAATGATTTATCAATGAATCCAAAATTTTATAAATTCACAAATCATAAGTCATGATTGATTGAGAAAACATACATATTTATTATTAGAAAATGGTGTCTTAATATATAAATATAAAAACAATATATAGATTTATGAAATCAAAAGAGTAGAAAAACATGAGAATCATGGGGAAAAAATATTTTTAGTTGAAAATAAATCATGAGAGCCATGGGAATCACGACAAACATGAAATTTTAAATAAAAATCAAATCAATCAAATAAAATCATAAATCAAAATCTAAGCTAATGAAAATGAAAACAAAAGTAAATTTATATGTCAATACTTTTAAGTCAATACTTTTGTTTACATATTCAAAAATTTCAAAACATGTTTTTTAAAACCAAGAAATAAAAAAATAAAAACACTAAAAGTTTTGACTTTAAAATCAAAAAAGTTTTGGCACCCAAACACTATTAGTACCGGAAGGTTTAGGGATATGACCCCTATCATTCAAGCTCAAAACCCTAGGATTATGAACCCATTTGGGCTCATTTAGTGTACTAGTTCGGTCATAATAACAATTACTCAAATGTCCATTTCAACTGTAATATGTGCAATGAAAGAGGCCCATTTGTTTTTGTGGACCCTTTGGATATGCACGGGAAACATTTGCAAACATAGATGATATTTTAAGATTATTTTACAAATGTGAAATTTTTTCAAATCAAAATAATATTTGGTCAAATGACCAAATCTACCACAATAACCATACTTAAATATATTAGCATGCTTATGATGAATAATTGGTGCATATGTATGTGTGTGTGATGAAGAAACTTGATGAGATGTACAGGGAGCATTAATATTCTTGTGTTTGTGTGCATCATAGCAAAATTTGACTAAATGGCCTTTACGGTCGCAAATAGAGCACTTGTAACTTTGTTATATATGTGTGCATGATGTATGAGATGTTTAGATGTAGTATCATTAGACTTAGAACACATATCCATAAGCTTTTTATGATTATCAATGCATGTATTAAGAGTTGAATCTAAAGATGAAAAACGATTTTTGACAACATTCAACTCATCATTAGGCACATATACATTAACACTAGAAGTAGAGAAAACATAATTATTCTTAAAAATCTAATTCATTTCTAATTGTTTATACCTCTAGCATGGCATCAATCTTAGCATGAAATACGCTAGCAATTGATGAGGTTAATTTTTCATTTTCTAAATTTAACATATCAATATTTTCTTTAAGCATCATATTTTCTTTTTCAATGATATCAAATTTGGATGCTAACGACTCATGATCAGATTTCAAAATAATGTGCTTGCTTTTCAAATCAATAAATTTTTTATGTAACTTAGTATAGACATGCATTAATTTATCATATGCACAAACGAGTTTATTAATGGATAATTCACTATCGGATTCCGAATTGCTTACCACACTAGGGTTATCCCCTAGTGGTCGTGTGCATGATGAAGATGATAATGATGATGCTTCAATAGAACTTAAAGAGGAAGTCATCAAAGCTCATCGGATCTCCTCCAAGTTCCCTTGATATGCTTCTATGAATTTTCACAATGTGTAAGCGCTATCAAAAGAATCAAGATTGTTAGATATAGATGAATCAAATGCATTTAATAAAAATTCTAATACAAGCTTGTTCATTGTATACTTTTTCTTATCATTTTTACTCCACTTGGATTTCTCCAAAGTGGGCATAACATAAGCTTAATCAATAACTTCCCATAATTTAATATTTTTAGATCTAACAAATATTTTAAATCTAAAACATCATTATGCATAGGGGAAAGCATTGAAAGATGGAGCAACATTAGGATCATAGCCTAAACAAGGTGCAACATGCATATCCATAATTTAAAAAAGTGCAAGCAAGATACAAATAATCTCAAAACTAGATTAGCACAAATATAGGAACAAGGATCTTTAACTCAAGGCGGTTAAGTCACAAATCAAAGAGCACCAAGCTCTGATACCAATTGGAAGTACCCTAGAGGGGGTGAATAGGGTATATGCTAATCTAATCTGATTACAATACCAATTTAAAACTTATTAATAAAATCCTAGCAATTATGATATACAACACGATATATGAGCAAGGATATGCAATTAAACTAAGGGCGATATAAACATGCAACAACGACGATATGAATATACAAGAATAAATGTGCCAATGCCAAACACAAATACAATAAAATGATCACAAAGTTCGGTCCTTCTGACCAACGTCTCCGCTCCCCACTCCCGGGGAGAATTCCACTATCACAATGGGTTTTTAACGTTCACCCAAAAATATTTACACCTCACAATTCGGTTTTCTACACTCACCGACAAACGTTTACAACTCACACTTGCAACTACACAAATACCACCTCAAGTGTTAGCCTCTCACGTGTCACCTTCCTTAAGTGTTTAGAATTATCACCTCTCTCTAGGCTTTACCACCGACCCCACTCCTCTTTGAATCGACCACGTCTCTCACCTTATACTCCTCTTGGTGTGCTTGTGTAATATAACGTGATTTCACAACAAAGGCTCTAATACAATCGTTTGTTCTCTAATACAATGATGAGAACTAAGTGTAAGCTCACTCTCAAAGATACACTCACCACAACCCAAAATGCACTCAATGTGATAACACTAAAAGCTCAATGGTTGTGTGTGTAAACAATGAGTAATAACAAAATCAAATATAAACTCAATATAAATCTAGCTTGATGAAAATGATGATCAACAAACAATAAATAAAAAGCTAGAATTGAGTTTAAAAAAATTTCTCTAAGACAAGAGAGAGAGAGACAGAGAGAGAGAAAGAGAGAGATGATGTTGAAGCCCAAAACCAATGAGATGGTCTTCTCCTCTTGTCAAACTTTCTTCACAAAATAAAACACACTTGAAAACTTCTTTAAAACCTTTAAACAAATTGCCCAAAACTTGTTTTTAACTTTCTTAAGTGTATATTGAAGTATGAGGGTATGGGGTATATATAGGCTCAAGAAACAAACCCCAAAAACCAAGGAAAAAGACCAAAAATCCCAGAATTCAGCATTCTGAAAAACTAGCCATTACAGTATTATAAGTTGACTTGCTACAGTAACAAGTTGACTTATAACTAGCCGTTACAGGCTAAAAACGTCATATAAGTTAACTTACACTGTTCATATGTCGACTTATTACATATAAGTCGACTTAGCAGACACTTACAGTTTTGACAAAGTCTAGAAATTTGTTCACTTCCTATTCGTGAGAAATAAATATTTTAATATAGATATTCCAGATTCGGAAAACTACTGAAACACCTAATTTTATAAAATTAATTTGACAGAGTAAATTAACTCCAAAAATGATAAAATTTTGGGAAATGGTTATAAACATATTATAGAACATATTATAAAAACCGTTTTAAATTTTATTTTCCATTTATGAAAACTCATATGTTTTGCAAAAACATGCATGAACGTGTGCACAAACATGAACTTATTTAAAACTTAATTTTGTAAATTCAATTAAACATAATAAATTAATTCCAAAATTAATAAAACTTTGAGAAACATTTATAAACATAAAAACAAACATGTTAAAAAAGGAATTTTTGATATATCAGTTCATATTTGTAAAAACTTACTATTTTGCAAAACTTGTAAATACATATGTATATAAACTTCTTGATTTTTAACTTTTGAGTTAAACAATATTTTGAAGCCTTATAAAATAACTTTATAAACTTAATAAAAGATGTATATAATGATTGTTAAGTCTAAAAACTAATAAATCAATATTTTATCAAAATTACTCAAAATCAAGAATTGTGTGTATGTGTGATATTGAGCTCAAAGTATCAACACAAGTATAAACCTAAACTAATTATACCAAGCTATAGATCTTCGATGTAGCTCAACTTGGTTGTGGATGAAGCTTGAACTTGAATCTTTGACTTGAATTGTGCATAGGCTTCACTCCACTCTTTTTGCCAAACCTCCATTTGATATGATCGTTATGGCGTAATCCATCCATCCTCCAACGGATATGATCGTGAATGCTTAATTTTATCTAACCTCCAACTTTGATATTTGTGTAGATTACCTAACAAAATAAATTCAAGCACTCGACGTATAATGTTAAGAATTATTTGTAATCATCAAAACAAGATTAGAGAGTGAGCTCATAACCATGAGGCAAACATACTGGTTGTATGTTAATATTACGGGTTAGTTGTTAATATTATGGGTTGGTTGTTAAGATTAGGGATTGGTTGTTAAGGTTATAGGATGGTTGTTAAGGTTATGTGTTGGTTGTTAAGGTTATAACTTTCTTGTCAATGTTACGCTTTTATTCTTATGGATGCTTACTTGTTGTTAAGGTTAAAAGTGGTTGTTAAAATTCTCTTTCTAATGTGCAGCTGTAGTACTATGAACTTACTGGCATCAAGAAGCTAGTAGTGAGAAGTACGACGCGACCTCCCCTCACTAATTGGGTGAAACTGGGAGATGTTGCAGGATCCCTGAGATTGCTACTGTTGTAACTAAAGCAAGGCAAGCTACTATAAAACTTTCACAATTCTAGGGCCAAGTACAAACTATTGAGGGAGGTTTGCAGTGGAAGGAGCAAGAGAAGGAGAAAGAGAATAAGAGAAAAGAAGAGAAGATTAGAGAGAGAGAGAGAGGGAGAGAGAGGGAGAGAGGGAGAAGAATAAGGAACCGACTCCTAGAGACGCCGGTAGGGCCTGTGGCCCAAGACAGACTCTTCCCAAAAATAAAAGGGGGAAAAGAAGATGATATCATTCTTGAAGGATGGGTAAGTATTATAGTAAAATTGTGAATTATAAATGTATTGTTAATGTTGTCTATTTGTTTTCAGTGATTCCTTTTTTTAATAATACTCTGTCTGTATTTATCTCATAGAGTATACCATATAATATCAATGATGACACGGTCGAGCAGCATCGAATTGGCTCGGCAATTGAGCTTTTGGAAGAGTGTCGTGATAATGAATAAAAAATTACGTCATGATGATAAGAGGAAATTTGAAGATCAGATTGCTGCCGAACGAATACAGATAACTTCTCTTTTTGTAAAAGTGGCTTCTCTGTCTGCTCAAGTGAGGAGTCTGAGAGAGGAAATAAGCAAAGCCCGATGTAGAAGCCTCACTGTATATAAGAATAAGAGGCCTACTGCAGAGGTGTCCAGCCTAGCGATGGAGATGCAAATTTATACAGGTTAGATCTTTGTATATCATTTGTGAATTATATTGCATAGTTTTTAAAATTACAAATTTGTCGTTATGGTTAGATATTGATTGTTAGGGTTATGGATTGGTTGTTAATGTTAGGGATCTGCTGTTAAGATTAGAGATTGATTGTTAAGATTAGGGATTGATTGTTAAATATAGGGATTGGTTGTTAAGGTTAGATAAAGGTTGTTAAGTTTTCGTAATTACATTTTGATTTTTTTTTTAATCAGACACTCTACGCATTGATATTGACATTAGAGTGAAGTCCCTCAACATAATTTTGATAACATTAATAAGGAGAGTGAAGGCCCTCTACCAGGGAAAGTCACTCCACCAGATACTACTAACATTGATACAAAGGTGGAAGATCCTCGCCCAGAGGAAGTCCCCCCACCAGAAGCTGACAACATTTTTGAGGATGAAGAAGAAATAAATAAGAGAAAGGAGATGACTGGAGAGGTGTCCAGCCCAGCGATGGAGCTGCAAACTTGTACATGTTAGATCCTTTTTCCACTACATGTGAATTATATTGCATAGTCGTTAAAATTACTGTTTTGGTTGTTATGGTTAGATATTGGTTGTTAGGCTTACGGATTGGTTGTCAAAGTTAGGGATCTATTGTTAAGATTACAGATTTATTGTTAAGGTTATAGATTGATTGTTAAATATATGGATTTGTTGTTAAGTATACAGATTTGTTATTAAGGTTATGGATTGGTTGTTAAGGTTACGAGTTTGTTGTTACTGGTTTGTTATTAAGGTTTGATAGATACTTTAAGTTTTTTTCATAAGTACTCTTTGATTATTTTTTTGAAACAGGTACTCCATGTAGCGTGGTTGGCAATGACATTAAGAGGGAAGTCCCTCAACCTCTACCAGCAAAAGTACCTCCACAGAAACTGACACGTTTTTTAGGACGAAGATTATCCTCTTATTTTTAAAATGAATAAGAGAAAGAGGGATGCAAAGGTGCTCACACCCCTTAAAAATAGGATAGCAGAGCAGTCAGACAGTGTTGCTAGTGAGATTCCAGATATGATACTCGTTTCGTCTCTAATACAGTTGCATCCTACAGATATAGAGTAGGTGCATGATGATGATGTTGATGATAATAGTCAGATACTAGAGCAGAGAGACAGTGATCAGGATTACGAGAAAGAGGCTCCCCAGTAAGGGGAGCATCACCAGCAACAAGAGTTTGCAGAGCCATAATTTAGGAGATCAGCTAGAGAGCATCGACCATCCACGAGATATTCTCTTTTGGAGTATTCTTTGCTGACAGGAGAGGGGGAGCCAGAAAGCTTTCGGGGGGCACATACTCATAAAGATAATGACAGATGGTTTCAGACTATGAAGGAAGAGATGAAGTCTTTTAAGAAGAACGATACTTATGAGTTAGTAAATTTGCCGAAAGATAGAAAAGCTTTGAAGAACAAGTGGGTGTTCATGTTAAAGAAGGATAGCTACAAAGGGATTCAGAAATACAAAGTCAGATTAGTGGTGAAAGGCTTTGGTCAGAAAAAAGGCATTGATTTTGATGAGAATTTTTACCGGTTGTGAAGATGACGTCCATTAGAGTTATCTTAGGGTTAGCAACCAGTTTAGACCTCGAGATTGAGTAGCTTGATATAAAGACTACATTCCTTCATGGTGATTTGGAGGAGAAGATCTACATGGAGTAGTCGAAGGGGTTTGAAGTGAAGGGAAAAGAACACATGGTTTGTAGGTTGAAGAAGAGCTTCTATGGTTTGAAGTAGGCACCCAGGCAGTGGTACAAGAAATTTAATTCTTTCATGTTGAGTCATGGCTACCAGAAGATAGTTGCAGATTCGTATATATATTTTAAGAGATTTTCATATTCTAGCTTCATTATCCTTTTACTTTATGTGGACGACATGTTGATTGTTGGTCAGGATAGCCAGATAGTCAGTGGGCTGAAGAATGAGTTATTTAAATCTTTTGATATGAAGGATTTGGGCTCGGCACATCGGATTCTTGGTATGGATATTGCTCGTGACAAGAAAGTCAGGAAGTTATAGTTATCACAGGAGAAATATGTTAAATGACTACTTGATAGATTTAACATAAAAGATGTCAAGTCAGTTAGTACTCCTCTTGCAGGTCATTTGAAGCTTAGCAAAAAGTTTTGCCCGACTATAGTTGAGAAAAAGAGTGAGATAGAGACTATTCCTTACTCTTCAGCTGTAGGAAGTTTGATGTATGTCATGGTTTGTACTCGGCCAAATATTACCTCATGCAGTTGGCGTTATGAACATGTATCTTTCTAATCCAGAGAAAGTTCATTGGAAAGGTGTAAAGTGTATCTTAAAATATTTGAAAGACAGTTCCAGATTGTGTTTGAGTTTTGGAGATTCGAAGGCGGTATTATATGGTTTTGCAGATGCGGATATGGCAGGTAATCTCAATCATAGAAAGTCTGCCTCATGTTGGTTGTTCACTTTTGCAAGGGGAGTATTACCTTGGCAGTCCAGGTTACAGAAGTGTGTTGCTTTATCTACAATAGAGGCGGAATATTTTGTAGCTACAGAAGTCGGTAAGGAGATAATTTGGTTGCGAAGATTTCTGCAGGAGTAAGACTTGCAGCAGGATAGTTATCAAATCTTCATTGATAGTCAAAGTACTCTTGATTTGAGCAAGAATTCCATATTCCACTCCAGGACGAAACACATTAATGTGAGACATCATTGGCTTAAAGAAGTAGTTGAGAAAGAGGAGTTGAAGCTACAGAAGATTCACACAAATAAAAATCCAACAGATTTTTTAATGAAGATTGTTTCTAGAGAGAAGCCTGAGTTGTGTCAACAAATGACCGGCATGAACTCCCGTTGAGGAGTTATTGATTGGCATACCCCTTTGTTGGGCTGGAGGGGGAGATTATTGTGAGTCCAGCCCAAGATAATGCCCACATGAGGTTCACATGAATTAAAACTCTATCTAGAAGTGGATTTAGATGATCTATTTGAAATAAAAATAGGTTTGGAGAATTCTATATATAAGAAACCTATATTTTTTCGGTGCTACAATGTCGGCTACAGTACCATAAACAACACCGAGAGAAAAAGGAGAGAGAAAAGTTCAAATTTCGGATAGCTCGGTTGTCCGATTGTAATGATTCAAAAGCTTTTGTCTTCAGAACAACGACGTCATCGAGGGTACGGTGCTGGTTTCTTCACGGGTATTGGAGATTTTTGGTGAGACAGGTTTTAGGGTTTTGGTATCCTAGAGGTAACACTGTATCTTTCTCTTGTGATTTAATCCTCAAGTTCAGGTGTCACTTGGAGGGATTGTACTCTTGATTCATAGTAAAATATTTCTCTCTAGATTTCCCTATGGACGTAGGCACAATTTGTCAAACCACGTTAAATCTTGATGTTTGCTTGCTTGTGGTATTTTCATTGGTGTCATTATTCGTTTAGTCGTTAATTCCGTATATTAATCTCCATAAAATCCCTAACAATTAGAACTCCACGAAATCTAGCATTTTGGGAAAAGAGGCTAAAAAGACTTCATGATCACCTTAGCGAGGTCCTCACCATGAGATCTGGTAGCAGAGAGAGAACAAGCCTTTTCCATGCTCGAGCCTCTCATCAGTGTCAAAAGAATACAATAATAATGTCAAAAGGGGTGGATTGTACTAAATACATCAAAGAATAGGACATGATGAATGTGCTCGTGACCTATTTTCAGCAAATTTTAACCACTAATGATCCTAAAATTTTTGATGAGATCCTAAATGCTGTTGATAGTAGAGTGACTATTGAAATGAATATCATGTTGTCCAAAACGTTCATTGCAGATGAAGTGGAAGAAGTTATTTGCAACAAAAGCTCCTGGTTCGAGCAGTATATGTCCGCTATATTTTATCAAAAATATTGGCATATTATTGGTCATGGTGTTACTAGAGCTTTCCTCTCTTTTCCCGAATGATGGGATTTTCCTTGATCGCATTAAGCACACTTATCTTATTTTGGTCCCTAAAGTTCATAACCCCAACTCCGTGTCGTGACTCAGCTTAAACAAATAAGCTTGCGTAACATCATTTACAAGATAGTATCCAAGGTTCTTATCTATAGATTAAAGAAAATTTTGGCATCGGTCATTTTTGAAGCTCAGAGTGCTTTTGTAGCAGGAAGGCCGAAGGAAAATATCAAATAATATTATAGTAGCTTATGAAATGATCCATGCATTAAAAAATAAAATAAGAGGGAGGAATACTATGTGTGCTCTGAAATTAGATACGAGCAAAGCATACGATCGAGTGGAGTGGGGTTTTCTTAGAGCTATCACGTAAAAATTGGGGTTTCATGCACACTAGGTCAATACAGTTATATAGCGCATCACTTTCTTTTATTTGTTTTTTATTTTTTATTTTTTCTTCTTGTCGAGAGAGATGGCATCTTGTGTCTTCTTCATCTTCTTTTTTTCAAGAAAATTAAAAAGAGTTGTGTCTCGATCAAGGTTCTTCAAGTTCTGATTGTGAGCCTTATCTAAAAAATCAAGATTTTGTGAAGCCCTTGAGTGCAAATCACGAATAATTAAAAGATCTACGATCTCGGTCGTGGGCCTTTGATTTTGAGTGCAAATCAAGCCCATTTGTTATAGAATCAACCCTTTTTTTGGAAACCCCAGGGGATTCTTGGTTCTCGAGTTTATATCATTTGTCATCTCGAGGTAAAAAAAAATGGACAAAACTTCAAAACCGTCCTATTTGCAAACTTAATCCCAAAAACCAATATGTTTCTCCTTTATTTGCAAAAACCGACTTAGTTTCAGAAAAAGTTCACAAACTTCACGGGAGTTGAAGTCCCATGAAGTCTTTTTCATAACAAAACTTCACAGGAGTTGAGTCCCGTGAAGTTTTTTATGTAAAAAAAACTTCACGGGACTTCAACTCCCGTGAAGTTTGTGAACTTTTTTTTCAAAAACCGATCGTTTTTTGCAAATAAAGGTGAAACGGGTTGGTTTTGAGATTAAGTTTGCAAATAGGGCTGTTTTGAAGTTTTGTCAAAAAAAATCTTTCCTCTTCCTCCTCTCACAATTGATTTCATTAAGAACTATCATCTCTGTTTTTTGCTGCGAAGGAAGGAATTGTATGGCGAGAGAGTGTAGGGATCCGAAGATTTGCTTCAGATGTAGAGGTTTTGGGCATCCGATGATTCAGGAAGCTAGATTTTACCCTTCATAACAGCTACTCCAAAGATCTATTGTGAATCCTAATCTAGGGTTAAAAGATAGTGATAAGGCTAAAAGATTTGAAGTAGATACTTCTCCTGTGAGTCAAAGCCAATGATCAAACCCTAATGAAGGCCATCAATTGGTTGCCTAAAAAGGAATTGTGAAGAAATTTGATGACCAGCTTCTAAGAGTTTATGGGAGTCTAGAAGCAGAACTGAGGGCCTCAGGTGATAAGACTCTGATTTCCATTTGCTATTCTTAATTTATCTGGTGTTGCTAATCCAAAATTCCAAAAGTACAGAAATTATGCTGTCATTAGTTTCATTAAAGGGTGCTAATATTTTTTATGGAGAAGTTGGAACTTGAATTGAGAGCTTTTGGTCCTGAAAGTAAACAGTGGGATATCAAATTGTATACTGATGGGGAAGTTCTAGTTAAAGTTCAGCCATGGAGGAAAATAGAAGATCTGATCAGGAGAGGTGTTATCGATCTTTATTCTTATAAGATTAAATTTAAAAAGAGGAGTGATAAAGAAGGAAGAGTAATAGAGAATGGAAAATGCCATCCTCAGATAAATTTGAAAAATGTCCCGCCTTTCTCATGCAATAAATAAGTCTTTTGAACATACGTATGATTGCTCCGTTTACTGGTTATGTTGACATGGATCCATTAACTGCTATTGAATCAATTTTAGTTGATGCGGTATTATTTTAGTGAAATATCTGGAGTTTACTGACGTCCCAAAAATTTTGAAACTTTTTGTGGGCGTGTACCAATATAATATTGACATCTTAACAATGGATGTGCTTGAGGAAGAATCTTCTACTGTGAAAAAGAAACAGAAGATAGAGCAAGAGTTTGAAGATGATCAAAATTCCTATCATACAGGATGGTTTAAGGGTAGACATGGTAGTGGTCCTTCTGAAAAATCTTCTTTGAAGATGCCAGCTAATAATTCACAGACAGCTAAGCAAGATTATAGACAACATTCATGGGGGACTCCAGCTACTAAATTGTGGAATGAGGCTAAACACTTTTTTGCCAAGTCTATTTCTTCAGTACATGAAGAGAGAAGGTCATCTATCCCATAAGATAGAAAACAAATGAAGACATAAAGGGCCAAGAGATAGATCAAAATGAAATCGGATTGGATAGTTGAGATCATCAAAAAGACGGCTTGAAGGAAAGCATTGAACAAGAAGTTCAACATGTAGAGGAAGTCAATCATGAGAAGGAGATAGAAAAATCAATGGAGGATTCAGAAAATTGACAAAATGGATTCTACACTTTGGTCTCTAGCTCCTTGTCCATCTGAAGAGTGTCATTCCTCTAAGATGATGTCCGAACTGATGATATAAATGAAACTATTGAAAATGATGGGAAATTCTCATTATATATCCTGTAGATGTGATTCCTCATAGTTTTGATAAAAACTGCATGACGTATTGCACAATCTGATGGGATTGGTTATGTGATAAGAAGTTCAAGATTATAGGTAGCGAGGCTATTTCAGCAAAGGATAGAGCCCAACTTAGAGCAGCTGCAAGGGACTCAGGGGAGAAAGTAACTTTTGGAGCTATAGTTGATTCAGGTGATTCTGCTCCTCTTGGTTCTACTTTTTTCTCTATCCTTTATGATATATTTCTAATGGTCAAATGCGTAATGTTGCTTCCCAGTGTGCCGTTTAGTTTTATTCTCAAGACAGGTTTAATACTCTTGATAAAAATTAGACAAATGGAGAAGGACAGAGCTACATTTTAGTAGTTCTGTTCTTCTGTGAGGGGTTAATGTCTTTTAACAAGTTATTTACTTGGAATATTAGGGGGCTTGGAGACAAGTGAGAAAAGTTTTGAAGTCACAGATTTTCTGTACTTAAACAAGTTTGAAATAACTTGCTTATAAGAGACTAAGCTTCAATATGTGTCTGATGCTATCTTGAAAAGTTTGAGGGATACTTTTTATGATTAATGTGTTTTACTATCTAAGGGCATCTCCAACCCATCGCACTAAAATGGTACAAATTTTGCATCAAAATGGTGCAAAACTCATATCTAACAGTAATTCATCTCCAACCCATTGCACCATTTTTTGCAAAAAAAAAGAATATTCTCAGTATATTCTTTTTTATCTACTTTTATATTATTATTATTTTTTATTCCCTATATTTTTAACTATTTCAACAATTAACCCCACATATCAAATTTTATTTTTTTCACATATTTTTCAAACAAAATGATTTATTATTTAAAAAATTAAACTAATAAAATAATAAAATATTATTTTATTAATTAAAATAACTTGATTGCTAAAATATTATATTTTTATTATTGATATTGCCAAAATATTACATTTAAGAACATAACAGAAAATAAAATACAAGAAAATAATTAAACATTAACAACAATGTAAAAATTACAAATTTATTATGCACTTAACTATCTGAATTAGTGTATTCCTCCCATAAATGATCTATCAATGCATTACGAAGCGCGATATGGGCATCTTTATCATTGATTTGTCTGTAACGTGTAATAAATTGAGTAAATCTTGTAGTTTCATCTGCTACAATATCAACTTCTGGTATTGGTGCTTCCCTCACTTCTTGAATTGGTGCATAAACATCACGTTCATCCTCGATTATCATATTGTGCATAATAATGCATGCAGTCATTATGTCATGTAATACATGTTTTTTCCAAAAACGTGCTGATCCTGCCACAATTGCAAATCGTGATTGGAGAACTCCGAACGCACGTTCTACATCTTTTCTACATGCTTCATGTTTCATGGCAAAATAATTTTTCTTCTTACTTTGTGGCTGTTGGATTGTTTGTACAATAGTAGCCCATTTTGGATATATACCATCAGCTAAATAATAACCCATATTATACTCTTTTCCTTGAATAACATAGTGAGCGGGAGGAGCAATACATTGAGCTAGATTAAAGAAAAGATTAGATGACTCCAGTACATTGATGTCATTATTGGTGTCTGACATACCAAAATATGCGTACCATATCCAAAGATCATAATCTGCCACAATTTCAAGGATAATAGTTGGTGACCCACTACGTCCTACGTATTGCCCAGACCATGTCGTTGGACAATTTTTCTATTTTCAATGCATACAATCAAGACTTCCCAACATTCCTGGAAAACCATGTTTTTTTACCAATATAGAGTAGCCTAGCAATATCGTTAGCGTTAGGTGTTCGTAGATACCGCTCTGCGAATATTTCCACCATAGCACGATAAAATTTTATCATACTAAATTGTTGTTGACTCACCTATTTTAACGTATTCGTCCGTAGTATTAACTGGTAGGCCGTATGCCAACATGCGAAAAACAACTGTTACTTTCTGTAACGGTGATAATCTCATTCTACCAAGTCCATCACTTTGTTGTTGGAAGTAATAGTCATAATCTTTCACTGCATCAACAATACGAAGGAACAAACTTCTTGACATCCGATATCGACGACGAAACATATCTTCTCCAAAACGTGGATTATCGGCAAAGTAATCTATGACCAAATTCTGATGCGTAGTTTCTCGATCGCGGTTGATCACTGCATGATCGGGAATCGAGCCACCATGGATCTGTTGGTAGTTTTGTTGACGTAAATTATTAGCAAGGATCATGTTGTTGTTGATGTACTCACAAATTACTTCTTCGGTTTTATCAATCTCTGTAATGATATTAGACAAAAAAATTATCATCATCCGAAGATGAAGATGATGATAAATATGATGGACCTCTAGCACCAAAATTTATTTTTAAAGTAAGAAAATAATGACTCAAGTATGCAGAAATGGAGAATAATAATTTTAACACAACAACGAGTAATTGTATGGATGTACCTAATCTAGTATGCTATTTATAAAACTTTGCTTAGCTGTATACATTGAACAATGTGTAAATTTGAGTTGATTTAAGGAAATGCTTTCCAGCTGTTATCAATTTTTCATAAAATTTAAATTTGCTTAGCTGTATACGTTGGACAATGTGTAAAGCTGACCTGATTTCAAAAATTGATTCCCACTCGTATAAAGCTTTCACACAATTCAATGAAAGCTGAGCTGTGTATACGTTGGACAATGTGTAAAGCTGACCTGATTTCAAAAATTGATTCCCACTCGTATAAAGCTTTCACACAATTCAAGGAAAGCTGAGCTGTGTATACGTTGGACAATGTGTCAAGCTGATCTGATTTCAAAAAATGATTCTCACTCGTATAAAGCTTTCACACAATTCAAGGAAAGTTGAGCTGTGTATACGTTGGACAATGTGTCAAGCTGACCTGATTTTAAAAAATGATTCTCACCGACAACGTTGGACAATGTGTAAAGCTGATCAGTTTGTACACAACATCTTCAATTTCAAATGTTGACCACCAATAAATTCAAATTCAAATTCAAACAAAAAAAACAAATTTGGATTGGCTATAAATAACATTCACGAATTCTACTTCAAACCACCCAATTCGAATTATTTCTTCAAAGTATTTCTAATCTCCAACCCAATCGCGTTTTACAAAAAAATGTCTGTTCGATCATCTGGATACACGGTTACGGAAGATGTGCTCCTTTGTCAAGTATTCTTGGATATTTCTCAAGACCCTATTATCGGTAGAAACCAGTCTCGAGATGGATTTTGGTCCTGTGTAGAGGACAAATACAATAAACTTCGATATCAGCATTTTGAGGTGCGTACGAGCCGATCAATTCGTTCTCGAATGGAAATCATAAGTAATGAAATAAGGAAATTGAATGCGTGCTTGAGACAAGTAAAGAATCTGAATCCAAGTAGTGCTTCAGATGAAGATATTGTAAGTACTCTATTAATTATCGTTTGAAATTATTATTATTGTTGAAATACATAACTTGATGTTCACTATAATTTACAGTTAGTTCGAGCAAAGATGTTATTTATGCAAGAACCAAACTACAAAAAAGGTTTCAAATTTGATCATGTCTGGAATATGGTTAAAATTTTTGAAAAATTTAAAGATGATGTCCCCACAGCAAGACAAGTTGGTCGAAGACAACCCCAAAGTGTGAACTTCGACTTGTCACAATCAGATAATCCCACTCCGGAATCTCCTATATCAACATCTCCTGGACTGTCATCATTTACTTCATCTGAACGGCCTATTGGGGTAAAAAAAGCCAAATTAAAAAGGTAAAATGATGATCATGAGTCAAGTGTAGTGGACTCCATCGAGACCTCCAATAACCGACTTATAGACAGGTTAGACAAGGCGAGCTTGGACAGGCAAGTAGCATTTGATATCGAACGAGAAAAGATAGCCATGAAAAAAGATAGAGATGAATTGAAAATTATAATGAAAGATTTGAATTCCATTGCTGATCCAAACATGTGTGAGTACGTTCGAACTCAACAGATTAAAATAATACAAAAAAGAAATCAATAAGAACAAGGGTCTGCTTCTAACTTTGGTAATTATTTCAATGATATTGGACACTCTGGCCCCGATCTACCAGATTATTGAGAGTTGTTTGTCCATCTTATGTAATGTTCCATGTTTAGTTTGTATTTTATGTTTTATTTTAATGAAGTTTTATATTATGTGTGTTAGTTTTTATATGTTATGTATTTCAGATATGTAATTTATATTTGAAGTTTTATATTATGTGTGTTAGTTTTTATATGTTATGTATTTCAGATATGTAATTTATATTTGAATTATATATTAGGATTGCTCTTTATATTTCATGGGACTTTACTTATAATGTCTAGATTTTAATATTATAATTAATAATAATATATTTTAATTTTAGCATTATTTTTATTTTTTAAAAATAATTTATTTTGTATGAATTATACAATTGGGGTAAAATTATAAAATTTAAATATTATTGGGGTTGTTTTATACATTTAATAAAACAATTAGGGTCAAATTGTAAATACATAAAAGTATGAGGTAAAATAAAAAAATAAAAAAAATAAAAAAAAATAAAAACAAACAGTAATGCGGTGATGAACAGTGCGATGCCAAATACGGCGTCACGCTATTCATCACTCTAAAATGCAGCGAAATATGGCGTCGCGTTAGAGCTCCTGAGCAGCGACAAAACGACTTTTTGCGGCAAAATAGCGCTGCGTTGGAGATGGTCTTAGCGGTGATGAACAGCGCGACACCATATTTGGCGTCACACTGTTCATCAACGCATTATTTTTTGTTTTTATTTTTTTTATTTTTCAATTTTTTTATTTACCTCATACTTTTATGTATTTACAATTTGACCCTAATTGTTTTATTAAATGTATAAAACAACCCCAATAATATTTAAATTTTATAATTTTTACCCTAATTGTATAATTCGGACAAAATAAATTATTTTTTAAAAATAAAAATAATGCTAAAATTTAAAATATATTATTATTAATTATAATATTAAAATCTAGACATTATAAGTAAAGTCTCATGAAATATAAAGAACAATCCTAATACATAATTCAAATATAAATTACATATCTTAAAATACATAACATATAAAAACTGACACACATAACATAAAACTTCACTAAAATAAAACATAAAATACAAACTAAACATGGAACATTACATAAGATGGACAAACAACTCTCAATAATCTGGTAGATCGGGGCCAGAGTGTCCAATATCATTGAAATAATTACCAAAGTTAGAAGCAGACCCTTGTTCTTGTTGATTTTTTTTGTATTATTTTAATCTGTTGAGCTCGAACGTACTCACGCACGTTTGGATCAGCAATGGAATTCAAATCTTTCATTATAATTTTTCATTCATCTCTATCTTTTTTCATGGCTATCTTTTCTCGTTCGATATTAAATGCTACTTGCCTGTCCACGCTCGCCTTCTCTAACGTGTCTATAAGTCGGTTATTGGAGGTCTTAATGGAGTCCACTACACTTCACTCATTATCATCATTTTTCCTTTTCAATTTGGTTTTTTTACCCCAATAAGTCGTTCAGATAGAGTAAATGATGACAGTCTAGGAGATATTGATATAGGACATTTCGGAGTGGGATTATCTGATTGTGACGAGTCGAAGTTCACATTTTGGGGTTGTCTTCGACCAACTTGTCTTGCTGTGGGGACATCATCTTTAAATTTTTCAAAAATTTTAACCATATTCCAAACATGATCAAATTTGAAACCTTTTTTGTACTTTGGTTCTTGCATAAATAACATCTTTGCTCGAACTAACTGCAAATTATAGTGAACATCAAGTTATGTATTTTAACAATAATAATAATTTCAAACGATAATTAATAAAATACTTACAATATCTTCATCTGAAGCACCACTTGGATTCAGATTCTTTACTTGTCTCAAGCACGCATTTAATTTCCTTACTTCATTACTTATGATTTCCATTCGAGAACGTATTGATCGGCTCGTACGCACCTCAAAATGCTGATCTCGAAGTTTATTGTATTTGTCCTCTACACAGGACCAAAATCCATCTCAAGACTGGTTTCTACCGATAATAGGGTCTTGAGAAATATCCAAGAATACTTGACAAAGGAGCACATCTTCAGTAACCGTGTATCCAGATGATCGAACATACATTTTTTTGTAAAAAGCGGTTGGTTTGGAGATTAGAAATACTTTGAAGAAATACTTCGAATTGGGTGGTTTGAAGTAGAATTCGTGAATGTTATTTATAGCCAATCCAAATTTATTTTTTTATGTTTGAATTTGAATTTGTCGGTGGTCAACATTTAAAATTGAAGATGTTGTGTACAAACTGATCAGCTTTACACATTGTCCAACGTTGTCGGTGGGAATCATTTTTTAAAATCGGGTTAGCTTGACACATTGTCTAACGTATACACAGCTCAGCTTTTCTTGAATTGTGTGAAAGCTTTATACGAAGGAGAATTATTTTTTTGAAATCAGGTCAGCTTGACACATTGTCCAACGTATACATAGCTCAGCTTTCCTTGAATTGTGTGAAAGCTTTATACGAGTGGGAATCGATTTTTGAAATCAGGTCAGCTTTACACATTGTCCAACGTATACACAGCTCAGCTTTCCTTGAATTGTGTGAAAGCTTTATACGAGTGAGAATCAATTTTTGAAATCAGGTCAGCTTTACACATTGTCCAACGTATACACAGCTTAGCTTTCCTTGAATTGTGTGAAAGTTTTATACGAGTGGGAATCAATTTTTGAAATCAGGTCAGCTTTACACATTGTCCAACGTATACAGCTAAGCAAATTTAAATTTTGTGACGAATTGATAACAGCTGGAAAGCATTTTCTGAAATTAGCTCAAATTTACACATTGTTCAATGTATACGGCTAAGCAAAGTTTTATAAATAGCATACTAGATTAGGTACATCCACACAATTACTCGTTGTTGTGTTAAAATTATTATTCTCCATTTCTGCATACTTGAGTCATTATTTTCTTACTTCAAAAATGAATTTCGATGCTGGAGGTCCATCATATTTATCTTCATCTTCATCTTCGGATATTGATAATTTTCTGTCTAATATCATTGAAGAGATTGATGAAACCGAAGAAGTAATTTGTGAGTACATCAACAACAACATGATCCTCGCTAACAATTTACGTCAACAAAACTACCAACCGATCCATGGTGGCTCGATTCCCGGTCATGCAGTGATCAACAACGATCGAGAAACTATGCATCAGAATTTGGTCATAGATTAGTTTGCCGATAATCCACATTTTGGAGAAGATATGTTTCGTCTTCAATATCGGATGTTAAGAAGTTTGTTCATTCGTATTGTTGATGCAGTGAAATATCATGACTATTACTTCCAACAATGAAGTGATGGACTTGGTAGAATGGGATTATCACCATTACAGAAAGTAACAGCTGTTTTTCGCATGTTGGCATACGGCCTACCAGTTAATACTACGGACGAATACGTTAAAATAGGTGAGTCAACAGCAATTTAGTATGATAAAATTTTATCGTGCTATGGTGGAAATATTCGCAGAGCGGTATCTACGAACACCTAACGCTAACGATATTGCTAGGCTACTCTATATTGGTAAAAAAACATGGTTTTCCAGGAATGTTGGGAAGTCTTGATTGTATGCATTGAAAATAGAAAAATTATCTAACAGCATGGTCTGGGCAATACACAGGACGTAGTGGGTCACCAACTATTATCCTTGAAGCTGTGGCAGATTATGATCTTTGGATATGGTACGCATATTTTGGTATGTCAGGCACCAATAATGATATCAATGTGCTGGATTCATCTAATCTTTTCTCTAATCTAGCTCAAGATATTGCTCCTCCCGCTCACTATGTTATTCAAGGAAAAGAGTATAATATGGGTTATTATTTAGCTGATGGTATATATCCAAAATGGGCTACTATTGTACAAACAATCCAACAGCCACAAGGTAGGAAGAAAAAATATTTTGCCATGAAACAGGAAGCATGTAGAATAGATGTAGAATGTGCGTTCGGAGTTCTCCAATCTCGATTTGCAATTGTGGCAGGATCAGCACGTTTTTGGAAAAAAACATGTATTACATGACATATTGACTGCATACATTATTATGCACAATATGTTAATCGAAGATGAACGTGACCTTTATGCACCAATTCAAGAAGTAAGGGAAGCACCAACACCAGAAGTTGATATTGTAGCAGATGAAACTACAAGATTTACTCAATTTATTGCACGTTACAGACAAATCAAGGATAAAGATGCTCATATTACGCTTCGTAATGCATTGATAGATCATTTATGGGAGGAATACACTAATTCAGATAGTTAAGTGCATATTAAATTTATAATTTTTACATTGTTGTTAATGTTTAATTATTTTCTTGTATTTTATTTTCTGTTGTGTTCTTAAATGTAATATTTTGGCAATATCAATAATAAAAATATAATATTTTAGCAATCAAGTTATTTTAATTAATAAAATAATATTTTATTAGTTTAATTTTTTAAATAATAAATCATTTTGTTTAAAAAATATGTGATAAAAATAAAATTTGATATGTGGGGTTAATTATTGAAATAGTTAAAAATATAAGGAATAAAAAATAATAATATAAAAGTAGATAAAAAAGAATATACTAAGAATATTCTTTTTTGGTACAAAAAATGGTACAATGGGATGGAGATGAATTATTGTTAGATGTGACTTTTGCACCATTTTGGCACAAAATTTGCACCATTTTGGTGCGATGGGTTGGAGATGCCCTAAAATGCAGCGAAATATGGCGTCGCGTTGGAGCTCCTGAGCAGCGGCAAAACGAGTTTTTGCGGAAAAATAGTGCTGCGTTGGAGATGGTCTAAGGGGGGTTCAGGTGGTATTTTAATTGGTTGGAATTATCATACTTGGAGAAAAATGAATGAGTTCTTAGGTATTTTTGCTTTGTTACAGAACAAGAAGACTGGTTTTGTGTGGACTATTACCTGTGTATGGTCCTCATCCTAATAAAGAGAGACAGTATTTTTGGCAATAATTAAGAAACTTGAAATTTTGTATTAGTGGGGCATGGGTTATTGCTGGTGATTTCAATATGATTATTAATCCAAGTGAAAGACAGTGTAAGACTAACCACTCTAAAAATATGGAAGAATTTTCAGATATTATTAATAAGATGGAGCTAATTGATAGTCCTTTACTTGGGAGAAAATTTACATGGTCAAGTAAAAGAAGAAATCCTTCTATGACTAGACTTGATAGAGTTTTTTTTCAACTCTATTTGGGAATATGTTTATCCTTTATCTACAAAGCAAGGTTTGAGTAGTCAATTGTCGAATTATGTACCTATTGCCTATGATTTTGGTGAACATTAACATTTTCATAAGATGTTTAGATTTGGAAAAAAAGTATGGGTTTAAACTAAGGATTTTAAAAATAAAGTACCAATTTCATGGAGACATGCTCCTTATAGCTCATCTGCAGCTAAGAATATTGTTGGGAAGCTAAAATATGTCAGATACAATATCAAAAAGCAGACTCGGACATGTTTATATAGTGTCAAATGAAATAAGAAAGACCTCATTAATGATCTTACGAAATTGGACATCTTGGAAGAAGATAGAATTTTGGATGATGAGGAAATTACGCGAAGGGATGATATTACTAATTAGTTGAATGCCTTGTTATGTCAAGAGGAGACAATGTGAAAATAAAGAGTAAAGGCTTACTAGTTAAAAGAAGAAGATAATAACACGTGTTAATTCCATAGATTAGCAAATTGGAGGAAAAAAACAATCAGATTAGCTCAATTGAAGTTAATGGGGTGGAGGTTAGCTCTAAAGAAGGGATTGATAATGCTTTCTTTGAACATTATAAATATATGTTTGATCAATCAGTTTCTGATAGAATTGATCTTAATTGGGAAATGCTCTTTAGATTTAATTGGGGAGTAGAAGAGTTGGAAATATCTTTCACTTTGGAAGAAATCAAGAGTGCTGTTTTTGACATGCACAGTGATAAGTCTCCAGAACCTGATGGGTTTTCTGCTATTTTTTAGGTCTTTGGGGACTGTGTTAAGGATGATTTGAAGAAAAAAAATTTGATGAATTTTTTGAAGGGAATCTTGAAATTAAAAGACTCAACTATGCTTACATTATTCTTATACAAAAAAAAATTCAGAGGCATGTGCAGTGCAGTTAATGAATATAGACCTATCAGTCTCTTGAATGTTATATAAAAGATCATCACAAAAGTTCTGACAAATAGACTAAACGTTGAATTAAATCTCTTGATTGATCCTATGCAAACAGGTTTTGTTTAGGGTAGACATTTGTTGGAGGGGTGGTAGCTATCCAAGAGATAATTTCAGATTGTTTCAAAAATAAAAAGTTGGGAGGCATTCTTTTGAACTAGACTTTGTGAAAGCCTATGCCTTTTGGATTGGAATTATATTCTAGATGTTCTTAATGCTAAAGGTTTTGGGAAAAAGTGGATTAGTTGGATTGATATGTATATAAAGGGAGGTTTATCAGCAGCAGTTCATAATGGCAAACCAGGAAAATGGATTATGTCAAGGAGGGGGTACGCCAGGGAGATCCATTATCATCTCTGCTATTTGTTTTAGTGCCATAATGTTTTACTAAAATATTGAATTTGGCTATGGAAGCTAATTTAATAGAGAGACTTTGATCTGATACTATGAGACAGAAGATCATTTGTTTGCAGTATGCTGATGATACACTTAATTTTTTACAAAATATAAACATGATCAATTAGCAGTTTTGAAACTGGTTCTACATGGTTTTGAATTAGCCTTTGGTTTCCAAGTAAGTTTGTATAAAAGTATGCTTATAGCTTTGGAGGATAATGTGCTTCTGCAACAAGATCTTGCAACTATGATGAATTGCAAGTGTGGTAACTTTCCTATAACATATTTAGGCATCACTATGAGACCAGTAAAATTGTTAAAAGAAGATTGGTTCCATCTTTTTGATAAATTTAAAAAGAGACTAGCTCTGTGGAAAGGAAGATCTTTATCTAAGGGGAGAAGACTTGTTTTGGTAAGCTCAGTCCTCTCCTCTATGCCCATTTTCTGGATGGCTTTCTTTATTTTTCCTAATTGGGTGTGTGAGAAACTTGATAGAATGAGAGAGAGATTCTTTTGGATAGGATCTTTAGATCACAAAGTTCATCCAACTTGGTGTATTGGGGGGAAGTTTGTAAACAAAAAAAAAAGCAGGGGATTGGAAGTTGTGGACCTAAAGACTATGCATAGAGCTTTATTGGGAAAATGGTTATGAAAATGGAGAGATGGTCAATCTGTGCTTTGGAAATATATTATTCAACACAAATTCTACCGAAACAGAAACTATTTAGATTTTATAAGTCTACATAAATCAGGTTGTATCATATTTTTGGAGGTCAATGTTTGTGAATACTGCAAGCTTATTAAAATAACACTTGTGTTGTCATTGGTGATGGTAAGCATACTTTTTTTTTGTTGGATAAATAGATTGGTGCTTCCACTTTATCATCCCTTTTCCTTAATCTATTTACTTTGGCAGATAATCCTAATGCTACTATTTATTCTTTAAAAAATTAGAGAAAATAAACTTGGAATGGAATAAACTGTTTATGAGACAGTTAAGTGGTACTCTAGTAATACAACTTTTTGATATGCTAGCAGTAATTAATTCAGTTCAGTGGACTGAAGAAGGTGATAAAAGGAGATGGAGTTTGGAACCAAGTGGAAATTTTATAGTGAAATCATATTATCAGCTTCTCATTGATGGGGGACTGAGATTTGATTGTGAGAACATTTGAAATTTGTCTATTCCCCTCAAAAGTAAAAATTACTTGATAGTTGGCTTTAAGAGAAAATTTGAATACCAATGATAATTAGAGGAGTAAAAACATCCAGTTCAAGCTGTTTGTAAGCTTTTTTGATGAGGAAAATGAATCACATTTACACATTATCATACATTGCAGATTTGTTGAGTCCATTTGGAGATCATTGCAGAATAGACTGGAGGTGTCTAAAAATTTTAAGTTGGGATCTCTTAAATAGTTATGACTTCAATGGGGAATAGGGCTTAAGGCAGAATTCAAACTAAAAAGGGATGTTTTTATATATATTGTAAGATTAGGGTTAGTTTCTCTCATTGAGAGACCCCTCTTTTATATTAATGCATTCTTACAACTAGGTCCTTACAACATTGACTAATTCACTTAGTATCTAAATAACTCAACACTCCCCCTCAAGATGAGCGATAGATATCAATCATCCCCATCTTGTTACATAAGATATCATACTCTCTAGAATCTAATCCTTTTGTTAAACAATCAGCTAACTGCTCTTCTGATTTCACATAGCTCAAAGTCAGAACTCTTCTATTCAGTTGCTCCTTGATAAAGAACCGATCAATCTCCACATGTTTGGTGCGATCATGCTGAACTGGATTGTTTGCAATATTAATCGCCGATTTGTTGTCACACCAAAGTTGTAAGGAGTCTCTTCTAAACAAGCGCAGCTCAGATAATATGTTTTTGACCCACATCAACTCACACAGACTAACTGCCATAGCCCTGTACTCAGCCTCAGCTGTAGACCTGGCCACCACATCTTGCTTCTTGCTACGCCACGATACGAGATTGCCTCCAACAAATACACAGTAGCCTGTAGTGGATCTACGATCATCCATACAACCCGCCCAATCAGCATCACAATAGCCTTCAATTATAGGAGTAGATGCAACTCTGCACCCCAACATCCATGTCTCTGAGAGAAGATCCAGAGCATACTTCCGCTGAGAAAGCACTATACCCTTTCGCGACCTTGCAATTTCAATTCCGAGAAAGTACTTCAACTGCCCCAGATCTTTAACTTCAAATTCCTCTCAATTTCTTCTTCAATAGTAGGATTTCCTCAGCGTCATCTCCAGTGATTACAATATCATCAACATAAACCGCCAGGATAGTGATACGAGTTTTGGAGTGCCTGTAAAATACAGTATGATCACTATTGCACTGCTTGTACCCCATACCACAAACTGCCAACCTGAATCTATCAAACCATGCCCTCGGAGACTGTTTTAACCCATACAAAGACTTCTTCAACTTGCACACCTTCCCAGCTACTTGAGAAGTAGTAAAGCCTGGTGGAATCTCCATATATACCTCCTCTTGAAGATCTCCATGTAAAAAGGCATTCTTGACATCTAGCTGATGTAGTGGCCAATTAAAGTTGGCAGCACATGACACCAACACTCTAACAGTACTCATCTTTGCTACTGGAGCAAATGTCTCGTCATAGTCAATGCCGTATGTTTGGCTGTAGCCTTTAGCAACCAATCTGGCCTTGTATCTGTCGATCTTGCCCTCTGGAGTTTGCTTAACCGTATACACCCACTTACATCCAACAGCACGCTTCCCAGCTGGCAAAGGTACCAAGTCCCATGTGTCATTCTTCTTCAATGCCTGGAGTTCCTCATGCATGGCATTCAACCACCTAGGATCTTGCTTAGCTACCTGCGGGTTGTTAGGTACAGGCACTGAATGCAACGATGCAATGAATGACTTATATGCAGGTGGAATGGATGCATATGAAATGTAATTCGCAATATCAGTATCTCAATTACCAAACTTAACTGGAGGTTTTCCAGCATTGACTCTAGAGGTTCTGCGCGGCAAGACAGGAGTATCAGAGGTATCAGGGAAGGAATCGTTACCTATCGACTCAGGTGGAGGAGAAGAGCAAGGCACTGGAGAGGAGGGACTTGGGTCATCAACATTTGACATTTGTGGGTACTGACACAGGCACGGGAGGCGGCTCATGCTGCTGTTTCTGTCTCCTCGTGTATACTCTCAGCTCCCCCTGACTTTGACTACCAACTCCTAAGTCACCACCACTACTCGGCGATGTACCATCACTACTCGGTGACTCAAGGGGACATGGAATCATCCCGACCACAATATCATTCTCATTCTCATTCTCCCCCTCTCTACTAGCATCAGTAGAGCCATCGCCAAACAAGGAACTCAACTCCGTTTTCTCCCCATAAAAAGGTTCAAACTCCTGAAAAGTCACATCCATACTGACAAACAGCCTTCTTTCAGTGGGACACCAACACTTGTATCCTTTTTGACTTGATGAGTAGCCAACAAAGATACATTTAACTGCTTGCGGATCCAGTTTACTCACCATCAACCTGTGATCTCTCACATAACATGTGCATCCAAACACTCTTGGTGGAACAACAAAAACATTCGAGCCCAAAAGCATCTCACATGGTGTCTTCATCCCTAATACTATGGATGGCATCCTGTTGATCAAATAAGCTGCTGTCATAACAGGATCACTCCATAAAAACTTAGGCACATTCATTGTCAACATCAATGAGCGTGCCACTTCCAGTAGATGCCTGTTCTTACGCTCAGCCACCCCATTCTGAGCAGGGGTGTCTGGGCAGGTGGTTTGATGAACAATTCCCTGATTAGAGATGAAAGCTGCAAACTCCTTATTGACATACTCAGTCCCATTATCTGTTCGAAGAATCTTCACCTGCACTCCAAACTGTGTCTTCACATAAGCCGAGCAATCTTGAAAACATTTGTAAACCTCTGATTTCTGCTTCATCATGTATATCCAGGTCATACGTGAATAACAATCAATGAAAGTAACAAACCATCTAAAACCACTGATAGAGGTAGTAGGACATGGTCCCCAAACATCAGAATGGACAAGTGCAAATGGTTCACAACTTCGAAGACCAATCATTCTATAAGTAGAACGAGTATGTTTTCCAAGTTCACATGCATTACAAAATAACTCTTTTCTATTCACTTTTTTCATTAACTCCGGTTCTAATCTATTTAAACTCTCAAAAGATAAATGCCCTAACCGGCAATGTTGAAGCATCGCTTCTGCCTCTGGCCCTCCGCTAACAGCAGCAGCAATCATTGCTGTCTCCCTGTCCAAATACCAAAGACCATCACGTCTGATACCAGTCCCAATCCTCCTCCCCGTTTCCTTCTCTTGAAAGACACACAAATCTCGATCAAATAACACGGTGCAATTTAATTGATCAATGAGAGAGCTAACTGAGAGTAAGTTAACTGGAAACGAAGGAACATGCAATACTGATGACAAGGTAACAGATGAAGTGCAATGGACCGAGCCAGTACCCCTGATGGGTTGGGATGTCCCATCAGCAGTCTGAACTGTCTCAGGATGCATATGCTTACTCGGATAATATAATGCAAACTCACTAGATGTTCCTGTGACATGCCTAGATGCACCTGAGTCTATGATCCAATCAACATGAGTTTTAGTGGATGCAAGTGCCTGAACCTGTGTACCTTTGTTCGCATGAGCATAACCAATAAAGTTACCAAAGCATGTAGTGGTAGCCAGATCCTGGGTGACTTGTCCCTTGCCCTTCGAACTCTCAACCTGAAGCTTGAACATACGTAGTTCCTCCAGCTTTGTTATTTCAGCTCCAGTCATCCCAGCAGTAGTCTGAGACTCATCTGTCACAGCTAGGTGAGCAACTCCTTAGCCTACACGCCCCCTGCCTCCTCGACCTGCACGGCCACCAGTCTGATCACGTTCACCCCAGTTCTTTTCTCTGGGTGGCTTAGGGCACATCTGTCTCAGATGTCCTACCTCTCCACAGTTGAAGCACTGCCTAGTCTCCCCTTTGAATCCAGTGTTATCCGGGTTGGATACCACCAGTGTAGACTTCTCCCCTGTAAGTCCACCTATCCCAGACTGTAGCCTGATAGGGCTCTCCTCCTGTATCATGGCCGAGACTGCCTTCTTCAGTGGTGGGATCTTCGTCTGGGCTAGTAACAATGCCGTCCTCTGCTCATACGCTGGAGCCAAACCTCGAAGAAACAACATGGTCCTCTTCTGCAAAGAGGCCTCGCGCTCCTTGCACTCCGGGTCTTTGCAGCTCGCTAGGGGCGAGAAGTGGTCGTGATCGAGCCACAAGCGCTCTAGCTCTGTGGCGTACTCCTGTACAGCCCTCTCTCCCTGGACTATAGTGCTGATCTCCTTCTCGATCTGGAATACCCTCAGGTTGTTCAACTTCTTGATGATCTCCTCCATCGGATTTTTTTCAGTCTTTGTCATCGATCCAACTTGTATTCTTGTGGTGCGCAACGAAAAAATTCCGACAGCACTTCGACAGTACAACAAGATAGATAGATCAACAAGAGTTCCTGTTTCACCAAGGAAACAAGAACCAAAAGCAAGATATCTCAACAAAGTGAGATATCAGCTCTTCTCTCATCAGTTCTAGGACTGACTTGTCGAGGGAACCTAAATAAACTATTACAAGTCAAGAACCTCTCCTTTTTTTTTATAATCATCTGATACAGATTACAAATCCATTTTTCCTCCTTTTTCTTTTCTTTTCTTTTCTTTTTTTTTTCTTTCCCTTTTTTTTTGACAAACGTTAATCAATAGAAACCAATCAAATCACTAAGCCCTTTTCATCATCGTTCAAAGAACTGCACTCCCCCCTTTTTTCTTTTTTTTCTTCTTCTCTTGGATCTGATCAGCGCTCCCCCTTTTCTTCTCTTTTTTTTCCTTCTTCTTCTCTTGGATCTGATCAGCAACACTCCATGCAGATCAAAGAACCAAGCTCCGAACCGTGATTCCTCCAGCTCCCGCCATCAGACTCCAAGCTCCGAACCGTGATTCCTCCAGCTCCCGCCATCGGACTCTCCCCCGTAGCCGCGATCACATCACCGACTTGCTGCTCCTCCATCGACTCCGGCCTCCTCTGCATCCGACTGTCTCCTCCTTCCTTACAGTCGTCGTGGTCGCAGCCTCTTGCCCTACCGTCGTCGTGGTCGCACCATACCCGCCGCCGGTCACGTCACCGACGCCTTGCTCCTCCGTCGACGCTTCCTTACAAGAGAACTCCACAGCAGGCCTCCTACTCGTTGATGATCTTCGGAGGCCCTCTGGTGAAGATGAAGCCCGATGATGAAGACCAAAGCCCTCAGATTTGTTCGGGTTGGATTTCGTCGGCTTGAAGAGGGAGGCGGCTAGTTAGGGCTCTGATACCATATTGTAAGATTAGGGTTAGTTTCTCTCATTGAGAGACCCATCTTTTATATTAATGCATTCTTACAACTAGGTCCTTACAACATTGACTAATTCACTTAGTATCTAAATAACTCAACAATATATGCCTTTATTTGGTGTATTTGGCATAAAAGTAACGATAGACATTTTTCGGACAGGAAAAAGAGCTCTCTTGAGATTCTTAATAAAATTAATCATTTTGCTATATTTTGGTTAGGTTAATCTAAGATGACTTCAAGAGCTTTGAGGGTGCAAGAACGCCGAAAAAAGAAGCAAGAAGTTCTGCAAAACTCCAGGATCACTAATGGAGTTGTTGAAGAAAATGTTGTTGTAAGAATGACTTCAAATCTTTTGGTTTTGGGATAAAGTAATGCTGGACATGAGAAACATATTTTTTGATTATATAAAACTTGTATGGGCATGTTGTTTCAGCCTGTTTGTTAGGTTGACTAGCTTTGGGTGGTGGAAGTATATATGTACTACGTAAATATGCTTTGTACTTTGTGAGTCATACTTTTGAGATTGGGAATATGACTTTTAGGGGGTGTTTGTTTCACTCTTTTTATGGAAAAGGAATAGGATTTGGGTCTGACAATGATAAAATTGTAAATAAAATATTTTTTATGAATCCTAATCTTGAGTTTGGTTCAAAAAAAAATTATAGAGTTCAAAATCCATATAGTTGCAACAGTAGGGGTTTTTTATGGAAACCCAAATCCTCCTCAATTGCTCAGTTTTGTGTCAAAAAACTGACAACCCGTACTTTCTCCATTTTCTCTTTTCTTTTTCGGAATCCGCCTCTTCACTACGAACCCTAGATCTGGATTAGCCACTCCTGCTATTCATCTCCCGCCGCTTCTCAATCTTCTACGCGCCTCCTCTCAGGATGTTCTTCGATTTCCTTTTCGAAGATGAGGCTCATCCATTGTGCAATGATGATCCCTTTTCGAACTTTATCTAGGGTTCGTTAGGTTTGTTATCTTCGGCTTCTCCCGTGAATCTTCTCTCGGCTCATCTCCATCCACGCTATTTGTCGGTTGCTTTGATTTCTGTCGGTAGGGTTCGGTGGGTTTGTTCCATTCAATGGGTGTGTTGGCTTCGGTGGAGTTGTTGCATCTATTTCTGAATTATCCCCACCACAACTACAGGTAAAAAACCTTTCGCCCTTCTCTTATGATCATTGCATTGATCATTTGATCTGAAGAAATGAACATGGGTAGTAGACTGCACTGGTTTTGATAATTAATTACATGTCTAATCTCTTGTGAATCAAGGAATTTGTTACGTAGTTGAGTAATGATTTTCGGTTCTCTAGATTATTTGTTTAATACGTCCTTCAAATGATTAAACCCATGAACTGAATCAAGGGTTTTGTTTCATTGTTGCCTCCAGATTTTGAGCTTTTGTCGCTCCTTTGCTTTGACTATGTTGCTGTCAGGTGGAGCATACGTTGTTCCTTTGCTTTAGGTTTATTGTTGTCGGTTTTGAAGCTCATACATGATCTTTTGTTGTCTCAGATTGTGTTGTTTTGTTGCTATCTGTTTGAGCCTGTGCAGCTCATTTGCTTTGGGTTTGTTGCCTCTAGATTTTGAGCTTTTGTCGCTCCTTTACTTTGGCTGTGTTGCTGTCAGGTGGAGCATACGTTGCTCACTTGCTTTGGGTTTATTGCTATCGGTTTTGAAGCTCATACGTGAGCTTTTATTGCCTCGGATTGTGTTGTTTTGTTGTTGTCTATTTGAGCTTGTGCAGCTCCTTTGCTTTGGGTTTGTTGCCTCCAGATTTTGAGCTTTTGTCTCTCCTTTGCTTTGGCTATGTTGCTGCAGGTGGAGCATACGTTGCTCATTGACTTTGGGTTTATTGTTGTTGGTTTTGAAGCTCATACATGAGCTTGTGTTGCCTCGGATTGTGCAGTTTTTTTGCTGTCTGCTTGCGCTTGTGCAGCTCATTTGCTTTGGTTTTGTTGCCTTTAGGTTTTGAGCTTTTGTCGCTCCTTTGCTTTGGCTATGTTGCTGTCGGTTTTGAAGCTCATTCATGAGCTTGTGTTGCCTCTGTCGGTGGGTATTGTTGCTATCATTCAGGAGCCTGTGATGCACATTTGGTTTGGCTATGTTGCTGTCGGTTTTGACCTTCGTATTCATGAGCTTGTTTAGCTCCTTTGCACTGGCTATGTTCCTTTGGCTATGTATTTTTGGCTGTCGATTATGTTGTTGTTGGTTTTGTTGCTATCGGTTGATAAATTGCTGGAGCACGTGGTGCTCCATAGTTGATATTTGACAATGATGAGTAGCATTTACTGAGAATGCATTCTAACGTACAGTGTTTATTATATTAAGATGAGGCAAAATATGATGAGATTGCAGCCTACATTGAATTGACAATGTCTAGGTGAGGCAATCCATCATTAGAATGCAATCTATAATAAACTTGTAAGTTATAGGTGGGGCATTCAATTTTGACAGTTTGACCTATTCCTGAGCCGTACAATATCAACTAGAATTGGTACTCAATTCCAATAACAGTTTTCATTACAATATCAATAGTTTTTGCAAGTACAAATACATGACATGCGGTTTATTATAATTAAAATAATACAAAATATCGCTAGTAAAACAGCACAAATTTTCCAAGCTAATAGTTGATTTTCGACAAGTCTCAATTCTTTCTTCATCCTCTTTGATTTCAGCTAATAGTTGATTTTCGACAAGTCTCAATTCTTTCTTCATCCTCTTTGATTTCAAAAAATACTTATCTTCGTACCTATTTTCTTTGACGATTTCTCAATTCTTTCTTCATCCTCTTTGATTTCAAAAAATACTTATCTTCGTACCTATTTTCTTTGACGATTTGGTTCCCTTGGTTGCTTATTTCTCCTCTTTCATCAGTCCATTCGAAAAAATTACATTCTTTATTTGGGTATTTCACACACCCCAATAACACCTCCCTTTATTTTTACCATTCTTGCACACTTTCATGGGTGTTCGGAGATTGCAGTCGCACCAAACTTTAAAATTTTTGGGCCATTCTTCCGATATCATGTTGATGTCGGGAGGCAAATTGTAAACTATGACAATTTATAAAAGTGGTAAGAATAAAAGATGCATTGCCATTATAAGCCCTCAAGTCAAATTTATAGCCTTCAAGTTTGTGGAAGTAGCCGTTGAAATTAGCCGTTGAAACTAGCCGTTGCTACAGTGTTTCGTTTTTGAATATTTTCAAACATGTAAGAATAATTATGGTATACTAGCCGTTGGAACTCACCATTTATCCCAAAATTTTCTCATTCCAAACAAAACTAAAGATTAGGAATTGGACGGTTTCTATAAAGTTGGATTCTATCTTTTCATGATATGAAACAAACATAGAAAGAAAAAAAAAGATTCCACGAATCTATAAACTTGTCTTAAAATTTTTAATAGAATAGGTAGGAATCCATAAAAAAAACTAGATTCCTAATCCTATTCTTGCCCACTAGTGAACCAAACACCCCCTTAGGCTAGTTACAATGGGGTAGTTGAATGATGAATTAAATAGTTGAATGGGTGTAATGGGGGTGTTGAATGGGGTGTTGAAAATGAGGTGGATTAATTAGAGTTGAAAAAATTCAACATGTTGAAAGAGGAGGGAGTGGGACCCGCGCTGGACACGTGGCGGGCTCTGGAAGAGAGAGAAGATGAATTATTAGGTGGTGGGGTAGGGTGTTGAATTTTATTAAACAAAACCATTGTAGAGTGTAAAAGTTGAGTGGGTGTTGAATTATTAGGTGGAAGAGAGGGAAGATGATGTGGAGTGTTAAAAAGTAAAAAGTAGGGTGTTGAAAAACAAAACCATTGTTGATAGTCTTATTGTAACAACCTTTGTGGAAATAGTACTCAAACTTGTCTTAAAATTTTTAATAGAATAGGTAGGAATCCATAAAAAAAACTAGATTCCTAATTCTATTCTTGCCCACTAGTGAACCAAACACCCCCTTATTGTAACAACCTTTGTGGAAATAGTACTCAAGCTAGGGTGTTGATGCTATCTCATCTATTTTCTCAAAAAAAGTTATGCAATGCGTGACAATAGTCTCATATTCAGCTGTGTTAAATGGGGAACCTACTTGCACTTTTTTCCCTTCGAGAGGGCTTTGCCAAGGAGACCCTCTCTCTCTCTCTGTATTTATTTCTTCCTCTCTCTCTGTACTTATTTCTTCTTTGTGCTGAAGGCATATCAGGTTTATTGAAGAAGGCAGAGGTAACAAGAATCATCACTGGGGCGTCAGCTAATAGAGGAGGTCCCAGCGTATCTCATCTCTTTTTTGTAGATAACAGTATTCTTTTCTTCAAAGCAAGGAAGAATGAGGGTGATAATGCTTCAGGTTAGGTGATTAACTTTGAGAAATCTGCTATCTTCTATAGCTTGAATGCTCACAAGGTTGATAAAGACATGGTTAGGGGAGTTCTTGGAGCAGGAGCAGTGGCTCAACATGAAAGATATCTCAGGTTACCAACCATGGTTGGTAGATATAAGAATAGCTCATTTAGTACTATCAAAGAAAGGGTCTGGAAGAGGATTCAAGGTTGGCGGGAAAAGCTATTATCAAAGGCTAAAAAAAAAGTTATTGTGAAATCCATGGCTCAAGCAATTCCTATATATGCGATGAGTGTATTCAGATTACTGAGTGGTCCCTGTGATGATATTACCAAGTTGGCGAACAAATTTTGCTAGGGTCAAAGCGACGACAGAAACTTGATTCACTAGTTTGAATGGCAACAAATGTGCATACCGAAGAGAGGAGGAGGTCTACGTTTCTGAGACCTCGAGAGCTTTAATCTAGCTTTATCGACAAAAAGAGGATGGTGAATTCTGAAGGAACCCCATAATATATGCCACAATGATCCTTAGATCAAAATACTTTCCTGATTGTGACTTTTTCAATGTGAAGCTTGGAAACAACCCCTCTTTGACTTGGCAAACTATATTGGATGGCCATGGTACCCTTATAAAAGGAATTCGGTGGGGAATAAGGAACGGGATGCAAGTAAAAGCATGGGGGCGATCCCTAGATCCTAAGGCCAAGCACATTCCAATTAATAACTCCCAAGACATGAAGAGCACTGAAAATTTGTCAGTAGAGGAACTGCTATTATTAGGACTTCATGAATGGGATTCACAGGAGGTAAATGAATTATTTCTCTCGCAAGATGCAGAAATGGTTAATTTTATCTATCCCATTATTAGCTAGAACTAGTATTCTTGACAAATTAACATGGCACTACACTTCTAATGGCGAATTCTCACTTAAGACTGCATAGTATCAAGAATTCATTAGTAAATGTTCTTCACAAAACATCCTGCCCGGCAGAAATGCATCTTCTAGTCACACAGAAACTCAAAGCCCATGGCCTCTAATTTGGAAATCAAATATATCAAATAATTAAGGTGAAGGTTCTTGCATGATGGGTATGCCTGCAATATTTTATTTACAAACGAAAACTTTGAATCGAAGAGGTTTGATGATAGACAGCGGTGAGGAGGAGAAATCACAAATACATGTATTCAAATCATGTGCTCAAAGAGTATCAAATGGCGGTTCACTGAGGTAGCAGAGCATTTGGATCATTGTTTTAAATATCCCCGACATGGCCCGATATATCCGTCGATATATCCTTTTACGGGGCTTGCCGCAACCGATATGGTCTTTAAATATCCTTTACCGCTTTTTGGTTATTTTGAGTGATAAATCTCCGATATGGCCGATATATTAGCCGATATGTGGACCAATATATCTTTTTATATAGCTTGTTGCAAAATAATATACTGTGTTTGGAATTTTTGGGTGAGATATCAAGATTTCTCCATTATATCAAATGATATTTTTTCCTTAAAAAGCAGATCGAATGTTGCAACATTGCTTTGCACTTTTGTTTGTTTTAGAAGGTTGATTAGTGATCCTAAATATATATTATTCATATTTTGTCTGCTTAAATTTTCATTACGTATGTTGAGATTACATTTTAATGCATTATACTATGTATGCAAACATTCATTATGGCATTCCGATATTTACCACATATCCCCGATATTTTCCTGATTCCTCAATCTGATATGAATTTTGGCCATCCGATATTTTCCCGATATCCGATATTTAAAACCTTGATTTGGATACACATGGGTTTCAATTATGTCAGTGGCATAATAGGAACCAAGCCAAATTGGGTAAAAAGAGCAATTGCCAACGAGAAGCTTATTATGCCTTGAATCTATTAATTAATTTGTGTAGATATTGGCTTGAATTTAGACATCTGACAGGGGCCCATTTGAATTTGAAAAGAGAACACAACAAGACATTGGGGAGATAGAGATCTCTGTCACCTCACTTCTTTCTTAAGTTTTTTCAACATTGGTGGCTTATCTGGATTTGAGCCACAGAAGCAACAAGCCGCTTGAAATTAGTGTCGCCATCGCCATCACTTCGTGTAGAGAGAAGTCAATTTGAGGTGGGCCCTATTGAATTCTAAAGATCTCTCGTTCTCTCTAAAACTCAAAGAATGTTTTTCAACTAGAAGAGGGAGTGAGCTACATAATCAAGCAGAGCAATCACTCTCAGGAGTTTTGTACTTGTGTGAAAACTCAGAGAAATAAAATTTAGCCCCCTCTTGCCGTGGACGTAGATCAATTTGATCGAACCACGTGAATATTGTGTTTGTGATAGTCTCTCTATATTTCTGGCTTTGTGTTTAATTATCTCAACAATTTGCTTAATTTAGTGAATTTCAAGCTGCCCAAGGGCATCGGAGAAACTTTTTGGATGCATCGGGGACCGAAGAGAGTCAATATGAGGGTCACGCTATTCACTTAGATGGTTCTTGGTTGAAGCATACTGAGAGACCTAGCGTAGGGATGATAATCTAATTTGTTGATTCAAACACAGCTATGTCGCAGTAACAGCAATCCTCATATATAAACTGCATTCAGTGAGCTGACGCCGCTAACGCATTAGCTATTCAGAAGGGCTTGTTCTTCGCATTACAACTGGGTATCGAAAAAGTCACATTCAACAATGGTGGATCGAGTCGTCTTTGGCAAGTTATGGAAACATCATCGAAGGAGGAGTTAAAGCTTATGAAAGTAGTTTTGTGTCTATTTCTTCGCACTTTGCTAGACGCAATGCAAAAAAGAATAGCTCATCGGTTAGCTACCCTTGCCTTAAATCTTTCCGGTTGTACTTATTGGGTGGGAGAAATTGCTGATGAGCTTTTTTCTTTTTCTTTTTTTTTTTTACCTCATTGAAACCTTTAATAAAATTAGCTCTAGTTTCCAAAAAAGAAAGTTGTCAAAAACTCTACAAAAGATAAATAAAATAATAGACGGTTACAATTCAAACATCCTTACTAACATAAACTCCAAAATTAATTGAATACATAAATACAAGAGAATGGAAGAGAGTATTTGTAGATATATATTCTAAGGATAATCGTAGGAAAGATTATAAAAGTACGAAAGAAGTTGACAAAATACAATTATGGTGGAGGTAATCATAGTCATTCTAGATTATCATGACATATTTGACTTTTATTTCAACTACCATTCTAAATATTACTTTATAACAAGGGATTCACAGTTGCTAAACTCACAGAAGAAATTTCAACTAACGGTAAACTAGATGCCACGATGAAAATAATTGAGGTGATCTATTGAAATTAAACTTGATTTTGGATCAAGCTTAATTTTGGGTTTATGATGGAATTATTCTAAGTTTGACCAAACCCAAAATTAGGTCCAAATTCTAGAGGTTTTCTAGAAACACTCTAGAAGGTTGATCACCTCCTTAAAGTGTTCTAGAGAAATCTTTAAGCTAAATATCTAGATAATAGTATAGAAACATCTAGATAATTTGTGATAAAAATATATAGATATTATGTAGAAATTTTTAGAGATTAGAAAAATATCTAGGAACTATGGAGGTGGTATTTTAGTTTAGAGTTGAGAGCTTTTGTGAGACTTTGTTTATTTGACTCATTGTATTTGAGATCTAGTTTATACTCAGAGATATTTCTATTTTATTTCAGTTGGGCTCATTATTAATATTTCTTATGCTTCTTCTGTGTATATCCAGTGTTGCCTCTTACTATTTTTGCATGTCTGTATCTTCATTATTAATATGAGATTAATTATGATATATGGATATTTAGTATGATAAATATCATTTAATGGTATATGAGTATAATATCATGTGTTTTGAGTATGAACGAGTTCATACATGAGAGAGAAAAGAGTCGAAACATGCACAATGGCCAAACTCATGAAAAACTGGAAATGCCCAGTCCGGTCGACCGCCACGGTCGACCGCGAAACCTGCAGAGAATTTTTCTCCTGTTTTGAGTTGGTTTCGGATTTCTAAACCCATATTCATTTTCCCTGATATATATATATGAGTTTTTCACGTTTTTCTTAGTTTTCTAAGACCCCTAACAGCCACCAACCCCCCCCCCCCCCCCCAAACCCTAGTTTAATTTCTTGGAGAAGATTGGAGGCTTTCGAGCGGGATTTTTTCTTGGTTTTTGGCTTTTGGAGTGGAGATCTCTTTCAACCTTGCTTCTAAAACATTTTTTGACAATCTCAGGCGAGTATCATCTCTGCTAATCCCCCTCCCAGCTTTCAAAACATTTCTAAAGAGATTTAAACATGTTTTGTAGAGCCTAAATGACTAGATTATGAATAAAAGACAACTCGTTCGTATTATATGTATAAAGATTAAGTCTTTTCATGCTAAAAAAGTTAAGAACGAATTTTATAGATGTATTTAAGATCTGAAGATGATTTTAAAATGTGGTTAATCTAAAGAAAGAAGTTTGATTCATCGTTTTGAGCTTAATTTTATGCATGTTTTAGGGTTTTAAATATAAATATAATGCATAAAATCATGGTTATATATGTTGATTTTGTTTTCAGATATTTCTATCTGCTGTAACATGTTTGTATGCAAGATTCATGAAGTTTTTACTATGTTTGAATCACAAAAACACGACGTGAACACGACACACATAAAAATCTGGAAAAAACTAGATTTTGGGCTCACAATCGACCGCACGGGCGACCGCCACGGTCGACCGCCAGTCTGATGTTGGTCTGTGTATGGTTTTGGTTTGATTTCGGGTTGTCGAACGTTTCTCTTGACCTTGTGATGATTAACTATAATGTTAAAACTTGTTAAACACCTGGGATGATGGTGAACTTCAGATGTGGACTCACACACCGAGATATGTGCACTTAGGCTTGGTTTGTGTTAAATTAACACACTTTTGTCACAAGTTAAAATTTATAAATACACATGACTAGTATTTGATCTTTCACGTATCCGGAAATAGGAAGATAAAACATATTATCACAGAACGATTGAGTAAGAGTATTATAATAGTATCGTTATTATATGTATCCGGAATAGGAAGATAATAAATCCTATTGCCGCAGAGCGATTGAGTAAGAGCATTATAAGATTATCGCTATAGCACAAGATGATGCACACATAGATATTTGATCAGTTGTAAGTTTTACTTCCATGATAGATTACCCACGAGTAGAGTATTTCCTTTGAGATTTTGGCACACCCGTTATGGACGGTAGTTATATTCGTTTTGGTTTGGTTGACATCCTATTATATTAGAGCAGGCTACTCGAATGTAATTCGAGATGATGTATTTATTCTTTATGTTGGAGATTTGAGTATGTTTCCTTGACTATTTGTTTTTCATAGAGAGCTATATGAATGATTTGATATATGTAAGTACTGACTCTATTTTCTTATATTTTTTTCTACCCCTTCCCCTGGGGAGAGGTAGTGATGATCTCGCTAGCGCTTTGACGCTCGTTGTTTCCTCTCTCTTTCAGGCAGCGAGTCTGGCGTACGGAGAGTCGTAGGTTGATGGAACTTTTTAGTTGTCTAATTAGCTACTTATTATACTTTATAGTTGTTGTAGTACTCCACATGTAGTTAGTTATTTTCTGACTCTAGATTGGTATTTTAGTTTAGAGTTGAGATCTTTTGTGAGACTTTGTTTATTTGACTCATTGTATTTGAGATCTAGTTTATACTCAGAGATATTTCTCTTTTATTTCAGTTGGGCTCATTATTAATATTTCTTATGCTTCTTCTGTGTATATCCAGTGTTGCCTCTTACTATTTTTGCATGTCTGTATCTTCATTATTAATATGAGATTAATTATGATATATGGATATTTAGTATGATAAATATCATTTAATGGTATATGAGTATAATATCATGTGTTTTGAGTATGAACGAGTTCATACATGAGAGAGAAAAGAGTCGAAACATGCACAATGGCCAAACTCATGAAAAACTGGAAATGCCCAGTCCGGTCGACCGTCACGGTCGACTAACAGCCACCAAAACCCCCAAACCCTAGTTTAATTTCTTGGAGAAGATTGGAGGCTTTCGAGCGGGATTTTTTCTTGGTTTTTGGCTTTTGGAGTGGAGATCTCTTTCAACCTTGCTTCTAAAACATTTTTTGACAATCTCTGGCGAGTATCATCTCTGCTAATCCCCCTCCCAGCTTTCAAAACATTTTTAAAGAGATTTAAACATGTTTTGTAGAGCCTAAATGACTAGATTATGAATAAAAGACAACTCGTTCGTATTATATGTATAAAGATTAAGTCTTTTCATGCTAAAAAAGTTAAGAACGAATTTTATAGATGTATTTAAGATCTGAAGATGATTTTAAAATGTGGTTAATCTAAAGAAAGAAGTTTGATTCATCGTTTTGAGCTTTTATGCATGTTTTAGGGTTTTGAATATAAATATAATGCATAAAATCATGGTTATATATGTTGATTTTGTTTCCAGATATTTCTATATGTTGTAACATGTTTGTATGCAAAATTCATGAAGTTTTTACCATGTTTGAATCACAAAAACATGACATGAACACGACACACACAAGAATCTGGAAAAAAACTGGATTTTGGGCTTACGGTCGGCCGCCACGGTCGACCGCGTGCAAGGCAGAGACTGGGTAGTCACTGGAGCCCGTCGCGGTCGACCGCCACGGTGGATCGCCAGTCTGATGTTGGCCTGTGTATGGTTTTGGTTTGATTTCGGTTTTTCGAGCATTTCTCTCGACCTTGTGATGATTAACTATAATGTTAAAACTTGTTAAACACCTGGGATGATGGTGAACTTCAGATGTGGACTCACACACCGAGATATGTGCACTTAGGCTTGGTTTGTGTTAAATTAACACACTTTTGTCACAAGTTAAAATTTATAAATACACATGACTAGTATTTGATCTTTCACGTATCCGGAAATAGGAAGATAAAACCTATTATCACAGAACGATTGAGTAAGAGTATTATAATAGTATCGTTATTATATGTATCCGGAATAGGAAGATAATAAATCCTATTGCCGCAGAGCGATTGAGTAAGAGCATTATAAGATTATCGCTATAGCACAAGATGATGCACACATAGATATTTGATCAGTTGTAAGTTTTACTTCCATGATAGATTACCCACGAGTAGAGTATTTCCTTTGAGATTTTGGCACACCCGTTATGGACGGTAGTTATATTTGTTTTGGTTTGGTTGACATCCTATTATATTAGAGCAGGCTACTCGAATGTAATTCGAGATGATGTATTTATTCTTTATGTTGGAGATTTGAGTATGTTTCCTTGACTGTTTGTTTTTCATAGAGAGCTATATGAATGATTTGATATATGTAAGTACTGACTCTATTTTCTTATATTTTTTTCTACCCCTTCCCCTGGGGAGAGGTAGTGATGATCTCGCTAGCGCTTTGACGCTCGTTGTTTCCTCTCTCTTTCAGGCAGCGAGTCTGGCGTACGGAGAGTCGTAGGTTGATGGAACTTTTTAGTTGTCCAATTAGCTACTTATTATACTTTATAGTTGTTGTAGTACTCCACATGTAGTTGGTTATTTTCTGACTCTAGATTGGTATTTTAGTTTAGAGTTGAGAGCTTTTGTGAGACTTTGTTTATTTGACTCATTGTATTTGAGATCTAGTTTATACTCAGAGATATCTCTATTTTATTTCAGTTGGGCTCATTATTAATATTTCTTATGCTTCTTCTGTGTATATCCAGTGTTTCCTCTTACTATTTTTGCATGTCTGTACCTTCACCTATTTATTGTTTTTACTAGAGAGATAGTGATTGTGATGGTGAAACATATCGTAGCATGGTGGTTGGTGCTTAGCAGGTTTGACAATCAAGGTTTTATCTGGGACTGCAGCCTTGTGTGAACCCTGTGGCGTCACAGTTGGTATTAGAGCTCTAGTTCAAATATCCTTAGGATCATCCCCGTATCATATTGTGGAGTTAGGATAAAGTTTACTAGGGATCATGTATACAGTCCGCTAGGAATCCTTAGTATGAGTGAGGACGTACTGTATTTGTACGCGGAAAATCTAAATTTTTTTATGATCTATTTGCTTTGAATAATAAAGCATGATATGAGATATATGTGATATGATTTACTTATTGGTATATGTTATATCATTCATGCTTGAGATCCTATGTACTGCATTATTTTTGGAATTATAGATGTCAGGAAGAGGTCGTGGACGCCGAGTTACCCGTGCTCAGGGAGTTGAGCAGGATGATAGGGAGCCCGAGACACAGTAGGCTCCGCAGTACTTAGTGGATCTCATAGCGCCCTTGGCAACTCGTTTGGTGGCTATTGATGAGCAATTAGCAGATCAGGTACGACAGGGAACTCCCATTCAAGAGGAGATGCCAGAGTAGACACCAGTAGTTGCACCACCACCTCTAGTTGATGATGGAGTGGCTGAGCAGGAGGCTTGGCTTCGTTTTGTAGACAGATACCAGAAGTTAAAGGCTCCAGAGTTTCATGGTTCGATGGACTCCATTGCGGCACACAAATGGAAGGAGGATGTAAGTAACATTCTGGATATGCTTAATGTTAATATTATGCATAAGCAAAGGTTAGCAGCTTTCAGTCTCAAGGGCGATGTTGGAGGATGGTATCGACTTCGTTTCACCCCAGAGCAGAGGATGATTGTTTCGTGGGAGACCTTTATATATCTTTTTGATGAGCAGTATGTTTCGGCTGCAGCGAAAACCAGAAAAGAGTTAGAGCTGGCTCGATTAGAGCAGGGGGATATGTCTGTCATGGACTTTGAGAGTAAGTTCATGTTATTGCTTAGGTTCACCGGTATGTGGCACAGAGGAGCGTCAGGCTCAGATGTTCCTAATGGGACTTCGTCCAGGGTTACGTCGGTACATAATATCTCGGAGGTTTCGTTCAGTGCGGACACTAGTAGAAATTTGAATTTACTAGACGAAATATTCTAGACGAAAAAATTTTAGTCTAGAATATTACATCCTAGACTGAAATTTTTTCGTCTAGAATATTCCGTCTAGGATATACTATTCTAGACGGAAATTTTCATCTAGAATAGTATTGTAAACGGATTTATTTATTTAAAATTTTTTAATTAACTAAGTATCCTAGATGGAAATTTCCGTCTAGTTTGTATCCCAGACGGAAATTTCCGTCTAGGATACTCAGATCAGTTTTTATTTAAAAAATCACCGCCTATAATTGTCGCCTCAATCCCTAAATTCCCAAATCCTCCGCGCCCTCCCATTCTTCTCCTCTGTTTGAAGGCCAGAACCGCCGCCCTCCCGTTGTCCCCCTCGATCCCGCGCCCTCCCGTCAACCCCCTTGATCCCGCGCCCTCCCGTCATTCTCCTCGACATCTTCATCTCATCGTCCTCCTCGACGTTTCGTCCTCGCCTCCCCCTCAGCACATCGACGTCCTCCTCCGACATTATCGTCCCGTCATCGCCTCCCCCTAAGCCCCTCAGCTCCTCGTCGTCCCGTCGTCCTCCTTGACGTTTCGTCGTCATCCTCCTTCGACATCACCGTCCCGTCATCCTTTAGCCTCCCCGTGGGAGGAGTCCGCCCTACTGCCGGACAACAGTAACTTCTCCTCACCTCCTCCTGGTCTCAAGAGGCATAGGGAGGGCTGATTTGGGGATTTTGTATGTGCTGATTTGTATCTGGTTAGATCAGATTGTGAATCTCAACCTGGAATAAATGCTCTTGATGTAGTTTTTGGAGATGCATGTAGTTGTCTAAAAAGAATTTTTGTTTCAATTCTTGCAGGTTCAAGTCAGATAATTGCTCAATATTATCAGTTCATACGCCTGGGATTCGAGGTAGCTAGTTTTGAACCCTTCCTATCTATTGCATATCACTGATAACACTATCTGATTGGTAAATTTAATCTGCTACTTGGATTTCTGTTACATTTGAATTGAGCTTGAAATGAGTAATGATAGATTCAATTGTTGCAAGATATCTAGAGAAGTTAGGTGACGCATACAGTTGTTCGAGGCACGATGTTTTACTTTTTGTCCATCTTTGCCTATGGTGTAAATCCAATTTCATTGATCTGTTGAGAAAATTTACCCATCTCTGACTTTAAGACCCCGTTCTCTGTAGCGGTCCACTCTCATTATTGGTTATACCTCCATTGATCACGACCTTAAAACTATCAAAATTTGGATTAATAAACTTAAATTTGCTTTTGTGGTTGCTGGGATTGATTGATGCATCAATAATCTTAGAGGTTATGTTGCACAAAATAGCAGGCTAAGACTTTCTTGTCATGTTTAATGTTGTATTAATTATATAGTGGTTCCACCTAAAATCTTCGTTGTAATGCATTTCTCTTATGATTATGCTGCATTTTCTGTTTTTGCTTTCCCTTTCAATTTGTTCCAGAGATTTTAACATGCAAAAAACAGTAAATTAATGAATATGAGGATTCATTCAAAGCTTCCGCATAACTGTAGAGATATTATTTTTGTGGTTTTATGATGAATAGGCTGTGTATTTGAACAAGCATCGACAACTTACCTTATTCTGGCATCACCATTTCTTTTGATTTGATGCCCAGCAAATTTATTATTATAATTTTCTACAGAAGTATATAATTATTTCCAAAGTTTTAAGAATTGTTCTTTTATAACTTGTCTCCTGCTCGATGCATTCCTTAGCATGTGTTACAAGCACAGACATGTTATCCTTGAATCATCTTGGGTAAAAAGAAGTAATCATGGTATGCACCTTTGTGAAACTGGACTGAAAATTTATTTTGACCATTTAATTTGTACTCAGTCAACTAATATCACTGTTATCAGAATTTTATTCTCTTCTATGATTTACTATGTTACCTTTGATGGAAAATAAGGTAAGTTCTAAATGTTTGTTTCAAAATAACTGGATTTTTAAAGTTATGAAAAAATCAAGTGTAGATGCACTCCCTCTCCTCAAGTAGTTTAAGCATGTTGATCAGGACCCAGCGGGTGACTTCATCATCATGGCCATTGATTATTTGATCAAATGGGTTTTGAGTTATCTTTTCTTTCTGTGATCTTGATGGGAACCGTTCTTTGAGTTTACTCTCATGTACAATAGTGTTAACCGTTCTTTTCCTCTCTGTAATTCCAAGATGCTACTGATGTTATACAAATACAGACACAGTCGCATATTTTTAGGGGAAAGTAACTGTTTTCACTGTCATGTTCATTTCTTTCTAATTGTATAGCTTGTGGTTACATACTTACTCATCTGCAATACTTTACTGCAAAACTTTACTATGATTTACTTAATCAAGACTTGTTAATGTTTTGTCAGGTTGGTGCAGACGAAAATTTACTGGTCAAGGATCACACTCACACCTTTGTAAATTGAGGAGAAGAAATTGGTGGTATGTAGTTTTTCATTTGCCATGTTAGTCGTGTTATTGTTTAGGACATTATTCTTGATGAAAATTTCAAAATATTACATCCTTGTGTTTGTGCATGTTATTTGTTTATTAACTCATGTTACTATTTAGGACATATTCTTGTTGAGTTAAATCCAAAATCTTTCTTGATATCAGTGGTAGTACACACTTTCTTTATGAGAAAACAAATATTCAACTGGCATTTAAGATAATTGGATTCAAATTGTAAATGAGAATGTCCATTGTAAATGTGAATCCACACCTAGTTGTTATTTTGTAAGATCTCAGCTAACATATTGATCAAAAATTTATTTTTCCAGGATAATGTGTTCATCATATCAAATCCAAACTCAAAATATCATGTACTAAAGTTGGATCATATGTATATCTTTTGGACGTGCTGTTACCACTAAGGTATTTGATTGTTTGAAACTTTGAATGATGTATATATATCGTTCTATGTATAGGGAAGGAGTTGAAGGAGTTGAAGAAGCTTCTGCAGTGTCATAGCCATTGTAAATAATTTATGTAAAAGTTTGTAAACAATTTATGTATCTCTCTACTATTTTGGTGAATGTATTATTTGAATATAATAAGATTTGATATTGGAATATAATTAGATTGTGTTGGATATGAATATAATTTTTTGTTGTTCAATATTATGTACATGCACTCAAAGTATATTTTGTAAACAAAAAAAACACTGTAGCACAGCATCCTAAACGGAAATTCCGTCTAGGATGCTCAAATTCCGTCTAGGATACCTTTTTTAAAAAAAAATAAAAATAAAAAACATTAATTTCCGTCTAGAATGAGTATTTTAGACGGAAATTTCGTCTCGAATACTTATTCTAGACGGAAATTTTTTCTGTCTAGGATGCAGCATTCTAGACGGAAATTCCGTCTAGAATAATCCGTCTAGGATGTATTCTAGACGGTTTTGAATTCCGTCTAGAATATTCCGTCTAGGATGTATTTTAGACGGAATTTCCGTCTAGAATACTACATCCTAGACGAAAACATACTAGACACGTATTCTAGACGGAATTCCGTCTAGGATACGCATCCTAGACGGAATTCTGGGTATCCTAGATGAAATTTTCCGTCTAGGATGCCTCATTATTTAGTAGTGGGAAGGTGGCAGATGCTGCCATGGCTCAGGAGACAGATACAGCCATATTCATTAAGGGCAAGGATAATGGTAAGTCAGGACAGTCTGAGGACAAAGGAAATGGAAAGAGACCATTTGGAGGCTCAAGAGGACCCCGTCAGCAGGGTAAGAGTCCGCATCAGCAAGGTCCCCATAAGAAAGGCCATCAGCAAGACTAGAGAGCGCAGCAGCAATGCCGATTTCAGGGGGCTTGTTACAATTGTAATAAGATTGGACACATAGCAGCAGAGTGCCGGAGTGCACCCACAGCAGACCAGCAGAGTAGGACTCAGCAACATCAGCAGAACCACACTCAGGGACGTGGTCAGGGCCAGTAGCTGAGGATTAAGACACCTCCAGCAGTCCCGAGGATTGAGGGACAGCTTCGAGCGGTCCAGGAGACCCAACAAAGACATATGGCATCATTCACTCCAAGTGATGCAGAACAGCAGACAGGTAGAGTGTATGCAGTTGTTCCTCACGATTATGGCCCGAGCGGAGCTGTGGTGGAAGGTACATTCCGTGTGAATTCCTTTCCAGCACGTATTCTTTTTGATTCTGGTGCTTCGCATTCTTTTATCTCCTATAATTTTACGGTTAGACTTCAGCTTGTAGCTCAACCGTTAGATTTTCCTTTATCTGTATCCACTCCGTTAGGAGAGATGTCTCAGTTAAAGAATGTTTGTAGGAGATGCATCGTCAGCTTAGACGATTCTGAGTTCGCAATTGATTTGATCGTGTTGCATATGTCTGAATTCGATGTGATTCTTGGTATAGATTGGCTATCTTCCTACCATATGAGTATCGACTATTTTGTGAAAACAGTTAGTTTGTGAGCATTTGATGGGTCTGAGTTAGTGGTAGCTACCTCCAGAGGCAACTAATTTGCGGAGTCATTTCTGGCATACGTAGAGGATGTGATATTGCGGGATTGGAGCACAAATTTGAGTGAGATGCGAGTAGTCTCAGATTACCAGGATGTCTTCCAAGACATACTAGGATTACCTCCAGCGAGAGAGGTCGAGTTTTGCATAGAGTTACAGTCAGGCACAGCACCGATTTCCCGAGCTCCTTACCGTATGGCGCCTGTTGAGATGAGAGAGCTACAGATCCAGATAGATGAGTTATTGTCTCGGCGCTTCATTCGACGGAGTCATTCTCCGTGGGGAGTACCAGTCCTCTTTGTGAAGAAGAAGGACGGGAGTATGCGATTATGTATAGATTATCGCAAGTTGAACAAGGTCTTTATCCGTAACAGGTACCCATTACCGAGGATCGATGACTTGTTCGACCAGTTGCAGGGTGCGCAGTGTTTCTCGAAGATAGATCTTTGTTCTGGTTATCATCAGTTGCAAGTTCGGGAGATGGATATTCCCAAGACCGCTTTCTTAACTCGATATGGGTCTTTCGAGTTTTTTGTCATGCCATTTGGGCTGACCAATGCACCCGCAGTATTTATGGATTTGATGAATCGGATTTTTCATCTTTATTTGGACCAGTTCGTGATTATTTTCATCGACGATGTTATTATCTATTCGAGGTCGGAGGCCGAGCACAAGCAGCATTTGAGGTTAGCATTTCAAATATTAAAAGAGCACCAGTTGTATGCTAAATTTAGCAAGTGTGAATTCTGATTATCAGATGTCAGATTTTTGGATTATGTCATCAGCCGGGAGGGCATTGCAGTAGATCCGGTTAAGGTAGAAGACGTACTTGATTGGGAGCCACCGAAGATAGTTACCGAGATTCATAGCTTCTTAGGCCTAGCAGGGTATTACAAAAAATTCATTCAAGACTTCTCAAGGATTGCCACACCGTTTACACACCTTACTAAGAAGGGTGTACAGTTTATTTGGAGCATAGAGTGGTAGAAAGCATTTGAGACTTTGAAGACTAAATTGATTTCATCACCAGTTTTGGTTATTCCTAGCAGTGATAAGACTTTTGTTGTCTACACCGATGCATCCTTATTGGGTCTTAGAGGTGTATTGATGCAGACTCAGAGAGTTATAGCTTATGTTTCGAGGTAGTTGAGGACTCATGAGTAGAACTACCCCACGCATGACTTGGAGCTAGCAGCGGTGGTATTTGCACTGAAGTGTGGAGACATTACTTGTACGGAGTACAATTTGAGCTATTCACGGATCACCAGAGTTTAAAATACCTCTTTTCTCAGAAAGAACTTAATCAGAGACAGCGTCGATGGATAGAATTTATTAAGGATTATGAATTTGCTATTCAGTACCATCCGGGAAAGGCGAATATGGTAGCAAATGCATTAAGCAGGAAGCGTCGTAGTGGGCTAGGAGCTTTGAGGTGTTCACTTCATCGGGATCTTAATATCCTCAGTCACTTTGATTTCAGGCTAGAGATTTGCGGGAGCCGTGTGTTTTTAGGAGCTTTATTTGTACAGCCATCTTGGAGAGATAGAGTGGTCAAAGCTCAGATAGAGGATTCTTGGATTCAAACCCGTAAGGGGGAGATCTCCAAAGAGTCCAAGGATGATTGGACTATAGGGATAGATGGAGGTCTTCGGATGAAGGGTAGAATTGTTATGCCGAAGAATTTACAACTAAAGAAGGAACTTTTTGATGAGGCGCATCATAGCAGATATACAGTGCACCCAGGCACGATGAAAATGTACAAGGATCTGAAGAGGCAGTTCTGGTGGAGTGGTATGCACAGAGAGATTTCAGAGTATGTGGCTAAGCGTTTTACATGTCAGCAGATTAAGGCAGAACATCAGAGACCTGCAGGAACCCTACAGCCTTTACCCATTCCAGAGTGGAAGTGGGCAGATATTTCCATGGAGTTTATAGTAGGGTTGCCTAAGTCAAAGAAAGGAAATGATTCTATTTGGGTTATAGTGGACAGATTGACTAAGTCTGCAAATTTCTTACCAGTGAGGACGACTTATACGGCAGATATGTATGTGAGGATCTTCATTCAGGAGATTGTTAGATTGCATGGAGTCCCAGAGATAATTATATCAGATCGGGGCTCAGTCTTCACATCTCATTTTTGGAGGAGTTTTCAGTATGCTTTTGGCAGTCAGTTATCATTTAGCTGTGTTTTTCACCCCCAGACAGATGGTCAGACCGAGAGGGTAAATCAGATCTTAGAGGACATGCTGAGAGCGTGTATTATGGATTTTCAGGGTAGCTGGGAGGATCACATCCCATTGATTGAATTTGCATATAATAACAGTTATCAAGCTACCATCGGGATGGTACCGTATGAAGCTTTGTACGGGAGACCTTGCAGATCACTCATATGTTGGGCAGAGCCAGAGGATAGTCTATTGATTGGTCCGGAGTTAATTAGACAGACCACAGAAAAGGTAGCATTGATTCGAGAGCGTATTCTTACAGCCCAGAGTCGACAAAAGGGCTATGCAGATAAGCGGAGACGACCTTTAGAGTTCCAGGTCGGAAACTTAGTTATGTTGAAAGTATCACCGATGAAGGGCGTTTAGCGTTTCGGTAGACGGGGGAAGCTTGCCCTGAGATATGTTGGTCCTTTCAGGATCATCGAGCTGTTTCTTATAGGTTAGACCTGCCAGCATCGATGTCGAGTGTACACGATGTTTTTTATATTTCGATGCTTAAGAAGTATCCGCGAGATGATGAGCAACAGAGAGTGATTGACTCACCAGAGATTGAGATTCAGGATGACTTGACTACCGTAGAGATTCTGATATGCATACTTGCTAGAGAGAATAAAAAGCTTAGAAATAAAGTCATTCCATTAGTGAAAGTTCAGTAAAACCGGCAAGGAGCCGAAAAGATTTCTTGGGAGCGCGAGGAGGATGTTCGTCGTGACTACCCGCACCTGTTTGGACAGGTATGATGTTGATGCTTTGATAATTGTCATTATCTATGTTATTTAGACACATTTATATTTACTTTTAACACTAGAATGGGGATATTGTCACATGATCCTTAATCATTTGAAACATATGGTATATACATGAGGGTTTCCTTGTTTGGATTATTTCGCTCGACGTATCAATTTCGTTTAGTTAGGGATTTAGGTGAGAATATTTGCATTCTAAGTTGTTAACTTTAAATATCATTATGCTAATACTATGAGATGGGTGCAGAAGGTTTTCTATGTATGAAATACACCTTCTTAATGTATTTTTCCCAGTTATTGAACTTTTTGATGCGACTGCTAAATTTCGAGGACGAAATCCTCTTAAGGGGGGTGAATGTAAAACCCCGATAATTTTTTAATGATATATTAATATGAGATTAATTATGATATATGGATATTTAGTATGATAAATATTATTTAATGGTATATGAGTATAATACCATGTGTTTTGAGTATGAACGAGTTCATACATGAGAGAGAAAAGAGTCGAAACATGCACAATGGCCAAACTCATGAAAAAAACTAGTAAATCCCAGTCCGGTCGACCGTCGCGGTCGACCGCAGCCCGGTCGACCGCCACGGTCGACCGCGATACTTGCAGTCTGTTTTTCTCCTATTTTGAGTTGGTTTCAGATTTCTAAACCCATATTTGTTTTCTCTGATATATATATATATATATATACCTGATATATATATATGAGTTTTTCACGTTTTTCTCAGTTTTCCTAAGAACCCTAACAGCCACCAAACTCCCTAAACCCTAGTTTGATTTTTTGGAGAAGATTGGAGGCTTTCGAGCGGGATTTTTCTTGGTTTTTGGCTTTTGGAGTGGAGATCTCTTTCAACCTTGCTTCTAAAACGTTTTTCGACAATCTCAGGTGAGTATCATCTCTGCTAATCCCCCTCCCAGTTTTCAAAACATTTTTAAAGAGATTTAAATATGTTTTGTAGAGCCTAAATGACTAGATTATGAATAAAAGACAACTCGTTCGTATTATATGTATAAAGATTAGGTCTTTTCATGCTAAAAAAGTTAAGAACGAATTTTAGAGATGTATTTAAGATCTGAAGATGATTTTAAAATATGGTTAATCTAAAGAAAGAAGTTTGATTCATCGTTTTGAGCTTTTATGCATGTTTTAGGGTTTTGAATATAAATATAATACATAAAATCATGGTTATATATGTTGATTTTGTTTCCAGATATTTCTATATGTTGTAACATGTTTGTATACAAAATTCATGAAGTTTTTACCATGTTTGAATCACAAAAACACGACGTGAACACGTCACACACAAGAATCTGGAAAAAACTAGATTTTGGGCTCACGGTCGGCCGCCACGGTCGGCCGCGTACAAGGCAGAGACCGGGTAGGGTAGTCTCTGGAGCCCGTCGCGGTCGACCGCCACGGTCAACCACCAGTCTGATGTTGGCCTGTGTATGGTTTTGGTTTGATTTTGGTTTGTCGAGCGTTTCTCTCGACCTTGTGATGATTAACTACAATGTTAAAACTTGTTAAACACCTGGGATGATGGTGAACTTTAGATGTGGACTCGCACACCGAGATATGTGCACTTAGGCTTGGTTTGTGTTAAATTAACATACTTTTGTCACAAGTTAAAATTTATAAATACACATGACTAGTATTTGATCTTTCACGTATGCGGAAATAGGAAGATAAAACCTATTACCGCAAAATGATTGAGTAAGAGTATTACAATAGTATAGTTATTATATGTATCCGGAATAGGGAGATAATAAATCCTATTACCGTAGAGCGATTGAGAAAGAGCATTACAAGAGTATCGTTATAGCACAAGATGATGCACACATAGATATTTGATCAGTTGTAAGTTTTACTTCCATGATAGATTACCCGCGAGTAGGGTATTTCCTTTGAGCTTTTGGCACACCCGTTATAGATGGAAGTTATATTCGTTTTTGTTTGGTTAACATCCTCTTATATTAGAGTAGGCTACTCGGATGTAATTCGAGATGATGTATTTATTCTTTATGTTGGAGATTTGAGTATGTTTCCTTGACTATTTGTTTTTCATAGAGAGCTATATGAATGATTTGATATATGTAAGTACTGACTCTATTTTCTTATATTTTTCCTACCCCTTCCCCTGGGGAGAGGTAGTGATGATCTCGCTAGTGCTTTGACGCTCTTTGTTTCCTCTCTTTCAGGCAGCGAGTCTGGCGCACGGAGAGTCGCAGGTTGATGGGACTTCTTAGTTGTCCAATTAGCTACTTATTATACTTTGTAGTTATTGTAGAACTCCACATGTAGTTAATTATTTTCAGACTCTAGGTTTGTATTTTAGTTTAGAGTTGAGAGCTTTTGTGAGACTTTATTTATTTGACTCATTATATTTGAGATCCAGTTTATACTCAGAGATATTTCTATTTTATTTCAGTTGGGCTCATTATTGATATTTCTTATGCTTGTTCTGTGTATATCCAGTGTTACCTCTTACTATTTTTGCATGTCTGTACCTTCACCTATTTGTTGTTTCCACTAGTGAGATAGTGATTGTGATGGTGAAACATGTCGTAGCATAGTGGTTGGTGCTTGGTAGGTTTTATAATCCGGGTTTCATCTGGGACTATAGCCTTGTGTGAACCCTGGGACGTCACAGTTTTCTTCTCGGACCTCTACCAATCTTGTAGGTATATTACTGCCTATACGATAGACATATCTAGTGATGTTCTGTGGTCGTCGATCAAACATCTTGATGTGCTGACGGCGGATTCCAAGCTACTGTAAAAACCTGTGACGTTAGTAAGTCACGAGCCATGATGGAAAATATATGATATGAAACTATTCCATATACTCTCTACCATTGCAAAATATCAAAATCATTATTTTGAGTATCAACTAAAGGAGCGGATAAATATTATTCAATTTCAAAATCTTTCCTTGATGATGATCTAGATCCAAATCCACGGCTACCAGCTAGCATCGCTATCATTAATTACGTATCAAAACTCTTACATTTGCACTAGCTTGAACTCGTAGAAGTAGAAGTTGTAGGTTGATGTGTACTTATACTATATCTACCTACGTACTCCTTATATAATCTTTAAAATAATATTTAATAGTGTTATGATAAGTAAGAGCAGTAATAGTCTGACCATCATCAGTATTTATTATTATATTTTCATACAGAGAATTTAACAAATTTTGAAGGCCAACATCCTTCAAACATGTGTTGGTAAGAATCCTTAAATAAAAAATAATAGGAATAAGCCTAAAATACTTATTAAATTTACTTTACATTTAAAAATTATATTTAAAAAAAATCATCCATACGATAAGTAGTAAAAAATTTTTGAATATTTAAAACTTGTAAAGCATCTTGAATAATAGTTGGAAAATAACAGCCAGATAACAACTAGTGGCATCATAAAAAACATGTAACATCTCCTTTACACTATTCATAGTTGTCCATTCTTCATCAGTTATTCCATCATAATTGTTTTCATATTTTAAATCTTTGTTCAGAAGCATTATGCGCATAGGCTATAATCCTAACCTTTTTCATCATGGGTTTAATTCATTAAATGTACTTTGAATAATTAAATTTAAAATATGACATATGTATCTAATATAAAAAAATATCACCATGACATGGCAATACCAAAGATGATTTGATATAATCTACAGCTACATTATTATTACTTACATTATCTAGTGAAAGAGAAAATATTTTTACATAAATTTCTAATTTTAAAAGTTCTTATATTATTAAATTTGTAATATTAATACCAGTGTGTGAAGCTTCAAATACAATAAAAGAAATAACTCTTTTAAGCACTTGCTAACTATCATCAATCCAGTGTGATGTGATATATAAATAAGTAGTTTGTACTCGATGTCCAAATATCAAAAGTTAAAGAAAAATTTCAAATTAAATTTTAAAATAAGAAATTAGTTTTGTTTGTTCCTCGTGATAATATTTTAAAATATCATATTGACAAGATTGATGAGAAAATTTTTTTAATGAGGAAACAAAATCATCTGTAATCATATCCTCTATCATCTTTTACTAATTTAAAAGGAATGTTTTTAAGAATAATAAAGCTGATGATGCATTTTTCTGGCTTTAATTGTATCATAGTTCTAACAACCGAGGCTACCGGAGGTTGATGATTGGGAGAGTAGAGACTGACGGATGTCTCCTTGAGACGTTGTTGCTTGAGCTCTATTGTGCTTTTCTAAATGGTGTTTGAGGTGGTTAGTGCCGCTTTTATGATGAGCTTAAAAAATATGACCACACAATGCACATTTAGCCTTTTGGGTGAGAATTTTATCGTGTTGGTCCTTGGTAACTTCTATCTTTTCAAAAAAAATTACACACATTATATCTCGGCCTTTTACAAGCTCTAGGAGTGGGATCATCACCACCGGATTCGGGATCAACATATGTAGGAGGAGTAGCGGTATGTGTAGTATGAGTAGGACTGATTTCAACATCGGGAGTTGGAACTTGTCCTTCATAATCGGAGGAGGGAGCCATTTAATTAGAGAGTGAAAGAGGGAATAAGAGAGTATAAGAGAGTATTAGAGAGAAGTAGATGAGTTTTTTGATAAGAAAAATAAATAAAATCTCTCTCTATTTATAGAGACAGTCCCCTAACCAAATAACCAAAATACCCTTAAATTTTGACCATTTTTTAATCTTTTTGGGGGTATTTTGGTCAAAAGACCAAAAATAACCATTATAGGCTATTTTGGTCGGACCACCCCGGGCCGCCAGGGCAACGGTCACATTTGTGATAGTTTGGGCCGGGCCAGGTCCGGGTGAGCCCAGGCAGCCCAATCCCTGTGACCATTGGACCATGGGTCGGGTCAACTCAGCCCGATCTAAAATCTGTTGAATATCATATCTCCACGATATTGTTTTGATGATAACAATTTATAGTATGTGTGTTATACAAATGCACTAACATTTATATGCAAATTTCAATATCAAATATGAACAAGTGCAAAATGAGTTCAAGGTATTATGAAGTAAAGAAGATGAAGAACATACACGCCAATGTAATTGTTTTTACATTTTTTCTTTAATTAGAAATATTGTACAAGCCTTGATCACTCACACATACACACACATAGAAATTAGAACACACTAACACATGCTTAGTGTGTTGGTTAACTATAAAAATCCCCTATGTTAACCATTAGAGTTTATAGTTAATAATTGAGTGTCAAAACATTTAATTCATTTTATTTTTAACGCTTAGTAGTCGACCAATTAGAATAGTAGTCGACTACTCAAGCCTATAACAGAAATATAAGTTTATGTCAGTTTACAGTATAGTCGACTAATTAGAATAGTAGTCGACTACTCAAGCAACAGAAATATAAGTTTATGTCAGTTTACAGTATAGTCGACTAATTAGAATAGTAGTCGACTACTCAAGCTTATGACTGAAATATAAGTTTCTGTTAGTTTACAGTATAGTCGACTAATTAGAATAGTAGTCGACTACTCAAGCTTATGACTGAAATATAAGTTTCTGTTAATTCACAGTGTAGTCGACTAATCGACTTGTAGTCGACTACTGTAGGCGAAATATGTTTTTTAAGTTTCTGCCAAATTTCTGTCTGATTACAGTATAGTTGACTAATGACCATTATAGTCGACTACTAAGAAATTTTCTGACTTCACAAAGTCTGTTTAGACTCAGTATAGTCGACTACTATGACTTGTAGTCGACTACAGATATAGTTTTTCTAGAATTCAGAATTTGAATTAGTGACAGTTTTTAGCCATTTTTTAAAACGTTTTTAAAGTTTAAAAAATTATCTTTTCAAGCACAATAAAAAGGTTATTTGCTCAGAAAAATACATGTTGTTGATATACCCATAAGCTTTGATCTTTGTGCGTTTTTCAAGAGTTAAAAAATTCAGATTTTGCTAAAAAATTTGTTTCTAAAATTGCCTTTGATCCTCAATCAGAATACATATTATTTAGGCAATTTTCAGAGGTTAAAATTATTCCTAAGCCACTGCTACACAATACTACAAATCAAGGCTTATAGGAATTGAGTTGTTTTGATTCAAGGAAAGTTCTCTCGGTTTGAGAGAGGTTTATCTTTTGGTTTAGAGATTGAGGTATAATTGGTAAGATGTTGTCAATTGGTGTTGCAATTTGCAGGGACTTGCAAATTAGTCAGGTTTGATTTTAATTTTGTACTTGATTCAAAATTATAGTAAAATCTCAAGCAGGATTTGCTTGGAGACTAGATGTATACCGGATTGGTGGAACCAGTATAAAATCTCTTGTTTGTGATTGTGATTTTCTGATATTGTTGTCATTCTTTATTGTAATTTATTATCTACTTTGCATAAATTTTAAAAGAATACTATTCCACCCCCCCCCCCTCTTCTAGTGTTTCTAGTGTATCTATTCAGATCGCTACAAAATCTTTCACTAGGTCCTGGCTTGGGACCAGCTAGACCAGAAACACGGGGCTACCCAGCCTGGCCATCTTCCTGTCCGGGCCGGGCCAGGCCCAATACGGGCCTCCACGAGGTAACACGAGCCTAACACATATTCACGGAAAGAATCAACGAAAAGATTCGCATAACAGATTATGATAATAAATAATTAGTATAATATATTATTAAATAATAATTAATAGGTGCTCTCAGAAAATAATTACTTAAATATACTTCTCAATTATAGAAAAATGGAATAAAACAACGTGTATAATTAATTGTACATAATGTGCATTAGTGAAGAGTATTAATTCTTGCATTGCACGGATTAAATTTAGAGGTGTCCAAAACGCCTGTGTCTCAAGCCCGGCTCGATTTTGTTAGGGCTAGACCTGACCCGAGCTCGAAAAAATCCCAACAATCTGAGCCCAGTTGAGTTTTAGGCTTGAGTCTAGGTGCTTTCTCTGGTGCCTAGCTTGGACTAGATCAGGCACCTGCTTTGAACCCGGGCCGGTTCAGATAGCCTAGACCCGGGCCGACCTCAATGGTTAGATTTCTAGCTGTTAAAAGTTTTTTGGATCAAACTCAGTCTAGCCTAGGCCCAGACCACCCAGCGACTAGAAATCTAGCCACTGTGGACTGCTCAAAAATTAGGCTAGACCAGGTCAAAACCCTATCCGGCCTAAGCTGGACCGCCCCCAACGACTAGATCTCGAATCATTGGGGACCAGGCCATTCGACCCGTCCTGACCCGGTTCGAACTGCAAAAGGGCTATTTTGGGTATTATGACCACAATACCCTTAGAAATAATCAAAAAAGATTGAATTTTAAGGGTAATTTGGTCATTTGATTATGGGGCTGCCTCTATAAATGTAGGGGGTTTTCATTCATTTTCTCATCCCAAAATAATTTCTCTTCTCTCAATTCTAGACCTCCAATAGCTTCCTTATCCAATTATGAACACTTTGACAATGAGAATGCAACTTTAATCCCAACATGAGTCCTCTTACTACTAAAAAACAATCTGTCACCGAAACCCAAATCCGAAGATCCAACACCAACATATAGAAGGGCGAGATTAGGAGTGTGGGAGTCCTTCTAGAATATTGAAATAAAAAAAGATAGCAATGGTCATATTATTGACCAAAAGGTGAAATGTGCGGTTTGCAGCAAAGTTTTGAAAACTCGTCATAAGTTGGGGACTAACTACCTCAAAAGATATTTAGTGAGCCACAACAGAGGAAAAGGATCCTCTCAATCCAATATCGACTATCTCTTCTCTCTAAATCATCATCCTCGGGTAGCATCGATACATGGACCTACGATACACTTTGAGCAAGAAAATGCATCATCAGGCTTGTTGTTCTTAACAATATTCCTTTTAAAATGGTAGAAGATGATGATTTTGAATATATGATTAAAGAGCACTATCAACCTACTTTTCAAAATATTCCTCGTTAATCTTTCAACATGGTATTTTGAAATATCATCGAGAGGAAAAAAATAAAATTAATTGTTTATTTTCAAAGTTTGAATTGTTGATTTTCTTTAACTTTTTGATATTTTGACATCTAAAGTACAAACTGGTTATTTATGTATCACAACACATTAGATTAATGAAAACTGGCAAATGCTTAAAAGAGTTATTTCTTTTATTTTATTTGAAGAATCACGCACTGGTGTACATGTTGCAAATATAATAATGGAAGAACTAATAAAATCAAAAATATTTGAAAGAATTTTTACTCTTTCATTGAATAATGCAAGTAATAACAATGTAGCAATAAATCATATCAAATCAATCTTTGTTATTACCATGTGATGGTGATTTTTGTTCATATTAGATGCATGTGACATATATTGAATTTAATTGTGCAAAGTGCATTTAATGATATTAGATCAGTGATAGAAAGAATTAGGAATATTACTTATTTTCTAAATGCTTCTAAAAAAGACTTAGAAAATAGAAACAACTTTGTAGAAGATAAAATATGACTACTAAAATTATTCCACAATATGTTGTTCATAGGTGAAATTGCATTTATTTAATGTTAAATATAGCAGTAGTGTATAAAAAAATTATAAATGATTGTATGAATTTCTATGCTTCTACTTCTAGTTCCTATTCTAATTCTTCCTCATATGGAATAACTGGAAAAGAATGGAACATTATAACTTATGTAAAGAATATGTTACAAGTTTTTTATAAATCTACTCTCCTTTTATCTTGTTGTTGTTACTCAACTATAACTCAAGCTACTTTACAAGTTTTCATAATGTAGACCTTTTTTAAATACTTATCACAATTATATTTTTTCCAAACATAATTACACAAATAGAATAAAATTTAATAAGTAGTTTAAACTCATTCCTAATTTTTAGTTTAGGTGTTCTTACTGGTCCATGCTAAAAGAATGTTAGGCTCTAAAATTTGTTGAATTCTTTATATAGCAACACAACGAAAGATGTTATTGCTAATGATGTGGGTGAGCAGTGTGAGCTTATTATTGCTCTTAGTCATCACAAAAAAATCAAATTTTATTTTAAAAATTATACGAAGAGTATGCAGGTAAACATGGTGGAAGTTCTCAAACAACGGCGCCTGCTATCAAGGTTTTAAAATTATCGATTATCATGGATTATTGTACAGTCAAAATCCATATCAGATACGGATATCGAGATTATATCAGGGATAAGTAGTATTTGTCGGAGTAACATTGCCGCATGGTGATATACATAATATAATATTCTAAAATATAATCTAGTCATACTTAATAAAATATAAACATATCAAAATATAAATAATTATGTTTAGGATCACTAATTAATGGTAGAAACTCGGGTCTGGTCAGGTTTAAAGTGCATTAAATAGGTGTCCATTGTCCGAAATCAAAACTTAAAACAAAGACCGATAATATCGAGTTTTGGGCTGAAAATATCTTCCAACAACTTACTTTATCACCGCATTATTGGCGATAAATATCCAAAAATGATAATCAATTTATGATTGAACTTATCATAGCGAAAGGCCCCTAAAACCAATAAACGCCGATAATATCGGTTTATCGATTGATATTTAAAACATTGCCTACTATGGCTTGGAGCTCTTTCCCAAATACGAGACTGTGTTCATTTGACAAGCAGATGCGAATCGACAAACTAGTTGTATTAGTAGTGGTGGTAGTGATTGAAGGAAATCGTGCTATGTCTACATGCATAATACACAGCGGAAGACATGTATGTACAAAAATACT
>NC_033794.1:25234047-25248079 GCF_001876935.1 Asparagus officinalis
ACATGGAATACCAGTCCTCTTTACCTCTCGATCAGACATTAGAGCGTTGATTTTACTCTCGAGATCTTTTATTTTCCCATCCTTGCTCGTATCGGGCTTTGGACGATTCTTAAGAGGAATAACGGGGCCACCCCCAGCGTTGTTATCTTTAGTGGAGTCACCCCCAGTGTTTTGGTCAACGGGAGGGTTATCAGGATTGAGACGTTCATCTACATCTGAATCGCTATTTGCTTGGTTAGCAGTGTTGCGACGGCTGGATTCACCAATTTGATTCGACAAAGCTCGGATTTGTTGGTCATGTTCTTCCCTCATCCGCCGCATAGCCGTTTCCATTTCGAACTTGAATGCCTCTTTCTGCTTGGTTAGAGCATCCTCGAGAATTTTGGCGATCTGCTCGGTGTTGATCATGAACACTTCGCGAGATTGTCCCGGACTGGATACCGTATTATCAGAAGCGATTGCCGAGTTAGCATCTGATGCTTCATCATCCGATGATAAACCTCTCTGCATTCTCTGGTAGTCCCTACGTCTGGTGGTCCCTACGCGTAGCCGAGTCAGACGATGCGATACGAGAGGGTCAGAACTAGAAGGTCGAATCGACTTTCCCTTATCAGCCATGTTAATTGTGACTTTTGGAAGTTCGTTATCATGAACAGCCGATCGCTTCTTACGGAGACGCTTTGGTTTGGACTTAGTCATTCCGTTGGAAATCCTCTCAAATACCGAGACCCTCTGCGGAGCGGTCTTGGGGCAACTACATGCTGATAATACTGTCCTGATTATCTTAGTGCACTGGCAGTGAGACTCCAATTCCCGGGTACTTCTCTTCCGAGACTTGTTCATACCCCCAGCCCGATAGTACAATTCATCTACGTTGCCGTCGGAGTAACCTATCGACTGTTCACATGAATCCTCAGGTATAATGCGTTCATTTATCTTACGCGTTTTCTTCTGAGTATGCAACTCCTTGTTGGCGTTCTCAAGAGTCACGCGTTTAGAGTCACGCATTTGTAAGCGTGAACTTTTGACGGGCTCTTGGATTTTAATACACCCCCCCAGGTGGGTAAAAACTGGAGTTTTCCCTTTATACGAAGGCTTGAAATTTTTGTGAGGGCATGTGCGACCCCCAGCTCGACGAGTCGTTCGGGGTTCAATCATCGGACCCCAGTGTTCTTCGATCAAAACTTTGCCTCGATCCTCGTGCAAAGGACCCAGGCGATCAACTATCCTCACCTTGAATCGGGACAAATCCATGTTGTCGTGGGGCTCCACCAGAGGTGTGGAACTCGAAGGGATCAACGTAACAGGTGCAGAACGTCTTCTGTCTCGACCCTGGCGTGGGTCAGATTTAAGTGACCGACGGGTTGGAGGGTCGGATTCAAGTGACCCGCGATTTGGAAGGTCGGATCCAAGTGACCCGCGAAGTGGAGGGTCGGATCCAAGTGACCTGCGATTTGGAAGGTCGGATCCAAGTGACCTGCAAATTGACGGGTCGGATTGGAGTGACCTGCAAATTGGCTGGTCGGATTGGAGTGACCTGCAAATTGGCGGGTCGGATTGGAGTGACCTACGGTGAAGGGCCAAGGCGATCTTTGATGGTCATCTTGAAATGGGACAAATCCACACTGTCATAAATCTCAACCAGAGGTGCGGAACTCGATGGAATTGAAGAAATAGGTGCAGGACATCTTCTGCCTTGAATCTGTTGCGGGTCAGACTTGGGTGACCCGCAAGTTGGAAGGTCGGATTTGGACGACCTGCAGGCTGGAAGGTCGGATTGGAGTGACCCGTGTTTTGGCGGGTCGGATTGGAGTGACCCGCGTTTTGCCGGGTCGGATTGGAGTGACCCGCGCTTTGGTGGGTCGGATTGGAGTGACCCGTGATTTTCGATCTTTTTGGCCGCCGTCTTAGACTTTGGCCTCCATACTTGGTGCAGTCTTTGTGGCTTATGTTCCACTCCTTCTTTCTCCAATCTCTTGAACTCTTGAACAAGAATTTTTGCTTGTGCAAACAGTGCGCGGCGTTTGTGAATCCGCTCTTGAAGAGTCGATCGGGTCCTTTTGACGCGAACCCATTCGTTCTTCGCTGGTTTGAAAGGGGAGGGGCTGTCCATTCTCTGTTGTGATGGTTGGCGCCTCCTATACTTCAGATCCGCCTCATAGCGGATTCCATCCACTGGTTCCAAAGCTTTGGCCAGTTGGCGTGCGAGGCGTTGGCGCTGTCTTTGACGAGCTCTCTTCGATAAAGTGAGCACGCCTTCTGTACTCAACTCCTTGATTGAGGAGGAGTTCAGATCTGCAGAAGATCTGCTTCTTGGGCTTCTGCAGCTGAAGTCCAACGGGTCTTCCTGGAATAGGCCTTCCTGCATCTGCGAGGAGAGGCCGATCTGGAGGAGGAGGACAAGTATTCCTCGTACTTCTGCTGGTCGAACTCATATTCAACCTCCGTTTCAACCGGGATCAGGATCCGAGGTTGCGACACGTCAGCCTTCGCAGAAAGGCTGTCGGCTCCCACTGTGGTCGCCAGTTTGTTTCCGTCGAAAGTCACCTTAGTCATTGATTTCATTAAACTTTAAGCGTTACAAATGAATTCAAATGTATTCATTGCGGTATTCATTACAACTTCGATCGTTACAATGAAAACAAAAAAAGATTGTCTTTTTTATAAGACTTTTACACAATGAAAACAAAAGTTTACAACTCTCGTCAAAACAAACGCAGAGATGGCAGAGCTTCGTCTTCACCGAGGAAGTATTTGATTTGAAGCGCTGAGATCGACCAAGCGAAATCAGGGCTCTTCTCGAGATTAAGACAAAGCCTAATCTCAAGGAACGGACGTACGGGCTTCAGATCCTTCGAATGAGCTTCTTCTTTGGGCCGAAGTTCGCCGGGATCTCGTTCGCCTTTGCTGAAATTTCGTGCTCCTTGACTCTCCAATCCAGCAGCACCTCGTCCTCTTGGTAAAATTCCAGATCCCGAAAATGGAGGCCTTTGGCTCGTATTTATAGGCCCCGGATGCGGTTATTTTGGATGAGAACAAGTGATTTGGCTCTATCTTCAGTTAACAACAGCCTAACCACGTTTGGGGATGATATCAAGTTAGTTAGAAACCCCTGGAACAGATAAAACCTGCAAAAAACAGCATCAAAACCGTCAAAACGTGTTTCGGGTTCCGTACTGCGCTTGCGCGGGTCGGATCAGTCCGACCTGCGCTTGTGCAGGTCGGATTGATCCGACCCGCACTTGTGCGGGTCGGATCAGATCCGACCTGCACTTGTGCGGGTCGGATCAGATCCGACCTGCACTTGTGCAGGTCGGATGGATCCGACCTGCACTTGTGCAGGTCGGGTCAGATCCGACCTGCACTTGTGCAGGTCGGGTTGATCCGACCTGCACTTGTGCAGGTCGGGTTGATCCGTCTTGTGTTCGCGCAGTTTTGGCGACTCGTTCTTTTATGTTCCCTTTCTTCCGGGATTTTCTCTTTCCGCGTGTTTGGCCGATTTGTTGACTTGTATGCTTCGCCGCAAGACCGATCGTCGAACGCGCTTTAATTAATATACGCGTGTTGATCGATGCGTGCGGACTAATTGGCGTGCGCGCGTTGATTTGAAGTACGCGCGTTGAACGAGCTGATTTGATGTACACGCGTTGACCGGCACGCACGAGCTGATTTGATGTACGCGCGTTGACCGGCGCGCACGAGCTGCTTAGGTGAGTCTTCTTGTCTCGCCAATTCATTGTTTCGAGTTTCGTGCGAGCTCTCATAGGCAATTTTAGACGCCTACACTACACTATATGAAATGCAACCCTAGAAATTAAAAGCGACTAAAAAGGATGATAAAAAGAAAATCTTTTTTTTAATTATGGTCAACAATAATCAAATGTGAGAAGATGAATTTTATTATGGTCAACAAAAATAAAATCTTTTTTTTTAAATCCTAATTGTCTCTAATTGTGAAGCTAGCTAAAGAGGGTGGAATTGAAAACTAGAAAGAAGACTTACCCGAAAGCAATGCTCCAAATTCTTGATCTTCAATCCAAGATTTTCAAGCTCCAAGCGGTTCCTTCACAAGAAAAATACACAAGTTAAAGAATCAAGTTAATAAAATCCTATTTTAGCACCTTCCCCGGCAACGGCGCCAAAAACTTGATGCGGCATAATTATGTACCAAAATTGCAAGTGCACAATTTATCAAGTTATAGTATAAAAAGATATCGATCCCACGAAGAAGGTGATTTTAAGAGATTATTAAACTTGGTTCTTATATTTTGTGCGTGACAATTAGGAATAAAGAATAAGTGTGATTGTGATGAGTGATTGTTGTGAATATATGCAAAAGATAATAAATTGAATTTTAGAGGAGAGAAGGAAGAATTAAAGAATAAATGAAATCATAAGGCAAGAAATATGAATTAATAAAATCAAGAAATAAAACTAAGAATGAAAAGAAAATTTAAGAAAGTCAAGATGGAGGATTCAAAAGAGGTAAGAAATCTAGAATATAATCCACTAACCAATTTCAATTACAAAATATAAACTATTCTCTTTTTATCATATTTCAACTTAGATTTATTAAGCATAGATTATCAAACCATTTAAGGAAAGTGTAACCTATCAAATTATCATCTAAGTTAAAATTACTATTCATGATAAGAACAACAACATGATAATAATCCTAGAATTCATAAGCATAACCTATCAAACCATTTAAGGAAAGCATAGATTATCAAATTCTTCTTCTACCGATTAGTTCTCTAGTTGATTATCCTAAACATGAACATTTTAAGTACAAGAGAATAATTCATACAATATAAAGGAAATTAGACTAGTTTCATATAATTCTAAATTTCCTACAAGAATTAAATTCACATCTTAAGAAATAAAAGCAAGAAGAAAAGGAACTAATTACAAAAAAGAAAAGAAAAATCTAAACTATGAACAAGAAATAAATCTAATTACAAAGAAAAAAAAAATCTAAACTACAAAATAAATTACAGAAATTAAATGCAAGAAAAATAAATCTACTCTACAAATTAAAGTGCAAAAAGAAAATAAAAAAGACAAGAAAGTAAATCTACACTACAAGCATGAATTTAAATCTAACTAATAAGCAATAATAAAGAAATTACTAAAAAGAAATAAAAGAGAAAAGAAATGCAAACCTTCAAATTGCTCTTCATCTCCATCCTCATCATTCAACAAAGAGGAGAAAGAACAAATTTAAAGAGGAAAAATTATTATTATTAATTGCAACTAAAGTTACAATTTTTGGAAGGCCTTCTCAATTAAGAGTAGCCCTCCTCTCCAAAAGGAGTTTACAAAATTTTCACACCTCTAACCCCTCACTCTCTACCCCTATTTATAGTAAACATCAGTGAATGAGAGCCATTGGATTGAAATCTTATCAAAAAACAACAAATTTTAGCCATTAATTCGTAACAATCTGCCCAGCGTATCGATACCAGCATCGATAGGGGCATCAATGCTGGCATCGATACAGGCATCGATGCGGGCATCGATGCCCCCATCGATGCAGGCATCGATGCCTGCCCCTCTCCTTTTGCTGTCCGCAGCTTCTTCTTGTTGTTTGCTTTTGGGCTTTGGACATTGGGCTTTTCTTGGACTCTTGGGCTTGGGCTTTGATTCATCTCTTCATTAAATACTTGAAAGAATTCATTGGGCTTCATGGCTTCATTTCTTCATTAAATTATGGGCTTTTTGTTGAGAGATGAGGGTTTTGAGATTTATTCTTCATTAACCTGCAATTAAAGATAAAAACAATTATTAGTAGTATATTTATTCATATAAAATAGATAATGAGGGTATAAAATTATAATAAAATGTGAATATCATAATCCATGAAAATAACAAATTTTTATGGATAAATATTTAGTTTCTATTCTCTCGAAACAAACAAAAAAGGTTTTTTCCCCTTGAAACCACCTTAAAAGTAAGGTAATTATACATAATGAATTTATGCATAAATTTAAAATGAGTTTATGTTGCAATAAACTACCTTCTAGTCAAAATTTACACTAAAACCTTAAAAGTACCCTTAAAATACTGACATTCAACGCACTTGACTCATATTGTTAATGTTTGGGTCTTATTAGGATACAAGTCACATACCTTGAACGTGAAAATTTTAAGCTTATTTTTTCATTTTTTAATACAAAATTGACTGTAAGATGGTTGATTGCAACACAATCCCACTTAAAAAGGTAGTTCATGTATAAATTGAAGTTCGAATGTTGTTACCGTATAATTAACCTATTTTAAAGGTGCTTTCTAGGGGGAAACCTCAACAAAAAAGTGCTAAAATTTTGAGTTTTAGTGTATGAAAATCATGAATTTTAAATTATGCATACTAATTGTCATTTGGTAGAAATGAATAAAAATTAAAAAAATTGTGGGTTATAATCCATGATCCGCAAACTTTGATGTACGCATATTTAATTTTTATTTCGTAAACACATAAAAAATTTGTAGAAATTGTGGATTATAGTCAATAAAAATATGAATTTGAAACTAGGAGTGTATAATTATCATTCATTCGAAATGAGTGAAAATTGACAAAAACCATTAATTATAGACCATGAAATTGCAAAATTGATGTACACATTACTTAATTTCCATTTGACTAAAATGAATCACAATTGTAGAATTTATAGGTTATAGCCCGTGAAATCATAAAACTTTAACTACATGTAATTTGGTCGAAATGAACCAAAAGTATAAAATTTGTGGGTTATAGCCCGTGAATATCAGAAAATTTTAGTTAATTGTCATTTGGTTGAAATGAATGAAAAATCAACAAAAGTCATGAGTTTTAGTTCATGAAAATCACAAAATTTGATGTACATGTACTTAATTTCTATTTGGTCAACATAAACTTAAAATACTAAAATTATGGATTATAGTCCCTAAAAATTAAGAATTTTAAATTAAACATACTTAATTATCATTTGGTAAAATTAAAAAAACATCAAAAAAAAAGTTATATAACGCACAAAAATCGTAACTATTGATGTACACATAATTAATTTGTATTTGGTTAAAACATACAAAATTTCTCAAACCCATAGGTTATTAGCCCATGAGAACATGAATTTTGAACTATATGCACTTAGTGTCATTTAATCGAATTAACTAAAATTGACAAATATCATGGATTATTGCTCATAAAAATCACAAATTTTAATGTGGACACACTTAATTTTTAAGTGGTCGAAATGTACAAAATTATAGAAATCATGGGTTTTAGCCCATGAAAATTAAGAATTTTGAACTACATGTACTTAATTGCCATTGGTCAAAATGAATAAAAAAAAAATCATAGGTTATAGCTGATGAAATCACAAATTTTGATGTACACAAACATAACTTCCATTCGATCAAAACAAATGAAAATTGAAATAATCATGGGTTGTTTGTCGAAGAAAACTCATGAATTTTGGGCTACACGTACGTAGTTGTCAATTACTAGCGATGACAAAATAATAACAAAAATCTTGTTTTATAACTTATGAAAATTGTAAATTTTAATATACATATACCTAATTTATATTTGGTCAAAACAAGCAAAACTTGCTAAAATAATGGGTTGTAGCCCATAAAATCATGAATTTTTAATTGCACCTATGTATTTCAGAGAAATGACCAAAAATTAATAAAAATCATGGGTTATAGTCCAAGAAAACTATAAATTTTTATGTATACATGATTAATTTCCATTCGGTGGAATTAAACAAAAAATAACAAAATCATGAGTAATAGCCCATAAAAAATAGAAATTTTAAACTTTGCGTACGTAATTGTTATTTGGTAGAAATGAACAAAATTGATAAAAATTGTGGGTTAGCTCATATAAATAAAAATTTTATATGCACATATTTAATTTTTATTTTCTCAAAATATACAAAAACTTCAGAAATTACGATGGCTCGAATGTGACATTACCGGACCAAATACTCAATTGAGTTTTACCTCCTATCACAGCAGTTGACAATTCTTTAATAAGATGGGTCGAATATGTCGAAGCCTCAGTCCAGAAACTCTTATGCAGACCATTGCTTGACAACAAATATCGATCCTCGTCCAGCAAGGCACGGTTCTCCAAATTTGCCATCCTATCTAGTTGCCCTAAGATTTTCTTTCTAACAAAGTGTCTCAAAATATCGTGAGCTCGGTTCCAATATAGAAACAGGTCCATCTTGTATCTCCCACCAAAATCAGAATGAAGTGCCTTCACTTTTCTGTCTATCACACACTTCTTCAATCTGTTGGTGACTACTAGGACTTTTATCCAAAGGGGATTTGGTTGCAACCCAAACACGCCTAGAACAACCACCAACAAAAGAAACCAAACTCCTAATGATGCCCCCTTAGAAGGCCCCCAAACATCCACGTGAACACCTCCAGAACGACCCTTAGTACGGTGAATAGAGGTGCCAAACTTCACCTCGGTCTTCTTGCTCACATCAACATGTTCACTGGACTTCAAACTGCAGGTCTTCGCACCCTCTTTCAATCTATGTAAGGAATCAATACTGGAATGGTCAAGCCCCAAATGCTACAGTCTAGTCGAATCAATAGAAGTCGCCACTTCTCCACCTGCCACTATACCTCCAGTCAAGTAATACAGGTTATTCCTCCTAACGCCCTTCATCACAATCTGAGAGTCTTCCACAATCTTGAGAACCATATCCTCACTTCGAATATTCAGACCCTCTCCAACCAAAGCTCCAATCAAGATCAAGTTCTTCCTCAAGGAAGGATGTATCTCACATCATATAACTCCCTATCAGTCCCGTCAAACATCTTGATGTGAATTCTTCCTATCCTAAGGATCTGGCATGCACAGTTATCAACCATGTACACCACACCACTATCCAGCTTCTCAAAACTGGAGAATCATTCCCTTCTAGGGCACACATGATAGGTCATACTACTATCCAATATCCATTCAGATTCCTCCGAATAGCTATCTGTAGGACTGATAGAAAGCGAATAAATAGAAGGGTAAAAAATATTACCATCTGATATAATGATGTTTGCTTCTGATAATTGTTGCTTCCCTTTTCCCTTCTGCTTATTCTTCATCCATTCGTTGAGCTTTGGACAGTCTTTCTTCCAATGACCAGTCTCCTTGCACCAAGCACACTGATCTTTTCCAATTGTAGAATGTCCTACTCTAGACTGTGACTTCCAATTCCTTCGGTTTGGACCATTCCCTCTTACGTCCAACGCCTTTGCTACCGGCTCAACTGAAGCCTCATTATCCTTCTTTCGAAGATGATAATTCACAAGTATAGCAGTCACCTCATCATACGAAAGAGATGTCTTCCCATTAATCAGAGTAAGAACGAATGTCTCATATTCCTCGTCGGGCAAGGAACTCAACAATAGCAACACCTTGTCCTCATCTTCAATCATGACATCCACATTCGTCAAATCCGCAAGAATCTTTGTGTAGGTGTTCATGTGATCACTAATTTAGGTTCCCTTCTTCAACTAGAAACGATAAAGTCTCCTCTTTAAATGCAAGCGGTTCTCAACACTCTTTGTCAGATACTTGCTTTCGAGAATCTCTCAACTCTTCTTCGCAGAAGTCTCATTCATCACATCATATTTTATATCTTGAGTCAAACAAGACCTAATCACACCATACGACGTTCGATTCATCTTCTTCCAAACATTCTCTTCAATATCATCTGCCTTGCCATCTAACTCTAAGGTATCCTCCAAATTCTGCGCGTTCAGCGCATCCAAAACCTCGCATCTCCATAATCTAAAGTTATTTGTGCCATTAAACTTCTTCACATCTATCTTCATAGAGTGGATATTCAAACTCTGAATGGTCTTCATTCCAGAAACACCACTCTCGACACCCGAAGCACCTTCTTTCCCAGACATCTCACTCAATGCACTAACGAACAAAGAATAGATCCAAAACTAAAAAGATAGAGTCTTTACAAAAAGATCACACCTTTATCACCAAATAAAGACCTAGACGAGCTTTCAAATTGATCTACTCCTCTAACAAAAATAGAAAACCCTAGATCTGAATCTGGGCTCTAATACCACTTGTTGTGCATAGTGGAAATTTCGACAGAATTTCTGATGCACAATAAGAGAGAAAGATCACAATAAGAATTCCCGTCTCACCAAGGAAACAAGAATCTTAAGCGAATATCTCAACAAAGTGAGATATCAGTTCTTCTTCTTATCAGTTCTAGGACTGATTTGTCGAGGGAACCTAAACTCTCTATTACAAATCACGACACGAACAATTAATTTTTAACGTGGTTCGGCAAGTTGCCTACGTCCACGGGGCAAGGAGGGGGATCTACTATTGGAGAGAAAAAGAATACAAATGGGTTTACAATTATACAACTATCACAAATTAAACCCTCAAATAGGTTCCTTGCTTTTCTTCTCAAAAAGATTAGCCTCCAAAGACTTTTTCTCTCTTAACAGCCTAATCCTCTGCATTTTCTCTTTTCAGCCGCCAAAGCTATCTGCTCCTCCCTGTTCTTTTCTTTTGCGCCAAGCCCTAGGTACTCAAAAGGGATATATATAGCTGTCGAAACCATCTCTTCACGCGGAACCTAGGAAAAAAACCACTGAATAATTAGAGAGATCTCTCCATCTCTTCACGTGGAATTCCCTTTGCACGACCCGTTGGTTCTTAGCCTTGCTGCTCACGCTTTTTGTGGCCCCTCCTTTTGTCCGCTGAACAACACGAGAAAAAACATATTTGTTTTTCATGTGATCCTTCACAACGGGGAGGGGGGGCACGTTCAAATCTCCTCACGCGTTTTCATGCGTTCACACATATTTAACTTCCATTTAGTTAAAATGAATAAAAATTAAAATAATTGTGAGTTATAGTCCATAAAAATTATGAATTTTGAGCTACACGTACTTAATTATCATTGGGTGAAAATAGAAATTGACAAAAAATTATGAGTAATAGCCTATGAAAATCATAAATATTGATGTAAATGTATTTTTTTTTTTTGCTCGATAAGAAAAAATCATTGCAATTATCATGGGTTATATAGCCTATTGAAATCATGAATTTTAAAATACGCTTAAATAATTGTCATTTGATAGAAATGGTGCTTACATAATTGTCATTTAATATAAATGACCAAAAACATAGAAAAAAAATCAAAGGTTATAGCCCATGAAAATTATAAATTTTCCTGTACACAAATTTAATTTTCATTTGATCAAAATGAACAAAAAGAATAAAATTCATGAGTTATAGCCTATGAATATTATAAAATTTGAACAGCGTGCACATAACTGTGATTCGATGGAAATGATAAAAAAATTTGATTTCTACTTGGTGGAGACAAGTAAAAAATGCTAAAATTTTAGGTTATAGCCCATAGAAATTATAAGCTTTAAATTACGCATAGTTAATTGCCATTTGGTGGAATTGAACAAAAATTAACAAAAACCATAACTATATAGCATAAGAAAATCCCAAATTTTAATATACTCATATTTAATTCACGTTTAATCAAAAACTATAAAAAATACAAAAATCATGGGTTATAGCCGATGACATTAATGAATTTTGAACTACATAACCCATAAAAATTATAAATTTTGAGGTACACATACTTCATTTCTATTTGATTGAAATAAACAAAAATGCTAAAACGTGGATCATAGCCCATGAAAATTATTAATTTTTAACTATGCATACTTAATTATCATTTGATAGAAATCAACAAAATTTCACAAATATCAATGGATATAACTTAATTTCTATGTATACATACTTAATTTCTATTTGGTAAAAATGGATAAAATTTACAAAAAATCGCAAGTTATTGTCCATGAAAATATAGATTTTTAAGCTACACGTACTCAATTGTTATTTGGGGGAAGTGAATGAAAATTGAAAAAATCTTGGATTAGTCCACGAAAATATCACATTTTGATGTACATGTACTTAGTTTCCATTCAGCTTAATTTCCATTCAGTCAAAAGACACAAAAAGTGCTAAAATCATGGGTTATAGCCCATAAAAAACATGAATTTTGAAGAACGCATACATAATGTAAATTTAGTCATAGTGATAAAAGATTAACAAAAATCCTAGGTATAACTAAAGTAAATCAAAAAATTTTGATGAACACATACTTGACTTCTATTCGGTGAAAACAAACAAAAAGTGCTAAACTCATGGATTATAACCTATGAAAATCATGAATTTCAAACTACTTTGTTGCAATTTACTAGAAATTATCAAAAATTAATAAAAATCATGGGACATAGCCTTAGAAAATTATAAATTTTAATGTTCACATACTTAACTTTACGTTTGATCGGAACGAACAAAAAATGCAAAGTCAATGGTGTTAGGTCTCATGTTTATGAGCCTACTATCTAATCTAGTTTTGATTATTAACAAACAATTTCTAAGACCATTTTTCGAGTGTTTGTATTCACTTGTTAGGATCCTACACAAAAATCCTTAGTTGGAGGTTGGATGAAATTGAGCGCAAACGACGATATCTTGGAGGTTGGTGGAAAACGGAATGAAGCTATCACAATTTAAGTCAAGATTCATCATCGCTTCATCCGCAACCAAGACAAGCAAATTGAAGATCTATTGCTTGGGTATATAGTTTTGTAGTTTAGGCTTTACTTTATGTGTTATATTTAAAGCTCAAACTATACACGCACATTTATTTTTTGTTTTATGACCATCTTCGGATTATGGACTTAACGACACAATTTTATATCTTTTATTAAGTCTATAAATCTATTTGAAAGTATTTCAAAACTTGTTTGGAATGATTTAAAACTTGTTTGGAATGATTTCATCAAAATCAAGTTTTGATGATTTCGTATTCTAAACTCTTTGCAAAACAGTAAGTTTTTCACGTTTGGGAAATGCAATTTGAGAAATTTCTTCTTTAGCATATTTAGTTTCATGTCTATAAATATTTTCCCAAGTTTTACTAATTTTGGAGTAAATTTGTTATTTTTAATTGAATTTAGAAAATCAATTTTTCGGGTTTCATGCTATTTTTGCAAACCAGATGAGTTTTCACAAATGTGAAATGATATTTCAAAACTTTCATCTTTAACATGTTTATTTTCATATATATAAATATTTTCCCAAGTTTTACTATTTTTGGAGTTGATTTGTTATTTTTAATTGATTTTACAAAATTAGCTTTTCAGGTGAATAGTGTTCCGTGAATAGTACTAGTCGACCGATAGACCTTCATAAGTCAACCGATCAGAGCAAAATTTCAGCGTCTGAGTTTTTAGACCGATCGGTCATCGATGGCATAGCATCTGTTGACCGATCAATGGTCAGAAGTCCAGTAACGACTAGTTTTTAGGCTGTTTTGCTATAGAGGCTATATATATGCCTCATAACTCATTTGTTTCACTTAGAATGTTTACAAAATAGTTTTGACAGTTTGTTTTAAAGGTTTTTGAGAAAAATCAAGTTTGTTTTATGCGAAGAGAGTTTCACAATTAGGAGAATCGAAATTTCATGCTTGAGGAGTTCAACATCAATTCTTCATCCCTCTTTGTTTAGAGAAATTCTTCTAAACTCATTATCTAGCTTATTTTTCATTTTGGTTCTTATATATATTTGCTAGATTAATTTGAGTTTAATTTTTGTTATACTCATTACTTACACACACAACCACTTGAGCTTGAGTATTTTACATATCGTATATTTGGGTTGTGGGGTTGTATCGTTGAGTGGGCTTAAATTTCGTTCTCAACTTGTTTAGAGAACAAATCTTTACTTGCATATATTGCTTGTTTGTGTTTTCCATTGGCGCACTAATTCTTGTGTATATTTTCATATCGCCTATTGTATCATGTTTATATTGCCCTTTGTTTAATTCTATATCATTGCATATATCTCTTGTATACATCATATTGCTAGGATATTGTTAGTAAGTTTTAAATTGGCATCGATATCGGATTAGATTAGCAAATACCCTATTCACCTCCTCCCCCCCCCCCCCCCCCCGGGGAC